>NC_082594.1:125606910-125913544 GCF_030936135.1 Gavia stellata | reverse complement strand
CATTTCTTGGACCACAGGTCCAATCCAGAAGGACAGCTCTTTTTCTGCTACTGTTCTTTTTGTCAAAGCACTTCACAACTTAGTTTCTTACTGGTTTTGGTGTTTGTTTTTTTGTGGGGGTTTTTTGTTTGTTTTTTTTTTAATGAGGAAACCAGCCACCTGATGCTTACAATTAGAGCAGCTTCTAATTGTGATCATTATTTGGAGTATTCTCCTAAAGTCTTCATGAAACCTGCATATATTGAGACGTGTCCCCCTCTGAATTTCACTGGGGTTGTCTGTTGGGTTCAAATGCTACGCATAGGCCCTCAATGCTGAAAAGAAAAAGTTAGCTGAAGGCTTGTGCAGTGTTCATGTCTATTGGACTGTACTTCCTCAGACAATGATATCAAAATGTGATATCTTTTGGGACTCTCTTGTGTTTTAAAAACAATTATGGAACTGAGTGACGCTTTTAGTCCTATGATTTAGTTTCAGGTAATCCTGCGAGGAGCAGGGAGTTGGACTCGATCATCCTTATGGGTCCCTTCCAACTTGAGATATTCTGTGATTCTATGATAACTGCTGCACAGTTGGCTGTGGGTTAGGACATACAAAATCTTAACCTACATGTTTAGTCATAGCTGTTTAGTCGTTGCCCTTCACTTGAGATATGTGGTTTTTTTGAGAAAAAATTATGGGCTGTTTAACACCATGTTTATTCTTTGCTTAGGAATTAAATAATTCCAGGTTACAAAGTCAAAGGAGAACTTTTTAGCATATTTTTAATGTCATACTAGAACTTTGAAACTAAGTTTGGTTAATAAGCAAATATTTCAGTTAAGTATAGTCCTTCTTAATATTGCAGAAATAATTTTTCTGGTTTGCTGTATGTATGGGCTAGACTTATATCTTAAATTTGCTGGGGCTGTTAGGCTGTGTAGATGCAGCAGTCTTTAAAGCAGTATTTTCAATTTAACTTCTAAAGGATAATATAAAAATACCAGAACGTTCAGCATCTTGTGAAGATGATGATGAGGAAGATGAAGGAGAAGCTGCTGACATGGAAGGTATTTCCTTAAATTGCATGGGATGTGCTTTATTTCAGGCCTTTAACTAAAGCAGTACGCTCTAAGGAAACACTACTCTTTCTTTTCATGCAATGCATGCTGGAAAATTCAGGAGGGATATGCTCTTTATCATTTTTTGTACGGTCTTACTGACGTGTATTTACTCTAACTTGTGTGCCGAAAAGCTGCGTGAATGTTAGTGACCGGGAAATTAATTTGAGTAGCAGAACAGGTCCAAGCAAGTAAAAATTAGGGATTTAGCACAGCTTCTTCCCTGCTTCATACCTACACTTAAATTCAATCTGCCTATTTAAAACCACTTAAGCATTGCTCATCATGTACTTACTATAGTCTTGGTCAAATTTTTATTAAAAAAGGTGTAGTCTGGTTTGGGGGTTAGGAAGTCTGGTTTTGGGGGTTAGGAAGTCTGCCTGAGTAAACCATCTTTAGATACGTGTAGATTTTTGAAGGAGTAGTTTATGAATGAGAAATATGATGACTAGCTACAAGCTGAAAACAGAATTTTATGGATCTTCTTTTCAGAGTATGAAGAAAGTGGGCTATTGGAGACAGATGATGTGAGTGAACAGTTCTCTATCTTGTCTGTTGCAATGCTTTTCACCAATATGCGCACAAGCAAAGTAAAAATAATGATAACAAATGGATGAGATAAGCTTGTTATGAGCAGTGGGATTACTGAGCCTGGTTTCCTATGGATTTGTCTCCTGCCAACCTGCTGCAGCAACCTTCACTCTTAGGTCCTCAGAGATTTTGATCACAGTAATTTTGCTTTTTTTTCTGATCCTTTTCGCTTTGCTTACACACAGAGCTGTATTCACAAGAGGTAAAAAATGCCGTGGTTGTTCTTGAGGCTTACATGTGGAGGATGGATGGCTTGTAGGCTCAATAGATTACACTGATGCACCAGACTGTTGTGAGAGAAAACAGAGGGCATCATTATTTGTGGTACTCTGCTAAGGTCTTCATGAACCTGCATAAACTGAACCTGCGTAAACTGAGACCTCTGCCTTCTGAATTTCATTGGAATTGTCTGTCGGTTCAAAAGTTATTGGTGAAAGAAGAGAGGGGGATGTGACAATGTAGTTGCATGCTTCCTTAATAAATTGGACCTTTTTTTAAAAAATAAAAGTCCATACCAAAAATAAAACCAAAACCCACTTTGTGGGAGAGAAACTGATACTCCTAATTTAAAGACAAAAACAGAACCCAAAAGCCTATGTTTTTTTTAATGCTCACTTAAGAACATTAATTTCAGTTTTACAGCTTTATGTAACTACTTAGGGTGGGAAAGGAGGGAACCCAAACAAGACTATACTAATGTTGTCATTTTTACCTTGAACCAGGCAACGCTTGACACGAGACAGATTGTAGAAGCTAACAAAGCTAAAGTTGATGTTGGAGGGGAAGATGCTATTCTACAGACTAGAACTTATGACCTCTACATCACGTATGACAAATATTACCAAACTCCAAGGCTCTGGTTATTTGGATATGATGAGGTATAGCTATGTTGTTTTTTTCCCCACTTCTGTGGTATTAGACTCACAGTGTCAAATAGCAAGGCTATTTTGTTGCTTATTCACAGTAGAAATTTAAAGGAAAAAATGGTGAGAAAACCATTACGTGGTCAGGGTTGCAGACAGGACTTATGGTACTTGCAGGAAGTAGGAACAATTTCACTGAAAATTGTGCTTGGTAACGGAGCATATTTTGAAGGAAGGAAATCATGCTCTGTCATTTGAGTTTCTGTTAGCTCTGTAGAGCTAGTAATAACCCCAGTAAACTTAGTCAGGTAAGCAGGTATGTGTTTTCATGATCTTCAGAGGATTAGATAAATCACTCTTCCCTTTAATGACTAAGTTTTTTTGAGTTAAAGTTGGTTAGGGCTTACAGCTCAAATACCTAGATGGGAACCTGGATGGGAACCTAGACGTTTCTCAAATATGTTGACTTTACAATTCACCTGGTATGTTAAAAACAAAAATTTGTGCAGTACTATTTCTACACCATATAGATTTTAACACACGCAGTTCTCTCAGTGTACCTTCAAGAACTGCTGTATATTAATGCTTATAATTTATGGTGCTTCATCTGTTCATGCTGTTAGAATCTTTTGCTCCTTCTCAGCAATTCTTTGTTAGTAATGCTTTTGTTCTCATGTTCCTTTTTCCCATATAGCAACGGCAGCCTTTAACAGTAGAGCATATGTATGAAGATATTAGTCAAGACCATGTCAAGAAAACAGTGACCATTGAAAACCATCCTCATCTTCCTCCACCTCCCATGTGCTCCGTTCATCCATGCAGGTAAGTCTTTGTTTCTGGTCTGATTCAGCATGCAGACACAAGGTGCTTCACTGGTCTTGTTAAGGATTTGGTTCAGGTTTTCTGGACGTATTTCTACAGCTGGCTGCCGTAATGGTCTGTTAGCTTCTGAAGGAGTATGAAAGGAAAATATCAGCAATTCTCTGAAGTCATTCCAGTGCTCACTACCACAAGTGTATTCTGCAGTTAGAGCTGTCTTCTCTCTGCTCAACTTGCTTTTCCTCTACTTCTCTACGGACGCCAGAAGATGGCAGACTACTAGAACTCTATAAAAGAAAGTTCTCCTATACTTTCATTTGCTGCTGTTCTGGGATGGTAAAAGTATAATATATATACTTCGGGAGCAGAAAAAGTTATTTGAATGTGAAATAACTCTTTCTTACTGTGTAATAACTACCTTCTGCTCCCCCAGAAGTCCTTGAAATTTTACACTGATAAATAGAGGTCCTCTAATTGCCACACTGAAATATTTGTTGAACACAAGTGCAAAACACACTTGTGTTTTTAGGGACTTTTCTGTTGCATTTTCCACGTTTCTCACCCAAGACGTAGGGAGTCTGTAGTTCAACTGGCTGCACAGATATTTTTTTTCTAGGTCTTTGAAAGGTGCCTCTCATCTTAGATGGTAGGCCCTAACATCCTTTTAGGTGACTTAGTGATACAGAGCCAGTATCTTAAACAGTGTAACTCCTCGGCTTCTTGGTAGTATGAAGTTCTTGGAGATATGAATTTGGGGTTTTGTCTCATTTTAAAAAGAGACACACCCTTTGTAGTCTTGCATATGTTTAAAAAAAAAAGTCCAGATTGCCCCTTTAAGTCTTGTAATGTGTTTTGACTTAAAGAAACACTTCTGGGATCCATGTCACTAGCTGAGGTGTCAAATAATCAGCTTGTTGACAAGCTGTTGTAGTTGTTGCAGACTCAAAACATTCTTGTTTCTGGTTGAGCAGTTACCTGATCGTAAGATTAGTCTTGGGAAGGGTATACCATTCTTTAGAGAGAGAGAGCAAAGGAGCTTTGCACCAAGTAGTTTATGGATACTTTTGTTCTTATTATGAGGATGTGTATGTGTTTCTTTCAGTTCAAAGTTCTTTAATTACTGCTTTACAACAGTCTTTGCTTTCACCAAGCAGTCAGGCTTATATCTGGACAACATTAAGCAGAGAAGACATTGTACAACTAGGAAATAGCTTTTCCCTCAGTTTAGTTGCCTTCTAGAAAATTTTCATGTGGTGAAGTTTATTGTTGGTCTTTAAATCCTCAGGTTTAAGTCTACACTAACAAAATAGACCTGTGAAAATGTCAGTCTTCCTGCTCAAGAGTAGTACAGGAAGGAGAAATTAGAAAGCTGTTAGGAAAAGAATAAAGAACATAACAGAAAACAGCACTACAAGAAGGACATTGAGGTGCTGGAGCGTGTCCAGAGAAGGGCAACGAAGCTGGTGAGAGGTCTGGAGGAGCAGCTGAGGGAACTGGGGTTGTTCAGTCTGGAGAAGAGGGGGCTGAGGGGAGACCTTATCGCTCTCTACAACTACCTGAAAGGAGGTTGTAGAGAGGTGGGTGCTGGTCTCTTCTCCCAAGTGACAAGTGATAGGACAAGAGGGAATGGCCTCAAGTTGCACCAGGGGAGGTTGAGGTTGGATATTAGGAAAAACTTCTTCACTGAAAGGGTTGTCAGGCATTGGAACAGGCTGCCCAGGGTGGTGGTGGAGTCACCATCCCTGGAGGTATTTAAAAGAGTGAGGATGAGGCACTTAGGGACATGGTTTAGTGGTGGACTTGGCAGTGTTAAGTTAATGGTTGGACTTGGTGATCTTAAAGGTCTTTTCCAACCTTAATGATTCTGTGATAAGGCCTCTATTAATCTGTGGGACCACCCACACATTGAATACTGTGCTACAGCTCTGGTCATCTGTTCTGTAGTCTGTAAGATGAAGGAAGACTAAAACTGGAAAAGATACAGAGGGGTTGTCTGGGATAACTGAGGTTATTAATCTCTTTCCTGTAAGAACTGATTGAATAACCTGGGACCCTTCAGCTTTGGAAAAGGCAGCTGAGGGGGAGGGTGTTACGATTTTGGTGACCTTGATCATGAATGGCACAGAAGGTGAAGTAATAGGTGTTCAGTTTTTTGTAAGAGTAAAACTGGTGGCATTGAATGCTACTCACTGCTGACATGTTCAAAGTCAGGTAAGGATTAAACTCTGCACACAGCACCTAATTAAATATTTATTTAACCAATACAATGTTAATGAAAGAAAAATTTGTCAAGACTTGTTAAAAGTGAAGTTATCAGAATGCTCCAGAATTAGAAAGTCCCTGGGTTGCATACTGCTGAAAACTAGTAGTACTTTGGGGGAAGCATTACTAGGTGCTTGCTCTGGTCTCTTTCTTGAGCACGTACTATAAGATAACGAGCGGGACAAGGTAGACCTTTGGTTTGATTGAATAAGGTATTCTTATACCTTATATGAACATATCAGTCTTAATATGTTGACCTGTTAGGGACTTTGACTGTCTTATTGTTTGCTGTCTGTAGGGTTTTGGATGAAAAAGTGGATGCAGCTTTTTCTCCAACTAGTGTTTATGAAGGAGTGTCAGGTGGGATAAATGTAGTAAGGCTTAACAGACTGACTAGGAAGATGATTAGTAGAAGAAAAAGAGGAAAAAAAGCCTGAAGCCAAGGCTTAATATAGCGATTTCTGGAAGCCCTGCTAATAAATCAGTTGGGAAGAAGCTCCTGTTGATGGATGCAGGCTGGGAGGGCACTCTCAGAAGAAACAAAGGTGACCAGATATTTGGGCATGACAGCCCTCACTGACTAAGTAGACCTGTGGGTTTTATATTTGGCTGTGGCTGCAATGTAATCTGCTTCATTTTGCAAACCCCTTTGCCGAGTAAGAACCAATTTAATGCTAGTCTGTGAATTTGGATTGAGAGTCTTCATAGACGAGAGCTCTGTGTGCATGTTTTCACTTCTTCCTCTGAAGCCAGTGAAGTGCCAGTGCCTTTGTTATGTAATCCACGTCTACACTTGAAGAAATGGTTTTCATCGTGGCACTTGTTCCAATTAGTCTTTTAACATGAAAGAGATGATTGATATTACAGTAAGACAGATTTGTTGATAGTCTTAAATGTGGAGGAAACTGTCTAGTCCTTCTCAAAAAGCAATCTAGTTGACTGGCAGCTGGAAAGGTTTGAAAAGGTCATCTTGAGAAGGTGAAGAAAGAGGCTAACAGTGTATCTAAAATGTTCTCTTACTCTCTGAGATAAGCTGTTCTGTTTTCTTGAATTGGTAAGGCTAACAGCTAACAAGGTCTGGGCTTCTGAGGTGAAAAATAAGAGCCAAAAATGTTGCTTTGTTTTTAATTTAGCTAGGAAGTACCAGTGTTCAGCTAGCTCTGCTGCTGTTGCTTCCCTGCACGCTACAAGAATTGTGTAATGTACGATATTTGGATGGTCCTGAACGTGGCTGTTTCTTGTGACGTGTATATCCTGATGTCATGTGTCAGAGGAAGGAAGAAACAACAGTCTGGTGCCGCTGTCAGCTGCTTGAGATTGCTTCTATTTTGAGTAGTTAGTTGAAACTGTTCATCTTGTAGCTCTGCTCTGAGTTGTATTTCTTGTCAGCATTTTTATGGTACTGGGAGGAACATAGTCAACTTCCTCATTAATTCCTGCAAACTGGTTTAATCACAATTCTCAACTTTTTTATGTGAGTGTTACGAAGGGGCTATCAAACTACTTAAGAAGGAAATGTGTTTAGGAGTTACGTACTCTATAAATATCTGCAGGGAGGTGACCAGAGGCAACTGCAAGGATCAGTGAATTGTAGATCTTAAGGTTAACTGACTATTGCATATTCTGAATGTTCCTCCTAATGATGACATTTGTGGGGTTTTCCACACCTGTCTCATTGTGTGTGAGTGGTTACAGACACTGAATCAAATTCATAGGTAATCTTTTTCTTGAAAGTACATTGTCCTAAGAAGTCTTGTATTTTACCCTCTGTTACGGAAGCTTACTGTTGTTGTCAACTACACTGAAAGCCCTGTGGAAGGCCTTTTATCTTTATGAACTGCAAGGGAGGATGGGGTGGGGATGAATCATTTCTGGTGTTGGGTTTTTTCCCCATATGTCAGGAAGGCTTTTATTTTTTACTTTTACTTTTTGATGGTATCTATTTCCCTTCCAGCTGATACTCAGACAATGTCAGTATGTCAGCTGTGCTGAATTCCAATGGGAAGTTAATAAATATTTTGACTGACAGCTTTGGTCAATTGCAAAGCAGGAAAGGGGTTCTTCAAGCTGGAAAGTGAATATTCCTGATAAGAGCATAAAGGGTCACCTAATCAATCTAAGATAACAGCTTCTTTCAACTTATTTTTAACACCTTAATGTATGGTCTTAACTGTATATCTCAATTTATTTTCAGTAGGAACAGCAGTATTTCTGAATTGGAGTATGAATAATAATTCATTCATGTTACTTGAACAACCTCAAGAGTTGGTTGATATACTGGAAAGTAAATCAGGTGATTTTTAGTAGATGTTTTAAATGTCTGATCTATTTGAGAGCTCAAGTGATCTACAAATAGGTCCTGGAACAAGCGCTGGTGAGCATGTAGTGTATTTAGTCATCTTGAGTTAAGAGTTACTTCTGGGGCACTTTTATTCAGAAGTTAAAAAAAAAAATACTGAGTTTTCTAGATAGCAGGATATTTTAGATGACATTTCTCCCAAAGTTATCTTATTTCTTTCCATTGGGGGGTATACATACTTCATATTAATTCCTCAAAATTTTCTTACAGAAGGAAACTGAAAACAGGAAACAAACTTGAAAGTCTATAAAGCACCTGCAAAGCTTTTCATGAGTAACTGTATGACAGTAAGAATGACCATTACTGTGGCCACTATGGAATTCCAGATACCTAACTAGTCCTTAGAAAACAACAAATGTTATTAAGATGCATGAAGTTGAGCCAGTATCCTGTTAAAGGCTTCTAATAGTTGTAGGGTCACCTGTATTCTGTGCCGGTACAAGAAATAGTGCACTATTATGGATGAGGTCAAAGCTTAAGTTTTAGCAGTGGCCAGGTTTCTATATAGAAGCAACTGGCTTTGGCACCTGATACAGCATGTGTTCTGCAGGGGCATCATGAGGATCCAGAATTGGAATCAGCCGTGAAGGTTAGCTGATTTGCAAAGACCAACAGCACAGCAAATGACAAATGCTGACCTTTGGTATTTCCCCAGACTTGCATGTTCTTGTTTACATTGTGTCTTGGTAACTTTGCAACAGCTTCCTTCCTTGTGTTTGCAGTCACTGGCAGCGTGAGTAACTTTGGAGGTAACTACTAAATGCCAGTTGCTGGTCAGCTATTTAGATTTGCATAATGGCATCAAAGCATTGTCCGAAAGTTATGCAAACTCTGCTTACCACTGTTCCTTGTTCTCAGTAGGCACATAGGTTGTTTCAGGACGGGTATTTTAAACTGCTACTGTTAAGTAGCTTGCAGTGTTGTATAGGTGGATGTCCATAGCCCTATGTGACCTCACTGACAAAGATTGCCTACCGAATCATGAATTTAAACCAAAGCTGAAGTATAGATAAAGTAAGATGAGTGGTACAACCTGGGAGTTTGTGTTAAAAAATATAAATAAAACATCAATTAACTATACAATAGTTCTCCCTTCTGATTTGGTATGTTCTTCATCCTTTGGTTTATGGGTATAGGAACTATCCTGAACACAAGACCATTACTTCTGAATTGTAGCTGGTCATGAAAAGATTTGAAGTCTTCATCATTGGAGATATTCAATACTAGATCAGACGAGGTACAGAGCAATCTGTTCTGGTTTACTGCTCATTGAGCAAGGAGGGTTGGACTAGATGGTGACCAGTCTCTTCCAACCTTAGCTATTTTGTGATTCCATGTTATATTCCCAGGATCAGCTTTGTACACAAATATTTGTGTGGTTCATAATAGGTCTGGTATGTCACTGATGACTTAATGTCAAAACACAGTGACCCGAGGAAATGTTTGTCCTCCCCTGTAGTGCTTTACAATAACACCCTAAGGCAGTCTGAGAGCAACAGTTCTGAATTTCTGCAGGGCTGGTTTAGTCTGCCTTTACTAGGAAACCGTGAATTGTGTGGGAGTTTGGTACCTCATAAGTTCTACAAATATAAGAGTACAGGAGAGGCAGCTAAAAAAGTTGCAGCAATTTCTAGGCATCTTTTTCAGGGGTCATCTGGGAACTTCTGGTGGCTTGCTGCTGGTGAGGATTGCCTTCTGGGGACTTACCTGGTGGCTTCTGTGGCATTTAGCAATTAACAATCACACTAGTGACAAGCAATGTGTATCGACTCTCATGATAGCACTCAGTCTACACTGTAGCATAGAACTTCCTTCTCTTTCCTTGTGAATGTAAGGATCTGGCAAATAATGTTAAATTCATCACTTAATATTAACTTTCCATTATTGTTAAGATTTTTTTCCTTAGTAAACTGAAAGCTTCCTTTTGTTGCTTCTGAAGCTAACAGTCCAAAACTATTTAATTTGCACAAAATCAAATATTATTGAGATTAAGAGGGAGTTACTTTTTCCTTAAAAATATTTTCATTGTTTCTAATCTGTTTTTCAGGCATGCAGAAGTGATGAAGAAAATAATTGAGACTGTTGCAGAAGGTGGGGGAGAACTTGGAGTTCACATGTATCCTTTTGATAGGTGTAGAGGTCCCATTATTCTCTACTCTGCATGTGAGCGACATCTTGGTAAAACATTCAGCTGGCAAAAAAGCAATGAAAATTACTGAAACAGTTCTGAACATCAATATCAAATGCCTCACGATTAGAATTTTCTTTTCAGTTATGCTTTGTAGTGATTCATACTGTGCTTTCTGACTGAAGTAACCTCCATGTTAGAAGCAAGTGTGTCCTTTCAAAATAGTGTTCCAACTGCTTTTGCTGCTATAAGGCAAGCAAGGGGGGATTACTGAGCAGCTGCAGACCCTCAATCAGTAAAATTCTCATTCACTGTCTCAGTTGAGACTTCTCAATTTGTGCAGCATGCAACTGAAACTGAACTGGAAAATAAGTTTTCTGGCAAGGTAGTATAAGTTCTACTCCTCAATAGTTAGAAATAGCTTATTTTCAAGATTTTGATTACTTTTTTGCTATTGCTGAACAAATCGAAGGGGTTTTAACAGGCAATTTCTTCCCTCCTTATCATATAGTTTGTGTTTGTCAAGAAATGGTCCATGAGACTGACATGCCAAAATAGGAGGTTTTACTTATATCCAGTACCAATGTAACTTAATTATCAGTTGAAAGTAGTGATTTATTTTAATTTTTCAGTTCACTGTCTGCCTCAGTCCCAGGTGGACAGACACTTCGTTTATAATCATCCAGTATACTCCAGACTTGCAGATTCAGGCCCAACATGTATTTGAAGGTGATATACAGAAGGGAGACGAGGAGGGTCTCCTACAAAACCAGGCTTCTCAGCTTAGCAAAGCTAATCTCTCTACTTTCCCTTATCAACAGGAAAAGGAACTCTTTCAAAGGATGGTTCAGAACTGGAACCTATTTCTTTTTCTGAGCCTCTGATACATGGAGGGAGGAGCCTGCTTTCCCTGCAACTACAGGAAGGTAGCTAGGGATTAGCCTTGCTAGGTGCAATTCACTTTGCTATTTGTTAATAGCAAATAATAAGTATGTAAATGGGATTGTAAATGTTTGTGTGGTGTTTGTAAGATTTATTGAAAATAACTCCTGGTTCCCTGCTTTAACTTAAAACAGGAAGGTCTCTATGTTTGGGCAAACATCAGATGTCATGACTAGAGTTCTGCTGTCTTAATTTTCCAGTCTCTAACTGTATAATTCCTAGGTGTTATTTTCCTATTAGCAAGAAATACTGTTGATCAGACCATTGAATGTGACTTCTGCTTTGTTTTACAGGATTTCTAGCTATTGCACGTTTTCCTTTACAAGAAACTCAGGTACCTTCTTATTTTCTTGAAATTTGTACAGGCGGTCATTCCAACGATAGAATATGACTACACGAGGCACTTTACGATGTAACTAAAATAAGAGATGTCCTCCTCTAATTATCAAATCTTTTTTTAAATAACCCATCCATGTGACCTATACAACATTATACACAATTTCTGTAACTAACCTTTTATCAAGTTGATGGATTAAAATAAAATGTTCCATTACCAGCCTTTTTAATAAAAATCTTTGTGTGTAATATAAATAAATCACTTTCATTCCTGTATAGACACTGCACTAAGAGGTGGGATTTTTTTCTCCACAATTCATTCAATTTCCTTTCAGCAGAAGACTATTTTTGTCTATATTGGAAGCTAAAATATACTTTCCTCGTAGAAGCCTAGTGCTTTTGGCTTTATTGCTGATTCCTGAAAAGGTGACTTTTTTCCTCCTATTTAAATTCACTTGAGAGCTGTGTGGTTTTTTTCCTAGTTATGAATGGTTGTTTCCTCTAGCTGGAGGAGGATTTTGAAAGCTGAAAGAAAATAAGTTTGACTACATCTTAAACTAAAATAGCTGTAACTAATCAATCTTTGAAAGGTGATTTAGATTTACACTTGAGCAAGACTAGTGTTTTGAGATGGAATTTATTGGAAGACAAAGGGGGAATATTAGTATGTAGTCTGTTTATCTTGTAATAAAGGCAAGAATAGTCTTATTGACAAAATTACAGCTTGGTGGTAAAGAGACAAGATTGCTATGGTAGAGGAAGGTTCGATCTTGGATCTGTCTCAATCTTCGATCTTGAGTCTGCCTCAACTACACTGACTGGTTGTCTAATAGCACGGTAGTCTAATAGCATGGTTTCCTTTTTGGGGTAAATATACATGCGGTTGTTTATGAATTAAAATATTGCAGATGCATGCAGGTTTTAGCAGCCACTTTCTGCCCTGTAAAATGTAAGTTTTTCATAAATGAAAACTGTTTAGCTTTCAGGACAGCATCTTTGTCTCCCAAACATCCAACTTTCATTCTGCAAGGTAATCTGAAGTTGGGTGTCTGCAACTGACTGAATTTACTGTTGGGTAGGAAGGTTGGTCGCTGTCTCGGCACGACTGGTCCCTGTCTTGGCTGTCCTCTGTACCATGCTGTTACTTACATGACAGCCTGTAATCAAGTTCTGTGCACTATGCTTAAATTGGCTTTCCTCTTTTGAGACCTATCTTCACTTCCTCTTTCTTGGACAATATCTTAAGCAATGTCTGCATAAGTGAAGAGTGATGCTAGCTGAAACCTTTTAAAACTTAACCACACCCACTGAGTCATGCCATAGGATTTTCCCCTATCAGACTAATTTCAAGGATGTTTTGGGTTTTTTGGTAACAAAGGAAGTAGCTGTCCTCCACCCAACAGAGGGGATTTTGGAAGGGAGCAAAGAGGGAATATGACTTAAAATAACAAGCAGTGATGTATTTTTTTTTTTTCTTGGCTCTGTGAGAATCTTTTGAAACATCCTTCTCCCTAGAAGGTGTCTATATTCCTCCTTTATGGAGGTGAATTAGTCTTTCACTGGTTTCCAGTATGTTGAGTTAACAAGTAACACATTCTTCTTTGTCATGCTGTTGACAGAAGTAAGTGGCGTGATTTTTTTTAAGTGTAAATTGATGAAGGCCTTTTTCTCTGACCATAGCAGAAAAACAGAGGAGCAGCAGAACTGAGGAGACTTGCCAATGGCTCCCATCAGCACCACGATATTTAATGTCTTATGGCATTTGAAGCACAGAAATACCTAGTATCACAAAACCTGGTGCTTGGTGACTGATATGTGGTGCTCTGCCTGGCTGGATATCAAAGTACCTGAGCAAACAAATTTGACCTGGGTACATTTGCAGCAGTTATACTGTACATTAATCCTTTTCTTCTGTTTGGGACTAGTATTAAAAATTCCTGTTGGAAGTGAAGATTGCTGCTGTAGGAACTGCTATAAACATATGCAAACATAGTCACCTCAGTTATAGTTTCTGGCAAATCCTATCTAGTCACTAGTAGTCTGAATTTACCCTCTACATTAGAATAACTCCTGAGAAGTTCTGCTCTGCTGAAGTCCCTTTCCTACTGCACATCTTACAGTTCTTGTGGCTCTTTACTTGCCTCTAGATCTCTTGTCTCTTCATCTTTGACTTTGAGTACGTTCTAGTTTACAGGTGCTGCACGCAGTGAAGATGTGGGTGAAATTTTGATTCCGCTGAATCTGAACCAAAGTTAAAATTTTACCACAGGGAATGGATTATGATGAAAAGGGAATAACCTTACAGAGACTGAAAATAATTACCATCATAAGCTCTGTTGTCAAAGTGAAGATACCTAGGCCTCAATTTACATGACATACTTTGAAAATACAAGAAATACTTGCTTCCAGTAAAAAATAAACATAGAAGAAAAAAATCAAAGCAGTAACTTCCAAGCAATACATGGAAAGTGCACTTCTGTATTTAGTCTTTTAAAATTCTAATCAAAGTCTAAACTATAAATAACGAAGTGTGGAAATAGTGTTAAAGAATGAGGGCAATTTCAACTTTGTCCTTCTGTGGCTTCATTTTTAGGTGTGGGAAAGTGGAGCTTGTTTAACCAGCTTGCTAACAAACAGCCTGATCCGTTGCTAGAGAATTGGAATGCCTTGAATTTGTCTGGGTGTTGTAAAGTCCATAGGGACAGATGTAATTTAGTGTCTTATTATGCTAAAAACATACTGATTCCATGTTTCTTCCTGAAACATACCTATCTGCTTTCCTATTGGAAAATAACCTTATCTGCTAGTAACTATAAAAATTGCTCTATATCTACTTTTTAAAAAAAAAAAATAGACACCTAGGTGTAGAAAATACAACCATATGAAAGAAGAAAAAGTTAATTCATTCAAAGTATCATACCTATTGTTGGAAGTAGGTGTGTTTACAATTATTTCTTAAGAGGCTCACTTTTTTTGATAATCCACTTTCAGTTCCAACAAGGATTTACGATAAAAAGATGCAAATCTTCCTGGTTGCAAACTCTTGCAATCCTGTACCACCTGGTTAACATCATATTGTGGGCACTGGTATTCTTACCACTTTTATTCTCTACAGAAAGAAAGCCAAGTTGAATATGCTGCTAGACTGACGTAGCATGAGGGCAGTTGGTCCCATTTAGCATATCAGTTGTAAGCCTGGGCAAATAAATCTCTTAGTACAGAAGACAAACTGGAACACAGAGAACACAAACACAGTTTAAAGTAGCAGCAAAATTCTGTGTGGAGTCAAACTGAAAATTTTCTGGCAAAAATTAAGCATGCAGAGTCAAAAAAAAAAAAGCTTCTTTTGGGTCAGTCCAAAGTTTTGAGTCAGACATTATTAATGTAGTTTTTGAAGAGAGGAAGCTTGGGTGTCCTCCTTTTTGTTCCTTAAAATGAAATTTTTTTTCAGACCAAAAGCCTTAGACAAATTTGTTAAAGCACTGAAATTTTAGATTTTGCAATATTCAGAAAATCCACATATTTCTTTTTCTCAGAAACTGTTTATTGTATTCAGCATTTCTGTGCAGATAGTTTTGGGTCCTGCTGAATCATTGGTTTTGGCAAACACGGTGGCTGGAGAAACAGCCAGCTCTAATCAAGGGCACTTGCTTTTCTCCTAAGGAAAAATACAGGTTTAGAAGATGTGAATGTATTCAGCTTTACGTCAACATGATTATGTATTTTCTGAAGCCTTCAGCACCAGACCAGTCTGAAATGCTGTTCTACATTCTCACTGCCTTGTAGTCTCTGTGACCACGCAAGTTACACAGCCTACCTTCTTTTAACAGTTATGCAGAATGTGTTCTTATATGAGCTGCCATCAAGTACAAAACACATCTACGTATTCCTTTCGAATAAGTGGTCTGAAAGCCTAAGTTTCTCTGCTGTCTTGTCTTTTTGCCTGCTTGTGTGGTTTTTGACAGAATACATCTACTTTAAATGTGTAAAATGAGCTGTTTCACAGATTAACCTTTCTGGGCTTTAGTGCCTTCTTCCAGAAGTGAGGATATTTATCTGATGGCTTCTGTTCCGAGTTGTGCCTGGCAGATTTGGTAAGTGCCCCCTCTGTCTTTTACCTACATTCAGAACCTCGTGTTCACTGCTGATCAATAATTAACTCCTTGTTTGCCCATGAAATCCTTTCACCCTGCACTAAACAAAGTACGCTTGCTGGACCATTGTGCATCGATTTGTGTGTTTGAATGAGAGAGAGAGATCTATGTTAGGGCATTATTAGCAACCAATTCAATGATTGTTTTACAACTTTTTCTTCTCTATACTAGCTCCCTCTCAGTCACTATAATACAGTTGTTAAAACTGATGGCAGCCATCAGGATATGGCTGCCTGCTAGCATTTAGGATAGCATTTGTGATAAAGTAGAACGATGTTTGTTGTGGGTACTAATCTATAATTCGCAGAAAAAAAGTTGCAAATCACCACTTTACAGCTCCTTTAAAGAGTTAACTGTTCTTGATTACTCAGACTCAGCCTAGGCTATTCTGGGTAAAAAACTGGCAATGCCAGTTAGTTTTAAAGGTCAGCCTTAGAGCAGTACTGTGAGTATACTCTTTTAGTATGTTTTCGCATGTAGCATAACAAGAACTAGGACCATAATTACTGGGTGTCAGAACAGACAGCAACCTTCCCCAGTTAGAAGATGCAGACCTGCTTTTAGTGTTAAAAAGTATTGCTAATGCTTCTCTTTCCATGCTTTGTTTTCATTTGGCATTTCAGTATCGGTACATCCCAAAGGTACTGCTTCGTTTTGGGAATAACATTGTTCATTGTGCTGCAGAGATTGTTTTGCCGGTATGGACTAGACCTGTGTTCCCCCGTGCATGGCTTTTGCCCACAAGATCTTGTGATGCTGCTGGTGACCAAGTGTAAATTATATTTGACCATGTGGGTAAGCAATGAGGATAAAATATGAAGTGTGCAGTGTTGTGAAGTAGAAGCAGCTAAGATCATGGCTAAACTTATGAATAAACAATAAAGTTGCATTGTCTTGGAAGGCTTCAGCCTGAAGAACATGTTCTGTAGTCATTTGTCATGTGACTAATAGTAATAGCTTGCAGGCAACCAATGCTAACTAAAAAAATTATGTGTATGTGTTAGACTTTCACCATGTCAGACAGAGGATATAATTGTGGATCTTAGAAATTAATGGTCAGGTGGAGGGGAACAAGGTCTTTGGATTATTCATAATTATTTTCAGAACACTCTGAAACTTCCTAGAGGACACAACGTGTTGCAATAGCTTAAATAAAAGGAAAAAAAAAAGGCAAAAAAAAAAAAAGGCTGACCCAGATAATTTCTGGCAGCTCAATCTTACATTGATCCTAAGAGGTGTGGCAAGAGGAAAAATAAAGGAATAGCCAATATTGGACTTTTTGTTCTTAAAGGGTTAAAGAAGGGTAATACATGCTAATTGGCGTAGCTTAATGGAAAGGATATCTGGTCTAATCTGATACTCTTCTTTAAAACTATCAATATTATCAGCCACCCTTATAAAAGTAATTTCACTGATGGAATGCATTTTGATTCCTTTTACCATTTGATTAGTACTGCATGATTTATCGGCTAAGAAATGTGAAAAGTACAACCCCCAAATTCATCAAAATGGATAAAAGAGAAGTAGCTAATTGATGTCAGCTTGGATGATTCCCAACTCACAGTCACAGAGCAAGGGGTTTTAGGCAGGTATTCTGTGTGTTAATTCTTAACCTGCAATATTTTAGGTTTTTATTACAGGATAGAATTAAGTATTAGAAACCCACCTATAATGGAAAATTCAAATTCAACCACTTAGTTCATTAAACAGAATCACAGAAAGATTTGTTTAAAGTGTATTTCAGTTTCATCTCCTCAGCCAGTCACATAAGAATACAAAAAGGTCTTCAAATCCCTGTATGGGAAAGAGCTTTAGGAACAGTATTGTAAAGCCCAATGGGTAGAGATTGGAGTCAAACATGAATCAGTTTCTGTTCTGATAGAGTTGCATGATATTTTCTCTGTGCTTCTGTATGAATGTTGAAGACCTGGAGATAAGACAAGCTAACTTAAAAGTGAAGATGGTTTAGGTTTAACAGAATGTGCCAGGCACTTCAGCACCAGCTGCTTCCCATCAGTTCTGGATCGAAGGAAGGAATTGTCCATCTGCCCAGAGACTTCTTTCATAAAATCTAAATTACAGGCATTTTCACACCAACTATCAAACTCTTAAGCACCAGCATTGAAATAGATCCTGAGCCAGAGATGAGATTGGGACCGGAGTAGAAATGAGACAACTGTTATAACTTTTTACTTTAAAATTATTGAAGTAGTTTACTAAGGATTATGCTGAGTTCCTTGATCAAAACAATAATTAATTAGTAATGAAATACTATTGGACTGTGTTTACACAAGATTTTCTCCTCAATATCAGTGCACGCGTTCTGGTCCAACCTAATTGTTTGCTGGATTCTGGGTTTTGAATCTGTTTCATACAGAATGTATGTGTCAGAGTGGCTCATGGAAACAAGTGGTTAACTCCACGCAGATGCAACAGAAGGTAAATAAGTTTAGTATGCTGCCTCGAAACTATTCCACGATGGCTGTACTCTTCTGCTGTCTAAGTGATCACGGTTGTTTTCAGGTTTAGGTGCCAAAGTATCCTGAAGTTTTGGCAGGGAGCATTTAGCTATTGGTCTTCATCAATTTTTTTTCCAGCCATCTTCCTTATCCCTTCTAAGGCCATGTGGTACCATATAGTTTTGATAGAATTAACCAAGCTGCCAGTTAGACCATTCTGCTGTTGAACAATATATCAAACCTAGAATTGATCAGGTTTTCTTTTGAAGTAGTCTGAGGAAATGTTGTCCTTATTTTTGTCTGGATCTGGAGTGGAATTATTTTGATTTGGAGTTTTAGGTAATTTTTTCTGAAAACATTAGCCAAAACATAATTGAAAAAGTTGTTGTGATCTTCTATCCAAAACATTATTGAAAAAGCTGTTGTAATCTTCTACCCATGAAAAAATAGGGATTTTTTTTCTTTTTCAAGTAATTCCAGTGTGTGGGAAACACACTCAACAATTTTCTTGTTGTTTTGACAAACTCCTCAGCACTGGCAAAAGCAGGGAAACATTTTTGGTGATATAGTTGACATTGGTAATTAGCTTATCAAAAGGTATTTTCCTAATCATTTCTCTTTAGGTAAATGTCAACAGATGCTAATCAAGACTAGATTAGAAGGATTCTGACTACGGGCAAGTCTTCAGGCTGACCTGTTAGCTGCCACTGAGAAGCCCATTCGTTATCCATTACCTGAGGTACTTGAGAGTGTAGTGGGAACCAAACTGAAGCTGACAACATGTTTGGGAAGGTTACTGACTATGATGAGTGTGCAGTATATGGTGATTTGAACTAGATGTTGCTCTGCATCCACTTCTAGTCCCCAAACCTAATCCCTCAGCATTTTGCTTTCTAACTGGGAATGATTTCTTAGGAGATGTAGCATCTACTGAGAAATTTCCATCGGTGCCAGCCGTGTGCTGGATTTCTGTTTTCTGGGAAGATAGAAAATATGCCTCCCCCCTTTTTCCGAACCATGCAAGTCAAACATCCTGTAATTGTAAGTAATCTAAGTAATTGTTTTCTGCCTCTGATATCCTGCTGCTTCAGTAGACAGTGACCCAAACACAGTCTGTAGTGGGGCTGAAGCTGCTTCTCCTGGGTGCTTGTCGCTCACTGAAGATGGTGTGGAGGAGGGGAAGAAAAGTAGTTTAAACAGTTTTTTATCTCTATTGGATCCCTGTCAGCAAGGGGAGGAGGTGAAGAGCAATGACCTGAGCGTAGCAAATGCTGCTACCCTCTTGCATCACAATTATTTCATTTCTGAGGGGAAGTTAGAAGCAGCAACAGCAATAAAAGCAGCGGTTTCTGCCTTGTCTTCCAGAGCAGCATCAACGGGCATCTGTACCATGACACTCCGCTGCACGCGTCTTTTTCTCTTGCTTCTGCTTGGTTCATGGTGGCCAGACTCAGAGAAGCGTGTGGTGGGAGCTATGAAGGTCAGGGAGCACTATATAGCTGCTCAGATCACTAGCTGGACCTACAAACCGGAATCTGAGGAAAAGTCCAGGTAACAAAGTACAGGATAAGAAGGATGATACTAGTCTCTCTTGTGACTGAAAGTGTTTTATGTTTCCAGTCTCCTGTGGAATTTTAGAGCCTGATCTGTTGACTTCAGAGGAACTTGTGTGACTTAAACAGCGTGATCTGTACTGGAGCCAGTGAAGTATTAAAAGCTCCTTTTTATATAGTTTGTTAGTGGATAGAATTATTTTCATGTTTTCAGAGCACTTTTGTTAAATATGTTCCAGGGCTTGCTTTTTATCATCTTCTGTGTGGGTTGATGTTTGGTTTTTTTAATGTAATTATTTTAGGTATATGGATTTTGAGCAATGTTAAGTTGAGCCATGGTTTGGTAAGATTTCGAAAACTTTCAGACTTTAGAATATGCTGAAGGAATAAACATGTTCCGATTTGGATACTATCACTTTCACTTAAATCAGAGCCTGATGAACTTTGGAACTAGCTATGTTTATGAGTTGTTCAGTAGTTTTTGTGAAATGTCCATCCCGAGTTCTACCGAGTAGAGGTTGTAGGATCAAGCATTGCTATACTTCATTAAGTGAAAATACTGATTTTTTTTTTTTTTAGATAGCATTGCAGAATGGCCAGCCTACAAGCATACACTAATCAAGCATATAAAATATCTTATTTGTATTACCACTGTTATTCTTAGGATTATAAATACTGCAAGTGCAATGCTACAGATGACAAAACCTGGACGTAATTTAGAATTCTGTTTAAATTGGGCTTCATTCTTATGCTGTGCTCACTATAGTCACCATACACAGCTTTTATTTGTTCATGAAGTGGCATGAAATGGTACAAATTACTTGTTCTCCTACGTTGAAAGGTGTATTTGGATACTACTGCATTTTTTTTTATATTGGTGGATGGCTTGTTTTCTTTATTTTTGTTCAGTTTGTGATATTTTTTAAAAATATGTATTGCATTTCTGGATGTTATGGAAAGGACATTTCCAGTTCAGATTTAGACTTTCTAAAAATTCTTTTTTCAAGGCTTAAAATGAAGTTTCTATGATTTCTAAAACTCCCCTTCGAAGTTTAATACAGCTAGTATAAGCATAGTGTCAAACTGGCCAGACAGAAGAAAACAGGATATAAATGTAGGAATATGAAGCCAAATGCCATTTAAGTATTGACCCGGGCTTGTGAATTTAGTAGTTAGAACTTCATTCTCATCTGCACTGGATGCATCAATATAAGCATCAACTGCTGTTTCGTTAAATGTCACATTGTGAATAGACTGTTTTCGTGCAGTAGAGACCCACAAGACTGCCTCAAACCTCAGTTGAAATAATCTGTGATTAGCTAGGAGTTTTTCATACACAGTGCCTATTGAGATATCTCCCGTAAGTATTTAGAGCAAGTCACATCCTGAATGGGTCTGATGAACTTTGTAGAGCTTACAGAAGTCTAACTCAAAAAAACCCCTAAACCCCAACACAAAAATGATCACTAAGGAAGAGCTAATGGCTTGGATCCCAAAGGTGTTTGGGTATGTAACTTGCTCTGACTTCAGCAGAAGCTGAATGTCTAAATACAGTGTAAGAATCTGATACTTAGCTGCTTTTGCTTCTAAATAACTGAAGAGAGGCTGAAAAGAAAATAGGTTCTTCCTGAACTATTTCCTTAATTTTCCAATCATACAGGCTAGAAAAGGACACAACTTCTCTCAGTGTCAGTCATCTTATCTTCGTAGAGATTTGTTACCATGTCCAAGTGCTATTTATAAGACACTTCAGAGCAAAATGAAAACATATTATCAGTGCACGCAGCATTGCTGCTGCCATTCTTGAAAGCTATGTAACTAGACCTGCTTGCGTAGTCTGAGATTTCTGAAGTGTTAGTAAGCTACATGTTTTATTCCTTCTAGCTATACAACTGGTGTTGATAAATTTCCTCTTCCACCCCATAGTCTTACATGCATATTCTATTGAACGTTGCCACATTAGGGCAGCACTTGTCAATGAAGGTTGTGGATCAGGTCCTTCTCCTTAAAGAGTGAAACAAAATTTTATCAGTGACTTTAAAGAGAGGGGAATGAATTGAAACATGAACGGCTTCTGCCTGACTCTTCTGTTGCCAGACTGTGTCACTGAGGGATTTACAGAAGATCTCTACAAAAAGAGATCTCCCCTTTATGGACCCTGGATAACAGAGTGAGCTCACTTCGTTGATATCTCTGCCCAGCTTCTCTGTGCTTGAGCAGCCCATCAACTCCCCGCTATCAAATGTGCCTGAAAGGGCATTACAAAAAAATGGAATTACTGTTGGATCCAGTCATCATACATACTGTAAGAAATCAACCAATAAATGTGAAACTAAATACAGGCTGTTATCCCTCCAGCCCTCTTCTGGAATGGAAGTAATGTTGAGAAGTGTTGTGTGCTTGTTTCCTTCTGCTTGCCTAAATATTTTCTAAGAAAACATTGTACGGTCTGCTGGGTGCCTGATTCATTTACGTAACAAGACTAAGGACACTTGCAGTGTTTCTCAGAAATCAATTTTCTGACTTGCTGTGAGATCCTTAGTTGTTGTCAGGGAACGGTTTTGTGCTCGCCTCCAAGGTCATTGCTGCTACAGGAGCTTGCTGTTAATGCTGTTGTAGAATCCTTGTGGTGAGTCTTAAAGTTCAAGCATGGGGCTGAGTAAAGAGAAATTCAGGGTTTTTTCCACTGTGTTTTGTCAGATGCTTTCTAGGTTAAGCATGGTCAAGACATCTTCCTCTGTGTCTTAAATGGACAAAACAAAGACTTCTTCACCGCAGAATCAAAAAGGGACCTATAGAAACCACCAGCAAAATCAGGGGTAAACTGTGCTAGGTACTATAATTGAATGTCTAATATGGAATGACCTAGCTCAGGAACATCACAGATGCAATAGAGTAAGAGGGAGAGGGGAAGACACTACAAAGAGTTGGACTGTGTGTCTTGCCTTCAGCAAAATGTGCGAGTGACTAGATGTAATTCCAGGATTCATTTTCTGAGATATCTATTAAACAGCAATGACATCTCTGGGAATCTTTGTCCTTTTAATTTTTAACTCTTTTGGTTTCAGATTGGAACATTCAGATCCTGTGTTTAAGAAAATTTCTTACAGAGAATATGAAGTGGATTTTAAAAAAGAAAAGCCAGCAAATATATTTGCAGGTAAACAGGAAGGAAATGGTCTGAGTATTTTTGTTTGTTGCTTGTTGTAAAGCCAGTAACAAGCTAACTAAGCTTGTCCTTTTGTGTCCATTGTTTTGCACGTAAACCAAAAAGGCACAGGGATGAGGTCTCTACAGTGTCCTAGACTTTGAAAGGCCATAGGGAGGTTGGATTTTCAGAGGCTGGGGCTCAGTGCTATCTGCAAATTCATTGCATGGTACAAAGTTGTTCCCTTTGTTTTCAGCATCTGGTGAGACTTCCCATACGCATTTAGACTTGTAAGGCACAGTCACAGTGGTGACACTATAAATTCACATGGAAGGTGCCTAAGGCCTGAGGCTGAATATGTTTCTGATAGATCAGTGGAAAGGAAAAGAAAAACTATGAGGTTGGGTGTGAAAGATGTCCCCTGGCCTTTGTGTCTGTTACTGCTTGAAGACGCTTTAAATGGATGGAGGCAAGTTCTCATACTTATGCCATACATAAGTATGGTACTTGTGTTCTGATACTTACGCAGAGTACTTATACAGTCTGTCTGCGCTTCATATTAATAGGTAAAATAACTTTAGATGTTAGATGTTCAGATTTAGATTTCAAAGTAAATGCGTGGGAGGTTGGTGATACGAAATTGTTACAAGTTGCCCTGAAAGGTCTAATCTGTGATCTGATTCCTTCCAGTTTTGTTTGTTCTGCTGTGTTTTCTGAAACTGCTGCTTTCTTTTCAGGGAAATAAATTTACAAAATAGTTCACAAGGAAAGACACTAACAAGCCAAAGGTTATCTTAGCAGGTTTTGTCCATTGCTTATTTTTGCAACCTGGGGAGTAGGGATACAAGCCCCTCTTGAAACCTTTTGCAGGCTATACCTCAAGAAATTTGCAACATGGAACTGATTATTTCTTTAGATAACACTTTGAGATTGAAAGATCTTTTTATTCTGTGACTTCTGGCATTGAGAGTGCTACTCAAAGAAATGTGCTTGAATGCCTTTCTCTAAACTCTTAAACTATAAAATGTCTGGATTCCTAGAAATTCCCAATGAACCTTTTGATAAATTTTCTGTATCTGGAAATAACTTTTTTTCCCCCCCAGATCTAATCTTTTCCTGTAATTTTTAAGTGCTAGTTGCCAGATACGTGATTTAAAACCTGCAGCTCGTAGTCAGGAACGTTATAAATCCCCACGTGCTTTTTTACGGGTAAATCTTCATTGCAGTGGTATTACATTCTCTGCCCGTATTAATTTTGCAACTTGTACTTTGAGAGCTCATGTTCCCTAACGGGGGGAGAGAACGCTTCATTTCACTAAACATGCTGTTTTGCTCACATTTTCCTCTCTCTTTATCTTGAATAACTACAGGACTTCTGGGACCAACTCTGCGTGCTGAAGTGGGAGATACTTTAGTAGTTCACCTTAAGAATATGGCTGACAAGCCGGTCAGTATTCATCCCCAAGGCATAGTTTACAACAAAAATGCAGAAGGTAAACATTATAAAAACTCCATGTTTTGTTCATTTACTTGTAGACTACTGCATGAAATATTGAGAGGGGCCCAGACCAATGTTTGAGGATATGTGTAACACAGATATCTATTGATCCTGGATTAAAGCTTCACACCCATTGTTAGCTCATTTCTTGTTCATCACTGTAACGCTAGGAATATGAGTGTCATCTGACATGCACAGTCTCCTGACCAGCTGCCTGTTAATACTGTTTCACAGAATTCCAGAGTGGTTGAGGTTGGGAGGCACCTCTGGAGGTCATCTGGTCGAACCCCCCATGTAATTGCAAAATATTCTATTTCGGGGCATGTAAACTCTTAAATACAGGTCTTAAAACTTTTCCAAATCCCTTGCAATAGTATACATCAAGGCGTTATTGGTAAAGGCAGTTGACAGTGCTGATCATGTTCTGATGCTCAGCTTTTTGGTGTTTTGCTCCTGGAACCCTCATGAGACTGGCAAAAATAGACCATAAACTGTGACCAAATTGACAGTTAAATGTCTGCACTAGCACAGAGTGAGTTTGATTGCCCATGCTTCTTGGATTGCCCTGCCCTGGGTGCTAAGCAAGAGCTCTGACCTGTAGTTTACAAATTTATTCAAAGCAACGCCATCTCAGAGTTGAACACAACATGTTATTGGAAGTGATAGGCAGGTCAGTTTGACTATCTTATTAATGTGCCTTTTCACCTAGGATTTTGATTCTCTGGCTCCCCTTTGTCATGTTGCAGATTTGTTGGATATGGTAGTCATAGATATGAGCCATTAGTGCCATCTGGATACACAGTGCACAAAAGGTCTAAGGCAGCAAGGCAATGCTTAGCCTGTGCAATGGCTTTATGAGAGACAATTAGAAAGTTGACAGAGTGGGCAGTATTCCTCCACAGAGTATCAGTGAGCAGAGGCTGAAGCTTCATGCCATCCTAACCCTAGTCAGAGTGATGAAGAGCCCCACCTTTTGGCAGTGATGACACTTCTAGGAAATCTTTAATCTCTAAGAAACAGGATGGTGGAATAGCTACTCTCCCCAATGCTACTCACCACAATGTGCATGGAATCATGAGTTATCTCTTTGAAGCTGAAGTATTATATAGGCAAGAAACAAACTAAGCTTTTGGAATTGATTGTAGGAGGACATTCCAGATGCTTTAATTGCTCTTTGTCTTCATGCCACCCTACTGACTCTTTTCTTGGCAGGCTCCCTGTATGATGACAGAACATCATCTGCAGAAAAACGAGATGATGCTGTACTTCCAGGCCAGGTACACACGTATGTGTGGGATATAACAGAAGAAGTTGGTCCAAGAGAAGCTGACCTTCCTTGTCTTACTTATGCATATTATTCTCACGAGAACATGGCAATGGATTTTAACTCTGGTCTGATTGGAGCACTGCTTATCTGTAAGAAAGGTAATGAAATGCAATAAATATTTTTTTAAAGCTTCATTCAAAAAGGTTCAGCTATTCCAGAGAATAAGGCAGGAAATAATTGTTTTGCCTGTGCCTTTTAAAGGCTATCTGACCGAGAGGCTGTAACACTCTCTGTTGTATAACAAGGGTTTGAAATTGCAGAGCAGTGTGTCTTTTCCTAGTCATTTGAAAATATGGCCAAATTTGAATAGCTTTGCATGCGATCAGGGACTTGAGATTTTAGCAGTTTAAGTCATTGAATCCCATCTGCACTAACACAAACTGGTGTCTTGTAGGATTTGTAAGTAAGCATGTACTGCTAGGTACATGCGACTGATTTGAAGGAAGTTTGAAACAGCATACCACTGTGTAAGCTACTTAAACTACTTGTTGGTCCCTTAACTTGGAAAAATTTAGAATTTATATATCCTTCTTTTAGTGAAAGCTCTGTGAGTTATTTAGCTTGATTCTCTTTCCCTGCAGTTTGAGTCAAATGTTTTGCATAGACTGTAGACTGCACGGACTTGGACTTTGAAGCTTTCCTGAAAGTAAACATAAAACTGGTTCTGTGTGGGTTGTACAAGGTCACTCTTCTCACTGAGAGATATCCATTTAATTGCAGAACACACCTACTCGTATCACCTCAAAGGACCGGCATTAGTATTAATTTTGTACCTCCTGAAGTTTTTGAGAATTAGTGCTTTTAGTATTATCTAGGGCTTGTTATTTTCCTAATTTTCTTGGGTTTTCTTTCTCTGTGTTCATGTGTATGTGTGTATTTTATGGCATGCTGGTGGAGTTAATCTGGACAAATGCTTTGGAATGACTCGCTTTCCTTCCCTCTCAGGCTTCTCAAATTCATGCATATATTGTGGGCTTGAATTGGATATGAGTTTGAGATGGATTGGTTTGACCACTACCTTCAAGATAATTTGAGCATGTGTTTCTAGCTAGAGCAAAGACAAACAGCTAACTACTCAAATTTTTAAGATTTCTGAACAGGGTTTCTTTGGGCACTGTGTGTGGTAGGTGTGCAACATGCCTGTGTATTTGGTCTGGCTGGTATGGAGTTAAGTTTCTTCACAACAGCTCATACAGTGCTGTGTTTTGGATTTGTGGCTAAATAGTGTTGATAATAAACCCACGTTTTAGCTATTGCCGATCAGTGCTTGCACAGTGTCAAGGCTTTCTCTTTCTCCTGCCCAGACCTCCCCAGCTCATAGGTTGGGGGTGGGCAAGAGTTTGGGAGGAGACACAGCTGGACAGGTGAACCAAATTGGCCAAAGGGATATTTCCTACCATGTAACATCATTCTCAGCAATAAAAACTGGAGGTAAAGGAAGAAGCAGCAGCGTGGTGGGGAATGGGGAATGTTGACTTCCAAGGTGGCTGTTCCTGAGAGACTGGCTGGGCATCAGTCTGCTTGTGGGAGATGACGAATTATTTCCTTCGTGTTGCTTGGGTTTTTTCCCCTCTTTCCTTCACCTGTTGAACCATCTTTATTGACCCACAAGTTTTCTCACTTGTGTTCTTCCTGTTCTCTCCCCTGTCCTACTGGGAGCGGGGAAGCACTGAAATGGCTGTGTGGGTGCTTGGCTGCTGGCTGGGGTCAACCCACATGTCGAGGCACATAGGTGATGATATAATCTGGGAAGGTTATAAAAAGTGGCCTTTTAAGTTAAAGCACCAACTGAATGTTCTTTGTGTGGCAAGCAGACAAATTCCTCTGTTGATCTGAGACTTCTTTTGTGCAGGAAAACAGGACTTTGTAGCCTCTCATAAATAAAAAGGATTACACTAAAGATAACTGCGTCCACTGCCAGTGTCTCTTCCTGAGTAGAATAATCAGCAAGCTCCCAAATTTTTGCTTCCTGCAGTCCAGAGGGAGATTTATTTTAGTCCTGGATTATGTATTGAAAGTAGCAAATGCAAGTTTTTGATGTGAGCAATCTACAGAAAGAATCAGTAAAATCACACCAGTTCTGTGTGGCATGTCCAGAATGAATTCTACTTGTTGATAGAAATCACACCTGTATCACAAACTCAACTAGATGGTTCCTTATAACCAATCCAATTCAGCAGCATTTGTCAAAGTCTTTTGAATGTAAAGGTTGTTTGCTGAGTGGTTGGTTTTATGCTTTTTAAAGGAGCTGATGACCTCAGTGTAGTGCTTGAAAAGGCAGTGTTCACACTGCAGGTGACTCTGCCATCATTCTTCTCCTTGCCTCTCAGCCTCAGAAGAGGCCAATGTCCAATTGTGGACAGAAGGCTGTTAGGCGCTCCCGTTCATTGAGGTGATCCCTACAACACATTGCCAGAATTGTCTGAGACAATTCATTGCATGTTGTTTAATCTCCTCTGGGATATCACAGACTTGATTTCATGGTTACCCAACCCAAAAGTACTTTCAGAAATAAAATTACTTTATGAGCATTCTTAAGGTCTTGTTTTGGTCAGGCTCAGCTAGTACATGCTAACAGGTGAAGCAAGCTCATTAAATACACATTAATGCCACTCCATTGGTGTGAATACTGCTTTACTTCTGCGTCAAACTAAGACCTGTTGTTTCTTTTTCATAGGAAGCCTAAATGAGGATGGGTCACAGAAACTTTTCGACAAGGAGTATGTACTCATGTTTGGTGTGTTTGATGAAAACAAGAGTTGGCAAAGATCAGCGTCGCTCAAGTACACAATTAATGGCTATACTGATGGAACATTACCAGGTACTGTTCAGGCTTATGTGAAATGAAATTAACATTGATGAAGACTGAATATCACCTTTGTTTGCTTTTTATGCAAGAGAACAAGAATGTAGAGCAATGTGATGCAGCTTTTCTTAGAACATGTCTGAGCATCTAAATTCTAGAAGAGAAACTGTGCTGCTGGAAGGAAGTCATGCCATATTGCTGAACAACAAGAACAAACAACAAGATTACTTCTAGGAAGAGTTCTGCTCGAAGAACAGGATTACTAACTTTAAGAAAAAGAAATCCCTCTGTTTTTTTACTCAGCTGATGGGGAGAGGCTGATGTGGTTAAGTGAACTGCTGGTTTTACAACATGTAGAACATACTAGGTGAAAAACTTCCTGGAAGTGGAAAGTCAGTTACCATTAAATTAGACAATTAAGTGGGAAGACTAGGAAGGTGGTAATGGGGCTATTCTGTTGCTAGTGTTTTCCCCTTGTTCTCCTAAGGAACTACTTTCATACCTCTGTTGAGTCCACTGAGCAAATAAAAAAACCTGTCTTTGGTGGGTTTTTTAAACAAATATTAGATAGGGTAGTTACTGTCACTAGATAAAACCTCATTCTTTAGCTTGGATCCTTGCCTCTTTTTTTTTTTTTTTCCTCCAAACAAGGACAGATCAGCTTTCCAAAAAAGGCTACTGGTTTTCTTCCTTCTTACCCAGCTCACTACAAGTCAGGTTGTCACTTGCATGCAAGATTTAAACACCTATCTTCCACTGATGTACAGGATTTTGGTATCTGTTCCATTTACAAGCTTCTGAAACTTCCTCTTGTTGCAAACACTGATCACAGGAGTCAGAGGGGTTGTTTTAATGTTTTGAGCGAAGATTCACTTCAGACCTAGTGTACATAGGGAACTTGCATGATTTGCCTGTATTCTGAATGCTACGCTCATTTCTCTTTCAGATTTAGAGGCTTGTGCATATGACAACATTAGCTGGCATTTGATAGGAATGAGTTCCAAGCCAGAAATTTTCTCCATTCATATCAATGGCCAGTCCATGGAGCAAAAACATCGCCGAGTTTCTACTGTTAACCTAGTGGGAGGAGGATCAACCACAGTAAACATGACAGTGAGTGAGGAAGGAAGGTGGCTGATATCTTCTCTTGTCCAAAAGCACCTGCAAGGCAAGGAAACATCTATTTATTAGGCAACTGTAGAGTTGTCCTTATCTTCTTTATGTCCCAAAAGGCTTCTGTTGTTTTGCAGTGGTACAGTTACAGTTTCAGATGGTTGTCGTTTCACTAAGAAACCACTGGAGAACAGGGCATTCTGTTGGAATGGGAAGTGCACCATGAACTAAAAGGCGTTCTTATCTGCAGCTTTACTGCTGTGTGTGGATCACAGAGCAACAGTGAATGAGTACTCCAGCACCTAAGCCTCTGTGAGCTTTTCAGATAAGCACTGTTATAAAATGAGTAAGGAACCACCTATTTCCTGAGGAACTGAGCACTTTCAGCTAAGAGTCACTCAATCTGAAAAAGTTTGCTCTTCATCATTTGAAAGAGGGTATCTCTCTCTTAGCAGTGATCAGAGTTCTGTTTTAAAGAATGAGAGAAATGTCTCTCTTGTAAGAGTTGGAAGACATGTTTGGGGGGGGAAAAAAAAAAGGGAAAAAAAAAAAGCTGTCTGTCTGTTCAGCTGGTATTTTCAAAGAGAGCTAGTTGAGAGAGCTTCTGTATTCCATTTGATTAATATGGGCTCCACAGCCTATACATAGTCTACATGGGTGCAGCCTTTTCAAGCCTGAAAAGATGGCAATCAGATGAGCAGCCTTGGCTAAAGAAATGAGAAATGCAGTTGAAGTGGTAAGGGTTCATAAAATGGAAAATCACTATGGTACTGTTTCTTCTCAATTAGCTGGAATGCATGGTTACCTCACTATAAGAGATTGTGGGGACAAAGAGGTGAAGAAGAGTCGTCTCTCCTATAAAGAACGTCTTATGGTCAAAAGCTGGGAATATTTCATTGCAGCAGAAGAAGTTACTTGGGATTATGCTCCAAGTATTCCAGACAGCCTTGATAGGTAAAATAATACTTTGTCAACATAATATGGAATGTTAACATGAAATCACAGAATAATTCAGGTTGGAGAGGACCTCTGGGGATCCAACAGCAAAGTTGGATCCAGTTGCACAGGGCCTTGTCCAGTTGAGTTTTCGTTGTCTCCAAGGATGGCGACTCCTCAGCTTCTCTGGGCATCTTTGCAACTTCACAGTGGAAAAAGTTTTTCCTTATATCCAATCAGACTTTCTTATGTTGCACCTTGTGTTCGTTGTGTCTCATCTCTTCACTATGCAACTCTGAAGAGTCTGATTCTGTTTTCTCTATAATCTCCCATTTGATAGTTGAAGTTAAAAATAAGGTGCTCCCTTACCCATGTCTTTGCACGACTGAATAAACCGAGATTTTGTTTCTATGTCATGTGCTCTAGCTCGCTAATCACGGTGGTGGCCCTTCACTGGACTCTCACCAGTGTGTCAATGACTTTCTCTGCTGAGGAGCCCAGAAGTGGACACCTTCTTTTGCCTCTAATGGGGAGTCCAAAATATGAAGATGACTTAGGAAATGCCCTAAGCAGCACACCAGCCAATTTTCTAAATTACTTTTCAACATGAATTCTGCTGAAATAAACAATCCTTAAGAGGAAGAGAAGACGAGGGAGGGCATATTTCTGGGATTAAGATTATCTGTTCCTGTCTCGTCTAGAGAGAATGCCTTTGTAAAAGGAGGATAGTGATTTCTGCTGTCTTATCTTGAAAATGTAGCTGCTGCTTCAGTTTTTCTTTCTTGCATGTATACCCTATTAACTTAAATGTAAACTCTGATACTAATTGGTCATATGTGATACTAAAACACAAATAATGTTCCAAGCCTCCTCTTACCTAATTTAGGTTAGAATTTGGGATGAAAAGTGTTAGGTTAGTTTAGGGTTTGGATTTTTTTCAAGCAGCGAGGCTTCTACCAGTTGCTTGAGTACTAATTCTGTGTTCTAATAGATGTCGCTATTTAAGTTTTGTTGATCATTTGTCTTTTCCTTTATTTTTAAGGCACTATAAAGCGCAGCACTTGGACAACTTCTCAAATCTCATAGGTAAAAAGTATAAAAAGGCTATTTTTAGGCAATATACTGATGCCAGCTTCACTAAACGTCTGGAAAATCCTCGTCCCAAGGAAACTGGAATCTTGGGCCCTATTATCAGAGCTCAACTCAATGACAAAGTCAAAGTAAGTAACATAAATTCAGAGATTATTTATACTCTAGCATAATTTTCTGTTGGGCAGAGATACAAAAGTACTAACTTGATTTGGGTTTTTTGTGAAATAACATAGCTAATGTTTGAAATATTGGCTCTATTAAAAGGTATGATCACAAGTGATGGTGTTTAGCTTAAATTTTTCAGCATTCCTTCTATAGTTTCCATGATTGTGCTTTATTCTACAACGTAAACAGACTTCATTCACTCTCTTCGTAAAAGTTATTCATATGTTGACACTGGTCCAAAATGGAAAATAGCTAGACCCAGGTGGACTTCTGGGGGGATTTGGATGTGAGACCAAACTTCATGAGCCCCTCATTCCTTATGTTGTTATTTTTTCTGGCCGTTTTAGACAATGGTACTCAGTTTTCATAGTTAAATGTTCTTCCATGGAGTTATGAAATGAAACTACAAAGCATTTGCATTACAAGCTTGTGCTGCTGTCACATCCACTGGTCTTTCTGTTGTCACTTAATGATGCATCACAAAGTTTCATGACTTTTAATTGCCACCATGACTCTGTGACTCTGAATTCGAGTTTAACATGTTTCTTCTTTTTTTTTTTTTCCTGGTTTCATCAAGAATAGGCAGGACATTTTGCCTTTTTCTCCCATATCCCCTTTGGGTCTTGGAATCTGGGGCAAGATTTGTTTTTAAATCTGTTTAAATTTGTTTTCTCCCATATTGAAGGTTCTTAAGAACTTTAGTCAATAACTTCATATTCCCTGAGGTAGTGTGTAGCTGGAAGAACAAGTGTTCTTTTTAGATTTTCCGGAGACCAGGTGTAAGAAGCTGAACTTCACTCAATGTGCTCTACAAAGCCCAGCAGCAGGGTACCAGCAGCGTTTAGACTGTGGGTTTATATTATCAGACAATATTTAAGATATCCCTTTGCCTTTCCAGCAGTTCCCAGTCTGAAACCAGGCAAATTCTACTGTAGTTGAAACTTTGTTAGGTATTGAGACAAGGATTTGCTGAATACTAAATTAATTTTTTTCATTTGCTTATCAATATAGGTTGTATTCAAAAATAAGGCCAGTCGACCCTACAGCATTTACTTCCATGGAGTGACACTTTCAAAGAATGCAGAAGGAGCTGATTATCCTCTGGATCCCACAAGTAAGAAATTTGTGAAGTACATTTTGCATACCACTAACTGTTGTGGAGGGTTTCATTGCTTCAAAGGAGATGCTGTGGCTAGGAATGTGCACGACTGGGAGACCTCAATTCTATGCTCTGCCTCTGCTGACCTGTTGTGTTGCCCTATAGAGAAACCAAGGTATTATCTGCAAAGCATAGACAAACACCCTTTTTTAGTGTCTTAGTTTTCTGTTCTTGTTTGTGATTTTAGAGAGAGACAAAAGCTCATGCTGAACTTCAGTTATCTCGGAGGTAGCTTGAAATAGCATAACTGCACCAATTTCATTAAAAGGTGCAGCCTGATGTTATATAAAGATCTGGCTCTAAGGTTGTATCACTACTGTTCTCCTTCTTTATTTTTCCTCAGGCAATGACACCCAGAGTAGAGGAATTGAACCAGGGAAGACATACACTTACGAATGGAAAATTGCTAAAACGGACCAACCCACTGCACAGGATGCACAGTGTATTACAAGGCTATATCATAGTGCTGTAGATATTGAAAGAGACATAGCCTCTGGACTGATTGGCCCGCTTCTGATTTGTAAAAGTGAAGCATTGACGCAGAAGGGTGTGCAGGTAACATGTTTGGCAACCTCTTAGAGATAGATTTTGCTCAAATAATATTATTTGATCTACAGTGAATTTGGTTTTGCTCCCCTTAGAGAACTGTCATGTAGAGAGCAATTAAACCAATAGGCTTCTGAAGAAATTACTTGAAGAAGCAGTCCTCTAACTGTCCACAGCAGTAGAGGGATTATACTCTGATTTTCTTAGCAAGAGCAGCATTTCAACAAAAGGTCAGCCTGACTTGAAAATCTGTTTCTAGACTTGGTAATAAACTTTCCTACTGCTGTTGTATCTTCACACTCTAAAGACATTCAGATCTGTGCTGGACCCTTTCTGTAACAGATATAACTCAACAGGGTCTGACAGTCTCAGGCATCACTGAATCCAGAGCAACCCGAACAGCATGGGAGAGTTCTGGGAGAGAAAGAGTGCTTCTCTTTGCCATCCATTGAAGTCTTGCTTGGCAAAGACTTGAGCATCGCTTGGGAGAAAAAAGTGTCAGAAGCTTGTGCTCAGATCAAACCAGGAGGCTGGTCTTTTTGCAGAGAGCCCAATCGCATACCATCTGTGTATCAGCAGTGCTAGTGGCTTGCTCAGTGCTCTACCACAGGTTGGTTGCAGTAGTAGGATTGTGTCCTTGAAGTCTTCACCCCCTACTCCCTTTCACTTAGCCCTTGGATCACGCTTACCACAACTCCGGTAAAGCTTATATTGCTTATATAGTAAGAAAGAAAGATAGTAGGATTGAGTCCTTAATACATGTCTCTGCTCATAAAATGTAACTGCTGTGTTGATTGTCTTTCAGAAAAAGGCAGATGTGGAGCAGCAGGCAATGTTTGCTGTGTTCGATGAAAATAAGAGCTGGTACATAGAGGATAACATCAAGGACTACTGCAGCAACCCTGGCAGTGTTAAAAGGGATGATCCCAAGTTCTATAACTCGAACATAATGCACAGTGAGTGGGATATCAAGCTGAATATTATGAAAGCTCATGTGAACCTGAGCATTCAGTGATTGCTTGTTCTCGGGTGTAGTGTAATCAGGGAATTCTCTAGAGAGTCAGTGAACTTCTAACCATGCCAGCTGGCACTGTACAGCTGGCTCTGGACCCTGAAGCAAAGGCAAGAGTTATTTAACTTTGATGCAGCACCCTGCTGCCTTGGAGATACTATTTCCAGAGCTGGAGTCTCCAGCTCCTTATGAAATTCAACAAAGGCAAGTGTAGGGTACTGCTCCTGGGGCGGAATAACCCCATGCATCAGTACAGGTTAGGGGCTGACCTGCTGGAGGGCAGCTCTGTGGAAAGGGACCTGGGAGTCCTGGTGGACAACAGGATGACCATGAGCCAGCAACGTGCCCTTGGGGCCAAGAAGGCCAATGGCATCCTGGGGTGCATCAAGAAGAGTGTGGCAAGCAAGTCGAGGAAGGTTATCCTCCCCCTCTACTCTGCCCTGGTGAGGCCACATCTGGAGTACTGTGTCCAGTTCTGGGCTCCCCAGTTCAAGAAGGACAGTGAGCTGCTGGAGAGGGTACAGCAAAGGGCTATGAAGATGATGAGGGGACGGGAACATCTATCTTATGAGGAAAGGCTGAGGGACTTGGGTCTTGTTAGTCTGGAGAAGAGAAGACTAAGGGGGGATCTTATCAATTCTTCAGGGGTGGGTGCCAGGAGGATGGGGCCAGTCTTTTTTCCGTGGTGCCCAGTGACAGGATGAGAGGTAACAGGCACAAACTTGGTCATAGGAAGTTCCATCTAAACATGAGGAGGAACTTCTTTCCTTTGAGGGTGGCAGAGCACTGGAACAAGCTGCCCAGAGAGGCTGTGGAGTTTCCTTCTCTGGAGATACTCAAAACTTGCCTGGATGCATTCCTGTGCAACCTGCTGTAGGTGACCCTGCTCTGGCATGGGGGTTGGACTAGATGATCTCCAGAGGTCCCTTCCAACCCCTATCATTCTGTGATCAAGGCTATTGTAGTTTCAGCCCTGTGCCAGTCTCTTGCCAGGTGCAAATGTAACTCCAGTTCAGTGGACTGACATCAAAGAAAAGGAGATTTTAAGTCTTACTCTGAAAATATTGAGACCTCTTTTATTTTGCTTTCCTTTTAGCAATAAATGGCTATGTGTCTGACAGCAGTGAAATCCTTGGATTTTGCCAAGATAGCGTGGTTCAGTGGCACTTCTCCAGCGTTGGCACTCATGATGAGATTGTCTCTGTTCGCCTTTCTGGACACTCTTTTCTGTACCAAGGGAAATATGAAGATGTGTTGAATCTTTTCCCAATGAGTGGAGAATCAGTCACAGTGGAAATGGACAATGTTGGTAAGTGGTAAAACTATAGTGTTTGACAGCTCTTCTAAGACATTTTTTTAATCTCCAGTCTATAAGGACTTACCTAAATAGGAAAGAAAGTTATTCACATAAACACAGTGCTGGAAAATGTTGAATCATTCCCGACTGCAACTGACGTGCATGGAGTTTTGTTGGCTACATAGACTTAGCACATAGCATAATTGTATGCTATACTGAGGTACTTTTTGTTGGGTTTTTTGTTGGGTTTTTTCGTTTCACAATTAGTATTGGGGTTAGCAATGACCATTTTAAGGCAATTCTAAGATTGTCCTTGGAAAAAATCCAGCATCAACTCCACTGTATGATTCCCAGTTTTGCCACATACTTGTCCATCCTGAGTTAGCTAAAATGGGCCAAGACTGTCCAATTATGCTAGTCATTATTGGACAAAGTGGCTCCACCTCACCTTAGGCTTGTGGTCATTTAGCAGCAGTAAAGTCTGCCTGACAGAATCGGATCACTGGTCCATCAGTATACATCTCGATGTCTAACTAGGATTAATACCATAACTTGAAAAGGTGACGCTAGAACCCAGGTAGTCCACACTTACGGGATTACCTGCAAAAGGACAGAGATTCTTTCTCACTGAAGGATGTGAGTGTTTAGTGATCATCTTAAAATCCCACAAGGTTTAGCTAGCCTTATCTTATTGAAAATACCAATTTTTTTAAAATATTTAATCTATTTAAATAATGAATTCTTTATGTCCTCAAAGCTTGTTTTCAGTGATCGCACAGCATCAAGACCTTAGAAGTTAAAAATGTATTGTATGTTAAGTGGTTTTTATTGTTCAAGACTAGGGAATCATTAAAACTCCATCAGACTTTATGGAAACCTCCCCAGTAATGAAGTTGTACTTTTGCTTGATTTTGGTATGTGATCTGTTCTTTCCATCTTGGGCATGTTTTCTTTTGTAAATTTGCTGTTGTTAGAAATAACGAAAGCTACGCGTGTCACTCCAAACTCTGATAAATACAGAAAAATTGTACGTGACCTTTTTAACAAAAAAGGCTGGTTTTCTCAAGCTCTGTTAATTCTGTCTATTCTGTCATTTCTGCTTGTTCCAAAAAGGAAGCTATAGCAAGCAAAGAACTTGATTTGATGCTGTTTAGGGAAACAGATTGTATTTCGTTCTCTGCAGATCCTCGTTTCAAATGGAGAACTTGTCTTCTGACTAGGTTTTGGAGGAACTATTAAAACCTTCAAGTTAATCTAAGACGCCTCAGGTTGGCAGCCTAATGTTTTGCATCCAGATTGGAAATTCAAATTACTTTATTCTTTTAAAGATCATTCATTATGCATTCAAAAGCTTTTAAAATACTACCTTTGTCAGATGTTTGTCAACATTGCCTCAGCATGTATTTGTTCTGTTTAGAATGCTCTATCTGTGTGGCAATGCATACAACAATAAGAACAGGACAAAATTAGAACTTTTATCTCAAAAGATCCCAATCCTAGACCCAGATCTAAATATAGGATCCTTTATATTGTTTTTTTCGTTCTTTTTCATATCCATCTCTTTCATGGGTTATGTTTGGACTCGGGTCCTAGGCACAGCTTAATCTGTGGAGAAGAGCTCCAGCTCTTAGATGTATTTATTTAGATGTGCTATTATTTATTAGCATTTATTAATTATTTTTCATTGCAATGAGAGCTCATGGAAAACCCAGATGAGGATTAGCACTTGCTATAGCAGGTGCTGTAGAAACAAACCCAGCAACTTGCCCTGACCGCTTACATGACAGGCAACATCCACTCTCGTAACTACTGCATATTAGAAAAACACTTTCATTTCAATTGCAGGTACTTGGCTTTTAGCATCCTGGGGTACCCCAGAGATGAGTTACGGCATGAGGCTGAGATTCAGAGATGCCAGGTGTGACGATGAGGAAGATTACACATTTGATGTTGTGGATGTCACTTACACCAAGACTGATAAAAAGGCTGTTTCCATCTCGGTTGAAGAAGATATGCAAGAAGAAGGACATAAGGAGGATTTGGATTATCAGGATTACCTGGCTTCTCAGTACTCTATCCGAAGCTCAAGGAAGGCAACAGGCAATGAAGAAAAACAAAACCTTACGGCACTGGCCTGGGAACAGTATGAAGGCACTGATGCCACTAGTTCTGAGGTGGCAGCTGGCTCAGATCTGACAGCTATAAATAGTGGTGAATCCACAAACGCCTACAAGTTCTTAGAAACTCATATCACTCCTCTTCCCCCAATCGAGGCTGAAACATTCCAGTCAAATCACACATCAGTCACAGCAGAAGAGGACTTATTTTTAGCTAGCACAAATGATGGAAAGGCTGACTTGGTGTTTGAGAATAGAAGCCAAAGCAATTATGAAATAGATCCCGGTAACACATCTGCAGGTGAACACTTGCTGAGCAATGAGGAAGGCCAAATGAATGTTTCAGAAGACCTTCCAACTGATGGAAGGGACAGTAAATTTTTTTCAGAAAAACATCAAGAGGAAAGCACCGGAAGAGGAAATTACAATGTTAATAGTAAAAGGAAAAGGCGAAACTCACTGGCCATTAAGTTTTACTCCATCCAAAAGATGAATGCCCTTCTAAATCATGTACGAAACAAAAATGTCTCATTTTCTGACAAGCCAAGTGCACCTCATTCTGTGCATCATACAGAGAACACATCCAATATAGCTGTGGTGGGAACTGGCCAGCTTCCAAATGATTATGATGATGAACTGGAAGAGGAGGAAACCAAGATGGAAAATACCATGCATGCAGTTAACATGACGCTTGCTTTGGACCTCATTGTAGGAGATGGGTCTAATGCATCCAGCCTCTCTGAACTCAAGCTATCCAAAGATAAACAAGCAGACGCTTTTTCTTTAGATCATACGTTAGGCAGTATAAGTCCCAATTCCAGCTCTGCACTAGTGAAGAACTTACTAGAAGCATCATTGCCCAGGGCTGGGAAATATTCATCTAAAATGACAAATGAGGAATGGAATTTGGTGTCTGCAAAGGGGAGTCTGGGATTAGAGGCAAATTTAGATAAATCTGTTAGGGTTAAGTTAAATCATAGTGGCAGAAATGGTACAGCATTCATAAATAAGAAGCATATGAAGAATTGTCAAGGATTCTCACATCTAATGCAAGAAAAACAGAAAGGGAGCCACAGGCACGCAACTATGAAAGGAAAGGAGAGGAACAAGAATGATACTTCGAGTACATCTGGAACCTTCATCAAGATCCGAAGGAAAAAGAAGGAATATCCAAAAATGACCCACTTGCTGAACCCAAGGAGTAAAAAGCCCCCCAAAATCACCAATTCTATGGCAGGGTTTGGCCGTACATTGTTTCTGGGTGAGACCAACTACACGACACTGCCATGTTGCACTAACACCACAGGGGCACCCAGTGAGGCCAACGATACAGTGGATCTGAGTAGAGAGCATGGAGAGTCGCTAAATTACACGCTCACCCCACGGCAGCTTAAGCCTTCAATCATGATTGGGCTTCCCCGAGAAAATGGAGACTACGAATATGTTACGGAAGGATATTACAGTGAGGAAACATCAGGTGGTGAATACGAATACCATTATGTGAGCTTTGATGACCCATACATGACAGACCCCAAAGTAAATATCCACGAACAACGCAACCCAGATGGCATTGCTGAACATTACCTGCGTAGCAAAGGGAATGAGAGGAGATACTATATTGCAGCTACAGAGGTCTGCTGGAACTATGCAGGATATAAAAAAAGGTTTGGCTAAATCATTTGCTTTCATTTCGCACACCATCCTGATACATACTAGCACAATGTTGATTCACATGCTGATAAATTTAAGAGCCTCTGTAATGTGCGATGTGATTTCCAACACTCCAGTTTGCAGAACCCTAAGAATTTTCCATGGGAGGCTGGGATCCCCCTAGAATGTCATAGAGAGACTACTATAATCAAGAGCAACAGAACTAAGAATTCTTTTTTCTTTTTTTAACCCCCTTTTGTAGAATCACTAGAAACACTCTTTAAAACATAAGTTGAAAAATCTGCTGTAAGAGGTCAAGAGGGAAACTTCTAGTTAGTTTTGTTATACTTGACCTGGTTTTACTTCCTCCTTGAGTTCTTGGATTCTCAGGATAGAGACCTCCTTGTACAAAGTCTTTCCAGGAATTTAATGGACTAACTGATCTAATATAGACAGGATGGGCTTATAGGCAGGATGAAATCACAGTTTCTAGCACTAGGTTCTGGTGTCTCAGTTCTCTGTTGTAAAATGGGATAATAGCACTTTCCAACTTCACAAGGGTGCAGTACTGAAAAATATATGAAAGATGCAAAGTGATTAACCACACTGGTGACTGCCTTATACTTAAAGTAAAAATAAAGCTGCATGTATTATTGCATTGTTGTTCCTACTGTTTAGAGAAATCAGAAGGTGACTGGATCACAATCCCTCAGGCTGAGGGGTTTTCTTATTTTGACAGGGAAGCCTGGCCACTATGCCACAGCAAAGAGTATATGTGACTTGAGAGAAACTTTGTATTAAAAATTTCTTATCTTAATTCAGACAAATTAGGATCAGTGCTCACCCTACAATGTGTAGAATTCCTAGCCACCTTTTATCAAAAAGGTGAACTTTGTGGCCCTTGACATGAACAAGACCAAAACTGCCACAACTTAAGGTTTTTACCAAAAGCAGCAAAAACAGGAGCAAGAAAATTTTCATTATACAAAATTCAGCTCCAAACATATGTTATTTCTCAAATTGAATTTCCATTTTATTTTATTGATATTTTCCCCCACTTTTTCAGTATCCTCCAGGTTTACGCCTGCCTCATCTCAGTCCATATAAATAGCACTTGCAAAAATGGCAGAAACCAGATTCTTTGTGCACTTGCAAAATACAGAAATCCTTATGCTCAGAGATCTATGTAGATGGCCCCAGTGAGATTCATTCTCAGCTGGTGTGAGGTGCATAGTTCCAGTGAAATTAACAGAGCCTATGGCATATACCATCTCAGTGTGTTGAAGAGCTGAAAACCAGCCTTTCTTCCTACTAGACAACTTCAGTTAAGTTTCTGTGTTTTGCAGAATTGATAATGAGGCAAGGTTTATCATAGAATCATAGAATGGTTTGGGTTGGAAGGGACCTTAAAATCATCTAGTTTCACCCCTCCTGCCATGGGCAGGGACACCTTCCACGAGACCAGGCTGCTCAAAGCCCCGTCCAACCTGGCCTTGAACACTTCCAGGGTTGGGGCATCCACAACTTCTCTGGGCAACTTGTTCCAGTGTCTCACCACCCTCATGGTGAAGAATTTCTTCCTAATATCTAATCTAAATCTACCCTCTTTCACCTTAAAGCCATTACCCCTTGTTGTATTGCAACACACACTGCTAAAAAGTCTGTCCCCGTCTTATAAGCCCCCTTTAGGTACTTGAAAGGCCCCAATAAGCTCTCCCCGGAGCCTTCTCTTCTCCAGGCTGAACAACCCCAACCCTCTCATTATAGGGAATGATAGTATGTTTTGTCAGAATAATAGCATTTTGATGCTTCTATTTAAGATCTGAAGAATGATTTGAATGCCTAAAAGCTTGGGGGTTTTTTTTCTTACCAGCTCTGTGTTGCAAAATGCAGATATAATCAAATGTAAAATGTGTTTCTGTTAGCTTTCCAGAGAAGGTACATCTGTGAGGCAGTAGGGTATAGGTGGTAGGCTCACTACACTCTGAGCTCTGATTCAGATTATTAAAGCTAATGGTAAAAAAGCAAAATAGAGCTCAGGTGGGTTTCCAGAGACTAGTTGGAGTTTTTCAGTGATAGCTGACCAAGTCTTTGAAGGATCTCATATACAACTATAGAACTAGAATTGCTTAAACATTGCACGTCACGATTTTCAGAATCATCTGACATTTATTTGTGTGTTTATATTCTAAAATACTCCTGCTGTATGAGTTCTCCGATTTCATCAAAGCTATTATTTCTGATTCACTGTGTGGGTTTTTAATTGGGGATTTCCTTTCAGTACAATGATGAATGACAAAACCTGTAAAGATGACACCACATATAAGGTGATTTTCCAAAGCTATACAGACAGTACCTTTACGACTCTTCAGGAGGAAGATGAATATAAAGAACACCTTGGCATCCTGGGGCCAGTTATCCGGGCTGAAGTGGACGATGTTATCCTAGTAGGTCCATGTTTTGAATATGTGTGCAGGATAAGATTCTTATGGCAGTCTTGCAGCGTGACATAGAATGGGTCTAGAAATACTGCAAATTTTTAAAAGGTGATGATGGGGAAACAGTTTTCAAAACTAGAAATTGCAGTGTGGACATACAAGCACACTGATGCGTTTCTTTGAAACACATCCTTTTTCTTTCCTATCCACGGTAAATTCACTTCTGTTTTTCTTCCTTATGTTTCCCAACATTAAATACTGGCTTATCAGTCTAATGTAAAATGAGATTTAAGCTTAACATTTAAAAAAAAAAAAATTTTTTTAAACCCAGATTGCACTGAAAGTATTACTTTTTACATGTAAAGGGAGCTTCTTAATTTTTTAAATAAATTAGTAAAATTGTATTCAAGATGAATATATATATATATTTGTCAAAAAACTGTGTTTTCCTCTGAAAACTTTTGCTGTAAATGGGTTGGTTAGTTCTAATACAAACAACAAGTATGGAGAGGAACTGTATCCCTGGTGATACAGTGGTATGTTTGCATTAGTGAACACATTGCTGTAGTTTCCCTTCTCTCATCCTTCTTCATCCAGTCTTCCAACACACAGACATGGACTTAGAAGGGGAGAGTAGATCTTACTGCTTTCTGCTTATTTCAGTAGGAGTAGTGCGCAACAGAATTGAGCTACATTTAAAAACATGAGTAAGAGAAGAAAGGCTATTTTAGCTTGGGAGCATCATTCTTTAAGGAGAGGTAAATACATAATCTCCCTATGCTCATGCTTCTCTGGGACAAGTGAGAAGCACTGACTTCAGTAGCAGTGATACAGAAGTCTAGTGTTACTATTTTGTGCCCTTCAGTACAACTGGGCAGCAAAGCATAAGAGGTAGAAACTCCCCAGCTCCCTGCTTGCTGTAACTAAGCATATCCAGGTGTGAAGGGCAGTGGTAAACGTCCTAGGAACCTAGACACAGTGGAAGACAGGGAGTTAGACTCATGCTTTCTACTTTTTAATTAACTACCTGCATCAAAGAGGGTGACTTTGCATGGAGATGTCAAAAGCTATCCCTGCCAGCTTAGCCATGCACAATGTAGCCTGTAATCATCATACAAATCTTGACCCTGGTTTGAGGCCATGGGAATCTATTGTGTGAGGACTTTTGGTTTAGGCCTGAATTTGATGAACAGAATCTGTTTCTTCTTTATTTTCTTAGGTTCATTTTAAGAATCTAGCATCCAGACCCTATTCCCTCCATGCTCATGGACTCCTCTATGAAAAGTCCTCTGAGGGAAGCATTTATGATGATGAATCTATTCCTTGGTTTAAGGAAGATGACGAAGTTCAGCCGAATAACAGTTATATATACGTATGGTATGCAAACAGGCGATCGGGACCTGTGCAGTCAGGAGCAGCTTGTCGATCCTGGATCTACTACTCCGATTTAAATCTGGTAAGGAAATAAAAATAGAAGTGGTAGTGTTGCTGGTGTCGATCAGAATCACAGAAACATTTATGTTGGAAGGGATCACTAGAAATCATCTAGTCCACCCCCCCCCAACTCAAGCAGGGCCAGCTAGAGTAGGTTGTCCAGGACCATGCCCAGTTGGGTTTTGAATATCTCCAAATGATGTTACTGTATGGTTGTAGAAACGTAACTTGCAGAATATGTTTTGGATAGTTGTCCTTTCTTTTAGGCCTGATGTTCCCATCTGACATTTAATCTCTTCTACTAGCTAAAAGAGGATATAAGCTGTGGACGAAGTCAAATCTGGGGGAACTCTGTGGTAGACTGAGCAGGGGAAAGTAAAGATACAAGGCAATGGCAATTCTGGCCTCTGCTTTAAATTTTTAGGGCCTGATGCATTTCTGTAGAATGCTATGGGTTTTTTGACATCTTTTTGGGAAATCTGCTTTTACATCTAATGAGTTTATTACCTTCTAGGAGAAAGATATTCACTCTGGTTTGATTGGGCCGATACTGATCTGTCAAAAAGGAACCTTCAGTAAATCACACAGCAAAGCATCGACCCGAGACTTTTTCTTGCTTTTTATGGTCTTTGATGAAGAGAAAAGCTGGTACTTTGACAAACGTTCTAGAAGGCCGTGTAATGAGAAGACCCAAGAAATGCAGCGATGCCACAAATTCTATGGTATTTATTTAATTTTGTCAAGTATTCAATTTATTAGGGTAGAGGGAAAGATGCTGGGGGAGGTATCCCTGCTCACAGTGGCTTTGAACATGCATAAATCGTACACGTTAATTATGTCAATTTTTTTGTTGTTGTTCTCCATTGTACTAATAAAAGTCATAGTTTTATATGTAAAGATTAGCATTGACTGGAAATTTGTTATTGAGAAAGGACCTATTAGACTGAAACTTCTGACAGAAAACTTCTCTCTCACACTCACATACATCTACCTGCCATATTTTAAAAAAAAAAAAAGAAAAAGGAAAACTAAAAAACCCTCTTTTCAGGAAGAAGCTAATACCCTGAAAACTTTTTGCAAGAAATTTTAAAATATTGTGATAATTTGACAAATCAACTAGTTCTACTGAGGAATTCAAAGCAGCTCTAGGACAGCCCTTCATATACCTCTCTGGATACAGAGATTTTAGTTATGTAAAGTTAAGTAAGCGGCTGACTGTTCAAAGGTAACCCTTTTTTCTCTTTGAAATAATGGTCAGTAATGAAACTCTGTGTTTTTGTCTTTGAAAATCTGATGCTTATGTGCTGTAAGTGATCATATTTGAAAAAGGCATGTTGAGAAGTGGAATCTGCCTTTTGAAAGGGGGGTCTATAAAATCAGTTATTAATCGAAGGTGTCAGTTGTGACTGTACAGCTGTGAAAATGTAAGCTGCAGAACACGTTTTGGATAGCTGTCCTTTCTTTTGGGCCTGATGTTCCTATCTGGCATTTAATTTTTTTACACCTCCTTTTTCTCCTGGCTGCCATGTGTTGCAAGCAAACAGTGCTCAAATCGCCTGGTGAGGTCCCTGGATTTTCTGAATTGATGTATATAAGACTATAAAGTGTGTAGCACTTTGAATTGGAAGAAGGAAAAAGTGGTGTTTTTCCCAAAGGTGTTACTTCATTAAACATTTTACTCATTTTAATAACTACATTCTAGCACTTTGAGACCTGTTTTGTGAGCGGTTTTCCTTACCAACAATATTTTTTTTTTTTTTCCAGCCATTAATGGGATTACCTACAATTTGCAAGGCTTGAGGATGTATGAAGGTGAACTGGTCCGATGGCATTTGCTGAATATGGGTGGGCCAAAAGACATTCATGTTGTTCATTTTCATGGACAGACCTTCATAGAACAAGGAGAGCCAAAGCATCAGCTTGGTACATACACACTCCTTCCAGGTAAGTATCAGAGCGGAGTAAGTTCTAAGGGGTGATGGTTGCAGTCTGTCATCATCATACCGATGTAAAGGTGAACAGAAGCTGGCTTTGGGCACAGTAAGAAAGAGTTTGAGAGCAGTAACAGTTCATTTGCCCATGATGGTCAGAAGGAAAATCATCGCTTTGCAGCTTGCTTAACACTGTGGCAGGGGGGAAATAAAGGTAACGTTGCTGACCTTTAAAACTGGAAATACGAGTAAAGGTACAGACAAAACTTAAGTGCTTGGACCAATTTCTTCCTCTCAGATGAGAAGGGATATACATGGAAAATTAATAGCAGTTTGGTCTGCTTCTACTGCCTTCTCTTTTTCACTTTCCTTGCCACTCACCAGGTATGTGAACATGAGTGGGTTTTTCTCCTTTATTGCATCTCTCTTTTCCTACCTGCAAAGTAGGTCATAGTGCTGGGCTTGGCTTTGGAAGGTGCTTAATAGTAAAGGTCAGTATTGGAAAAAGGAAGTCAGTAGGATAGTGTTTGCCACCAATTCCTCGTGAAATGACACGTGTACAGTAGCATAGCAATGATGTTTGTGCATCCCCGGGCTTCAATACCACTGAAGTCTCACTGACATTTACTGGGAAAGACCATTGGTATCTGGCTCAGTATGGTGAGGGTTTATTTTTATAATGTCAAGATGAATGTGATACAGAAGAGAGAGAGCAAATGTGAGCCCCAGGAGAATTCTTATGTCCAGAGAGAAAGGAAATAGGCTAAAAGCATTCATTAGCCTGCAGGATATACTCCTTTGCCCATGACTGTCAGCAGTGCAAGTGTGCAATAACAGGACTTATGAAGCCTGTATTGCCAGCTACAAGTGCTTAAACAAACCAAAACAAAAAACAAACAAACAAAAAAACCCCTCAGGAAACAAGGAGATCAAAATAAGGGGATTGGTGTGAAATAATAGGAGTTTATTTTAGTGAATGTTATGTGCTTTATTCACTATCTAAGCTTTTTAAGGTGATGTTTTTCCCTATGACATCTACATATGTTTTTGTTTAAATAGGAATCAGAATTATCATGTCTGCACTAACTACAAATATAAGAAAAGCAATGAAGCAGGTACTGTGCTTTCTAAAAAGTGCAGCAAACAGCCTAAACCGTATCTGCTTCCTGCTCAGTCGTTGGCCCTCCTGGGCATGCAGAGAGCGAGGGCAGGGCCCATACATCTGATTCTCCTACGCCTACTTTTGGCTTCTTTATATCCATTCTTTACATTACTTGAACAACACACTGGGGCAGCAGGACTCAGAGCTATAATCAGCACCACAGAATTAACATCCCTAAGTTACGTAATAAACTTAATAGCGCTGTTCGTTACATGGCTCAGCACTGTATTTAATGTGCAGGTATCTGCTGTTACATACAGGCATCCAAGGTTTTGTACTTAGCACCAGCAGCAAAGGTTAGTTTTGATCTGGTCACTTAATTCCAATCTCAGTCTCCAGTTGGAACTTGCTTGCTAAGAAAAAAAAATGATTGAGATGGTAGTTAGTGCTCTCTCTGCAATGTGTAGCAGGTTACTTAACTTTTCTGGATTAAGTCATAGGGCGATCTTTGGTTTAACATCCAGCCTTGCTAACATCAGCCTTATAATGCTAATGTTTCTGATACATTTCTCTTCCATTTTTTTTCAAGGCTCATTTAGAACAATTGAAATGAAACCACAGAGACCTGGCTGGTGGCTTTTAGACACTGAAGTGGGGGAATATCAGCAAGCAGGAATGCAGGCATCCTATTTGGTTATAGAGAAAGGTACTGAACTAAGGTGTTTTGTGCCTGGGGGAGTCAAGCCGTAAAGTCATCTCTACCCTTTCAGGATCACTAAAAATAAATTTGGGAGATTGTTCTGCCAAAACCCAAATCAGATGCTCTGTGCTTTCAAGGAGGGGGTGGAGTGGTTACTGTAAATTTATTCTAGAAGAAAAAATATTTAACCTCTAGCATACTGGCTTTGAATTTGAGGTTTCCTCACAGTGACCAGTGGATCAATCTGCTGAGAGAAATTGCAGAGATTAACTTGGCCTTCTCTGGGAAGAGAGTGGTGGTGTTACAGTATTACTAAGAATTGTTCTGAATTATGTTGTCTTAGAAGATTCCGACAGAATATATATTGGAATAGCCCTCCTTTTCTTTAACAACAAACTTACTCTGCTCTCTTTAGAGTGCAGGATTCCAATGGGTCTAGCAAGTGGAGTTATACTTGATTCGCAAATCAACGCTTCACATTATATCGGTGAGTTAATACTTGAAAAGGTCCAGGCGTGCTCCTGAATATCGCCAGCAAAGTATTGCAGTTCCATATTCTTTTGGCATCTCATGATACGTCGTACAAGATCAGCTGAGCAGTGAATCAACTGTCAGGTTAAAAAGATCTCCAGTGATGCAAGCAGAGACTGAGAGCCATGCTAGGTAGCCCTCATCATTGTATTTTAACAGTGTCATGGGTCTACTGTCAGTACCACAAGCCTGAGAGTCAGGGAGTCCTACGTCCGTGGCCTGCTGGATGACCTGGAACAAATCCAGCTTTATCTTTTTGTCCTTTGGGTTCCCTGCTTGAAAATCCACAGCAAGTGTTCAAAAAGCTTTTGAGATTTGCATGTGGTATGAGATGCGACAGATAAACTGTCCTTTCACAAAAGATTTGGAAACCTGGCACCCAGAGCAATGACAGTGTCTTTAATATATCAAGTTTATTCCTGATAGAAAAGTGGGGTCACTTGATAGAGAAATTGATAGAATTTTACATGGACAGTGGCAAATCGAGGTATACAGGTTACACATGCATGCAGGAACACACATCCTTTCCCTTGAAACAGCAAATAAATTACTTTATTTTGGGAAACTGATTTTTATGTGGATTTAACTTGCTTTCTTCATTTCCCATCACAGTGTTACGAAGGCTTGAAAGCTGTGTTGTCATATAGATTTCATATCGGTTGTTAACATGGAAACCTCCTTATGCGAAGGGAAGCTCTCTGCCATGAATGTAGAGCACATTTTGCATCTGATCCCGCTGGCAGCCAAAACTTGTTTAGCAAACTCTAGACGCTGGTGCCAAATCAATAGACAGTACATTACATAAAAGGCTGTTATTTTTAAAGTCATTCTGCCAACTGTAAAACTTTGCAGGGTAACAGCTGACTTTCAGTTGCTGACCGTGTTCAAATTATCATAGATTATGGTTTTAGTCTGTTGGTTGGGGTTTTTTCCCAAGACACATTGGAAAAGAACGGAAGCACTCAACATCAGTAGCTAGTTACAGCCTCCATTTTTTTTTCAGCACGTCTATTTAAATTCTTGCTTTATTCATATTTTCTGTCTAGACTATTGGGAACCGAAGTTAGCCCGATTAAACAATTCTGGAACATACAATGCTTGGAGCACTACAGTGCAAAAAGAACAACTCCCTTGGATCCAGGTACGGTTCGTACAACATGTGCTTGACCATCATTGAGCCTGGGTATGGCCATACAATCCTGTGTTGCGATGTTCCTGCAACTTGTTTTAAAAGGTCAAGTTGCTCTTGTTCTTGCTGAGAAGGCTGCTGGGGAAAACTGAAAAGATGCAGCAAGCCTGACTGGTGATACGATAAACTGTCCACCTCCCCTGGAGTAACCCAGTCTCTACTGCTATTGAGGCCCATTGACTGGACAGCTACCCTCACAATTTAGACCGTAACTGTTTCGTAGGCAAATGGAGTTGTTATTTCCATTCCTTTTTTTCCCTCCGTCTACCTGACAGTACATATTTATGTATGTTTGTTGGGTGATGATTTAAAGTGTAATACTCTCAAACATAGCTTCAGATAGGTTTGTGTTTGTTTTGAATGCTTCTGTGTCCAACTTGACATAGCACAGTGTGACTTCACAAGGTAATGAAGCTTGTAATTCTGGCTTCAAGCACTATATATCATTCAGTCACCTCACTTGTTCCATCCTTTTCTTCCATCCCAATGACTTTGGCACCAGGTAGCCAATTTGCACCCAAATTCAGAGAAGATAGTTGATTTCTTACAAATCTCATTGAAATTGGCAGTTGGGAGAAAAGAAAGACTCAAACTAGTGTTGCAGTGTAAGTTCAACAGGTGGCTGTTATGTTTGGCTTGCTAACATTTGACATGCTAGCAAGTTAGTGGAGGTGAAATAGGGGGAGAAGGCTGGGGGATCTGATGCGGAACTGGAAATAATGTTGGGAAGAGAAAGAATTTGATAGGGGACGTGGTAGTGAGAATTTGAGGCTACTGCAGTAAAGGATGGAGAGGTGTGGAGGGCATATCCCAAAGAATGAGTTTCACCGCTGATAGGAACATCTTGCTAATTTGATTTTTATGTGCTAAGTTTTTGGATCTGGTATCAGCAGGAATGGTAGCTCTTCAGCACTTCAGAATGTCATATCCCTTTTCTCAGCCTGGGTATCCAAAACTAGAGGCAGCTTTTGAAAATGTGAGCCTTGAATTTCTCTATACTCCTTTTGTCTATCTGTAAAATGAGGATAGTAGAGTTCTGCCTAGCATGGAGACATAGACATTTTTGAGGTGTCTTTGTGGTGCTGTGCTAAACACTGTAAAATGACCTCTGAAATTAAATGCACACACAAATAAACGAGAGCGACAGCATTAATTTGGATTCTGGCATCTGCTTGTATTCCTCCTGAGAGTGTTAGTGGTGTGGGGTTTAAAATGCAGGGCTCAAAGTTACCGTGTAGATGCCAAAGAATGAAACGGATTTGACTGTGCATTATTGGCTTTATAAACACTGTTTGCTGTTCCTAGGTGGACTTTCAAAGACAAGTTCTGTTAACTGGGATACAGACGCAGGGAGCCAAGCAGTTTTTAACGTCCTTGTACATCCAGAAGTTCTTTATTATTTACAGCAAAGACAAACGGAGGTGGAGCACCTTCAAAGGAGACAGCTCTCCAGCACAAAAGGTCTGTATGTGCCATCAGGGTTGCGACAACCTAGGTGGCATCATTGAATGATGCAGTGAGGTGACAGTTTTATGCTAAGAGATAGTGGAAAAAATGATGGCCTTTAGATATACAATACAGCTTGAGGCCCCAACGGGCATTTACCAATCTACTCAAATTCAGACCAGAAGAGAAATTATAAGGTGAGGAACCACCTAGACTGGGGCCCTGTGACCTTGACTGTATAGAGTCTGGCTTTCTGACAAGCATCTCTCCCTACTCTTATTTCCTAAGCCCATGTCAGCTTCTTGAAGCAAGCAGGAAGCTGAACTAAAAATCAGGCCCTACCTCATCTGGGACTAGATCCTCCTTCCTCTCCCTCCCTTCCTGTTGTCACGACAGTTGAATGTTAAACTGTCTGAATGGCCTGCAGAAGGCCTGTGTAATAAGTGTGGCCATACCCTGCAAGAGGTTCATTTTATGTCCAACCACTCCAGCCCTACTAGTTACGGCTTCCTTCGGTTTATTTACCCTGAGGTTTCTAAGATACAGCTTCCAAATTGAAAACCTGTTGTCTCTTACCTCTCCTTTTCCCTCTTTACTAACGTCTTCTTGCAGATGTATATAGTGCATAGAAATGGGTTGCTTATTTGAACTGAGGCCTTCAGGTGCTTCCATATATGCTAAGATGGGACCATGAAATATTTCAAGTTGCCCTGCAGCATAGGGCACTCCATCACAGTGGATGGGGCTAATGGTGTAAAAAGGACTACTTTTGTAAAAGAGCAGGTGTCCAGCATCCAAGCTTGTGTTTGCATTAAATTAACTCTGTGTGAATATTTTTTCTTTTTTCTTTAATAGATTTTTGAAGGTAATTCCGATGCCTATGGGATAAAAGAGAACATCATTGATCCCCCTATTATTGCTAGGTACATCAGAGTCTACCCAACCGAGGCCTACAACAGGCCTGCTCTTCGCATGGAGCTCCTGGGCTGTGAAATAGATGGTAAGAATGGGTTGTGTGCTGGTGCTTCCTTTCTGGCAAATTTTTTACCTAATACATTAAATGAAGCTAAAATTGTGGGTGTTCTCAACTCCAACATTGTTGCTTAGGCTATGGCTACTTGGATGAACTGGAGATAACATGGTGCTTCTCTTAACAGGTTGCTCTTTGCCACTTGGAATGGAAAACGGAGAGATCAAGAATACCCAGATAACAGCCTCATCTGTTAAGACATCCTGGTTTAACACATGGGACCCTTCGCTTGCTCGTCTCAATCAGAATGGAAAGATCAATGCCTGGCGAGCCAAGGTAACAAAGAAAAAATAGGGACAACACAAGACAGCTACCATTAATAAATTTGTGCTGCCTGCATGCTCCTGTGTTTCCTGCAGACTGTGTCCAGTGCCGAGTGTGATAGGGTTACTTCACAGCTCTTTAGCCATCCTTTGGGAAGAAGCCCATTCAACTCTTCCGGTAGAAAACTTGTTGAACTTCTGGCAACAGCAATGAAATCGTATTTCGAGAGACGGATGGTGTCCTCTGGGCCAGAGCCTGCAGCACTTCCTTGCAGAAATAGCCCTTTTAATTTCAGGAGATGAATATAAGTGGTTAAAGAAACCCTTCCTGGGTTGGTTTATAGGCAGTGCAGCTTAGTGGATAACGGAGCGGGATGACCTTCAGCAAGGCATGTGAGCTTCTGCGTCTTCAAAATGGAGCTGCGTTTCTTTACGAAGCACCTTGAGATTTACTGAAAGCTACTGTTTTGTATTAGCATTTGGCATTAGTACTATATATTGCATTTTAATACTGGAGATAAATCTGTGTTATTTTTCGTTATTTATTGGAAATTAATGTGGAAATCTTAAGACACCAAATACACCATCTGCAGGGAAGAAGTTAATTATATGGGCCGCCAAGAACGCCTGTGACTTTTTTGCCTCAGCTTTACTCTTCTGCACTTCTTTGATACAGTTTTGATGCATTTTGATGCAGTTTTAACTATCTTTAAACAGGATTTTTCACTTAAGCAAATACAGACATAGATACATTTACTAATAGACAACCCTTTTTATCAATTGTAGTTGAACAACAACCAACAGTGGCTGCAAATTGATCTCCTCACAATTAAGAAGATAACTGCTATTGCTACTCAGGGGGTCAAGTCCCTGTCTGCTGAAAACTTTGTAAAAACCTATGTTATCCTATACAGCGACGAAGGCTCAGAGTGGAAATCCTATACAGATGGCTCAAGCTCGGTGGCAAAGGTATCATCTTCAGCTCAGGCAATAGTATCATTGCTTGGTTTTAGATGCTGAGCGCAGTCAAGGCTCAAAGGCAGAATACCCAGCCAAAGAGGTATTCTCACAGGACTTTAAAATGATAGGGAGCTGGGGTTACTGCAGATAATTTCATAATACCCATCTGATTTTGATAATAGTAATTGACAGTAATAAAAGGAAAGAACACCAAATCTGTAGAGAATGCAGTCAATGTTGTGATAAAAGGAGCTATTTGTAAAGGAGGACATTTAATTTGAATGCACAAGGACATTTAATTAGAATGAACAATGGATTTCCCGGGGCCTCTTTCAGGTTTTTTTCCTGCCTTGATTTTATGAGTGAGATTAATGTTAGTGAGCAGTTTTGCTCTAACAGAGCTGGAAAGCTCTAGATACCCACAGAGTGGACACAGTACTTTATATTGTTGCCTACATCACCTTACACCAACCTAACTCACAAGGGCTATTAGCAGAGGTAAAATAAGGGAAGTTTGGGTTTTTTAGTCCATCCAAATTTGAATGGCAAATATCTCAGTGTGGATGGAAGCAGAGGCTGTTCAATTCATTCAGGCTCAGATATTGCTGGCCTGAACTAGCTTTGACCCAGTGTTTTAGGAAGAGACTGGATGTGATCTTACGTAAAATCAGAAATGAGCCAGCCCATCTACCCTGGATGGCTAATGCAACAGCTTGGAACCATTTAAAAAAACCTGCTTTTTCTTTTTAGACATGCTGCCTTTTAACTAATTGTGTGTTTGTGTATTTGCAGGTTTTCTTGGGTAATGAAAACAGCAATGGGCACGTCAAGCATTTCTTTAATCCACCTATCTTGTCCAGGTTTATCCGCATTGTTCCGAGAACATGGTATCATGGTATTGCCCTTCGGGTGGAACTCTACGGCTGTGATTTTGGTGGGGGTCTGACTGTGAAAAGAACTGACAAGTCTGGGAGCTCTTAACCTTTTGGCAATCATCATGCGGAACAACAACTTTTTTTAAAACCCTTAAAACAATCATACTTAGTAGTTCGGATGTGTGCTTTCTCAAAGGACCTTCATGTTTTGCCAGCAAGAATTGAGAGAGATTTCTCTGGCAGGTGTTTCATTCCTACAAATAGACACCTTAGAAAACAGCTTCTTTTCTCTGGGAAGAAATAGCAGTCCCATCTGATTTGTATATCACTTCATTCTAACCAATACTCTGTCTTAGTTTTTACTTAATTTTAAGTTCTAAATCCCTGGAGATGGAGACTCTGGCCTTAATCCTGAGCCCTGGCTATCTCCATTTGGTAATGTTTCTGCAGCACAGAGGAGGAATAGAAAGCTACAGGTGGATGTTCTCCATACATAGGGCTGAGAGGGAAAACCAGTGCAGATACGGAGCTGTGGTGCTGCATTCCAGCAGTGCCTCGGTAAGAAATGATTGCAAGGGTGGCCTCGCCTCCACATGTCTTTCATTTATGCTATGACAAAGGTGGAATGCATGCCAGCATTGAGGCATATGCAACCCCTTCTCGGAGAATGTGGGTTCGAATTATTGATTTGGTTCTTACACACCCAGCGCACCTGAAATGCTGTGGATTTCACGTAACAATTCGTCTTCAGTGCCCTGGCAAGGGGAGGGGGGTCAGCAATACCTTTCTTTCCCAGAAATGAGGAGGGAAGTGATTTAACCTGGATTATGGTAGGTCATGGAATGGCAACAGTAGAACTGAAGTGAGAATCCAGAACTCCTGGCATTCAGTCCCATACAAACTTTTAGACTATGGGGAGAGCTCCCTTGAATAGGAAGGCATTGAGAACCATAGCAGGTCAGTGAGAATATGACCTGGTCGTGGCAGAGGAGCATTAGATGAAACTGGGTAATAGAAACATCTGCATCTTCTTTACCATTTTGCTCTGACAGTGTTTTCACTAATGGAACTACTCTTGTGCATAGAGCATACATGGATGTTTCCCAGGATGACTACGTCTGGTGAAAATTTATACACAGTCCATGAACTCGTTATTGCAGCAGACTTTTACCTAAGCTTTCAGTAGTGTCTTTGGCTTCAATCCTGTAAGTTGTTTAATTGCAGAACTTCCACTTATCACACTAGGTACCCTTCAGCAGGGTGGATTTTTCAAAGTAGTTTGTCTTTGAACCTCATACAATGTTAACCAAGTTATTTCAGTAGTTTTTCAATTCTTGTATCTTACGGACTATGCATTTCAAAATGAAGATATAGAATGGAGTGAAAAAAAGTATAAAAACTAAACAAATATTTTCTTTTGTTTTTTTTACTATGTCACAAACTGTTGTCATTTTTCACTGGAAAATAAAGATAATATTGTAGCATGAAAAACATCAACATTTTAATTTGTATATTTGCCTTGACAGTAGTACCTCTTTGGCAATAATTAGTGAAATTTTGCATAATGAAAGTAAAATTTTCAGCTTGATGGGAATTTTCAGTGCCAATTAGAATTAATTTCACATGGTGAAACTGTATGAATAATTGCTTCTAAAAAGATCAGTTTCTTAATATTTTGTAATGGTGCTTATTTATTTTTGTTTGCTACAGCCATGAAATTGCAATACAAGCCATATTCACTAAAAAAAAAAAGGGAAAAGTAAACTTTGGAATCAAGTTTTACTATAGGAAAGAGCTAAGAAATGCTCGCTAACTTCAGCAGAACCACGATTTTGTGCAATAAGTGCTGAACAACTTAATGATCTTAAAGGTTCTACATAAGTAATTAGTTTATTTTGTATATATATGATCCTATGTGAAGTTAGACAACTGCAAAATTGATTGCAGGAGCATGACTCAATACATCATCAGTTTTACAAGCTGGAGATTCTGCTTCTACTTACTAATGGAAAGGACTTTGGTCAGCTGGGGTCAGCTGCCCTGGTTGCGTCCCCTCCCAAAATGCCGATGCCACAATGCGCCAGCCCAGGCACGTGGCCACTGCTATTAACAAAATGTTCCCTGGCACAGCAGAGTAAGATAAGTGCTACAATAAACAGCGAAGGTCCAGAACAGCCACTAACACGCACTAGACTCTAATATAGACTAAGGCAAGCAAGTACTTGAAGCTTACAATTAGCAGCTTAACAGCAATGAATTCTACCTAGCCTGTTCTGGTCAGATGTTCTCTCTTAAGTCCTCATGCCCCACCTTCGGCACCAAAAAGGACTGTGGTGGGTTGACCCCAGCTGGCAGCTAAACCCCCACCCAGTTGCTCACTCGCTCCCTCCTAGCAGGCTGGGGGAGAAAATTAGAAGGGCAAAACCAAGAAAAAGTTGGGTTGATACAAAGGCAGTTTAATCAGTGAAGCAAAGCTGCGTGTGCAAGTAAAGCAAAGCAAGGTGTTTATTCACCACCTCCCATGGGCAGGCAGGGCCTCGGCACATGTAAAAGTTACCTGGGAAGGCAAACGCTGTAACTCTGAACCTTCCCCCCTTCCTCCTCTTCCTTTCCCCCAGCTTTTACTGCTGAGCACAATGTTGTATGGTGTCGGATATCCCTTTGGTCAGCTGGGATCAGCTGTCCCGGCTGTGTCCCCTCCCAGACTCTTATGCACCCCCAGCCTGCTCGCTGACGGGGCAGAGTGGGAAAAAGAAAAGGCTGCGGTGCTGTGCAAACACTGTTCAGCCATAGCTATAACATTGGTGTATATCAAGACTGTTTTTAGCCACAAATCCAAAGCGCAGCGCTATACAGGCTGCTCTGAAGAAAATTAACTCCATCCCAGCCTGACCAAGTACACAAAGTTATTTCCAAAGGCAAATGAGGGGTGAAATTCTTGGTCCATGTTTACAGCAAAGAAGATGTGGAAACAATCTGTGCCAGATCTGCCAAAGAGAAGGTAAGCTATGTTTAAGTGAGCCTGTAGATGATTGGAAAACCAAGAACTTGCATTGATTTCATCAAGCAACCAGCTTAGATTGAATCTGCCAAGGCTTTTGGAAATTTGTACTTAAAACAGTCAGTCTTGCACCACCTTTTACACACTATGGAATGAAATCCGGTGTATGCTGAAGGTATTTGCAAAATACACGAGGGGAGCCAGAGTTCCTGCAGTTCTCTCAAACTAAAGAATAAAGATGCGTAACACAGCATGAAGGTTAGCAAACACAAGGTCTTTCAGACTGAAGGAGAAACGTTGTGCCAAAGTTCAGAGTAGTCACACCTGGCCAATAATTTCTTCACTCACAAATCTGGGTGGATGCCTTCATGCTGGCCTTTTGATCCAAAGGTCCAAAGTCAACTGCTTTTAGCCTCAAACAGCATTACAATGGAGTTGCTGCCCTCTAACGCTCATTCCAGCTTCCAGGAGGCCTCAGGGTGCCCAAAGCTGACCATCTGCAGATGACAATAGCCCAGGGATGGCTGTGCACGAAGTCCCATGCTTTTCTCACTGGGTGCCGCTAAGCGTTTCCTTTTGCTTTCCAGAGGTGGTGGCTGTACTCCTTCAAGTTGTGAAACTGGTTGTGTCCGCGCTTAGATTGGAAGCGAGGTGGAAGTAAAGGCAGTTGAGCAGCTCTAAAGGAGTTACTGACAGAGCAGCCCAGCAGTTTCTTCGGACCCTGACGCATCAGCCCTGTGTTCAGACAGGTTTGTACAGACTTCTCCATAAAGTTTAAAGCTGATTCAGGCAGGCTGATAGGAATCAGTAGGCACACCGCTTCCTTAGATAGTAGATGTAATCTCCGCTTTTACTGGTTTTTCTGCTGGCAATTCTGACCATAATGCCTGTACCGCAGAGGTAGCTGGACTCAAGCTGAGCCTGCTCACCTTCACCAAGGTTTGCCGGCGTTTGCGAACTGGGTGGTTCCCTGCACGCCACTAGTATGGCAAAACGTAATGGAAACATAAAGTTGTATATTACTCATGGATTAAAGTCAATGCAGATCATGTTTCTGCGCTCACTCTCAGAAACTTCCTGAGCTGTGCATCAAAACCGATGCAAAGGTGAATCTGGGCTTTGCAGCATTTTACATATTAAAAGACATCAGTGAGCGTGCATGGCGAAAGTATGCCTATGTGAAGTGCCAGGAGGACTCTACAGAAAACACATCAGGTAGGAATCTGGTCAGGACTCCAGAGAAGTATCCAACCTTTTGAGCACCCTCCAGCACCCCCTGAAATGGCCGTGAACGCTGCTGGGTTGATCAGAGTTTTAGGACTGTGCTAAGGGGCAAAAAGCGCCCTCGCAACCTCACAAGGGGTGATGCTCAGGAGATATCTTTCATGACAGGAAAAGATCTTTTGGACGCATACCTGAAGGAGGAAGGTAAAGGCTGTGCCCACGGCCACATAAGTGCTAGGGAAGGCTGTTTATTAATACGTTACTATTTAGCACCATAGAAATAAGATGCAACACTGTCCTGGGGTGACCAACTGCCATTTTGTGTGAGTCAGTCATTCCACTCAATCAGCATTGAATATTCCGCTTCTTGCTCTCACTCCTGTATTTTGTTTTGTTAAGTTTATTTACGCTACCTGTACATCATAACCAGTTTATCCACCTACAATTTCCTATCATTGCTGTGCCCCATTCTCCATTTGTTTGTTACACCCAGTACTTGCATCATGTTTTAATTACAATAATCTCCTCCAGGCTGGGCCTCCATCTTCTTGAATGTTTGTACAGCACTCTCTAAAACAGGCCATGGGATCATTCTCAGGGCTCCTGGGCACATCTGTAACACCATTCCGAATGGGAGCCATACTATGTTAAGCCCACTGTGCCCTAGATACTTCTAAAAACACCAAGTAATTCAGACTGACCTATGTGCTTCTACATTTAATAAAAGTACAGGGTATGTTTCCTCTAAGTCTACTCAATCCACTGCTTGCTTTTCTTTCTAACACCTGCTATTGGTCTCTCTTTTAGCACTTCCCATGAAAATTTGCCCACCACTGTCTCCACTTGTAGCAGACTTATGTGACTTTTTCATTTTTTTTCCCATGTAGCTGACTGCAAAATATTTTTCAAATGTTATGTACATAATGGAAATGTATAGTGCTGTACAACATGATCCATCTTAGACCAAGAGCTAATCTGATATCCTGTGGCAAGTGGTTCCACGGATTCAGCCATAAATTGCCTCATTTCCAACGGCTGTATGCTTCAGCCTGCATCGTGTCGAATCCAGAGCCTGCTACGGTGTGCGGAGGACGAGGGAAGCGCTCTGCCAGAGGCTCTCGATAGCAACCTGCCTCCTAACGACTCCTATACTTTGGAGAGGTGGCTGCTGTGTGTCCTAAGGCTTCTGCAGGTCTTGATAGCTTGGATTTTACACTGGCTTCTCTATCAGCTGTGTTCAGTAGACTGCAGTGCTGCAGTCTTCCCCCCCTGCACAGCTTTCAGGATGTACTTGGTTTACCAGTCTTGTTGAAGGCAAGATCTAGCATATATGGAACTAGAGGTGATGAAGGCAGCGCTGGAGGAGATACGTGGTGGAATGTGTGGACATCAAGGCATGAACTACAGGTAAAAAGCAGCGAAGTTTCAGAAAAATAAAAAAATAAGATGAATTTGTGTTGAACTAGAGTACCAAAATATCTTGGACTTCCACATTGTGTATAGTAAAATAGAAGCAGAAAATATGCTCTGTCCATGCTACAGAGAAGAGCCGTCGCATTCTTTTAGCAAGGGACTTTTTCTTAGAGGTCAAGGGCAGTTGATTATAGCAATATATTTATGGCAATGACTGCTGACCCTCCCTTCACCGCTCTAAAATACAAAATTACAATGTACCCCTGAGAGTTTGCTTGCTCTCAAAAAGCTGGAATGGTTCCAGAATGGCTCCAAAAAAGCTGTGCCATTCAAAGAATATCCTAGCAGAATTTATGCATATCTATTTTTTGAAGAGGGGAAGGAACTTTAAAGGAATTAAGAAGAAGGGATCAAGAAGCTGAGTCAATTCTGTTGTCTTTCTTAAGGCTTTTTTAAAAATAGTAATTTACTATTTGAGGTCCTGATACGGGAAAACGTTGTATTCTTCCCTCCAGTGAAATTACTTTGTTCTATTGGTTTTGCCACCAAGGAAACACATGCTCTGTGCTTGCAGGACAGGTCTACGTTCTTGAATTGAGGTTTGTATTTACTCAATACGTGACATCTTAAAAGTCTGGAACTAATCAACCCTAGGAGAACAGGAGGTAACAGAAATGATGGCATACTATCTGAATAAAGTAATCAATGCCAGAGCTTTTAAATTAACCCTTCATGGCTGCATAACATTTGTAAGTCTCCTGTTCAGAGCCCCCAAATTACCAAAGGATCAGCCAGAGAGGGAACTAGAAGACACAGACCTTCAAGGTTGTATCCAGTCTTCCGTTCTTACAGATAGCTGCAATCTCCAGGCTTTGTTCTAAACTAGTCGTGCTTAATTTCAGAAATAATTTGGCTTTTTTTGTTCTCGCTACTTCTGTTGCATTTCAACGTATATACTAGTTAATAGGCTCTACTTCCCCCAATTAATTACAATGACCAAAATCATAAAAACAAAGAAATCAGTTGCCGCCTTTTCTCATATTTATGTGCCCTTGTTCCTTCCATGCTCAGCAAAAGACAAACCTGTTTTCATCCCTCCTTCTGGAGAGTTTCTGAGGTATTCGTATCATCTGAGTGCTCTCGCAGGCTGACAGAGCACTCTGAAGAACGGCTTCACGAGAGCGCAGAAAGTTTTCAACTTACAGAAGCTCTTCTCCAAACAACTTCGCAAGACTTTAAGAGAATTTTTCTTGCACGTATATATTATAAATAAACAATAAACTGCAGGCCAGAACTGGTTAACAATACTCCTCCTGGTGCATTTTTGGGTGAAACCTATCAGAGTTTATGGTGTGGATAAGATGTGACCTTAAAGCGGTGTTGGCTCTGAGACCGAAATGTGCATTTAGATGAGTCGCTTGGATCTCATGCTGAATCAAGCATCCCCCAGGGGTGATTCCACCCTAAATTCAGACAAAAAGGGATTCTTAGTCATAAGCACTAAAGAAAGCAGCAACGGTGCCCTGCTGAAGGGCTCTGTGTGATCCTTTTCTTCTGCGGTGCCAGCAGCAATTTCTGAGATTGATCTGACAATCTGAAGAGTTCTGGGCAAGTACAGACAGATTTCAAGCTTCCCTTGTGCAAGGGAGGAGCAGGAAAACACAGCCGGCGCGTCCCCCGGCCAGCAAGAGAGCCTTCTAGTGTGCAACAGCCCTGAGTTGTACGAAGGTGAGGCTTGTGATAAAGAAGTTGGTTGAGGAAACTCGTACGCTCTGAAGGCAGTTCGGAGTGTTCGAGTAACTCAGCAAGGAAGGGTTTTGTCCAGTACTACTGCGTGAGCTATGTGGTTGTATAAAACGTTACTCACTGCGGGGTGTTCAGGGGATGTACAAGGCAGAGTTGTGTCTGTCAAGGGCAGCCATCACCCAGTGCGTCCATGCTGCAACTGCCGCGTACGGAATCAGGTTATAGCAACGGAATTCAGGTATCCTTGGGGACGGAGATGGAGACTCACCCCGGTAATTGGATGCGCATCCTGGTTAAGACAATGCTACTGTACAAGGACCTTTCGAGTAGACAATAACCTATTTAGTGTGTGTAATGGTGCATAGTGATACATGATACATGTAGAGAAGTATTTTGGAATTTAATTAAGACTTGTATCCTAAGCTAACCTCAGGTGATTTTAATACTAAAAAATACACCCCTAGAAAGAGATTTTAAATGCAAATGTAAGTCCACCTTAGTATGATGAGTTACATTAAAATTAAGCCATGCGCAGCTGAACTTCACTATGAGTGACCAATCAGTTATTGTAACGGGATTCTTTCTTTTTTATTGTTTTGTACAAAAGACCCTGTGTGTTTCTGAGAGGTGTGCTGGCTGATCTTAAATGCCCGGCACCCCACTCTGCAGACTGGCAATAAAGACAAATATCTCGACTCAGTTCGTTGATTGGCGTTTTGCATACCGGGTGAAGAACCCTGATTTAGGGACAACACAACAATCACTCATTCGGTCCAGGTCACACATGTGCGGGTGATGCCTCTCTGGCAGACCTACGCTGACTCTTACGGTCTTGAAAGCTTTTATAATTATTTCCATGTAATATTATTTATGTGGAAGTGTTCAGAATATGAGCAATCACTCAAATTGGTCAAATCTTTCCGGTAAAAGAATGATTTTCTCTGGAAAATGGTTTAATCCTGTGTGGAACGTAGTCATTTTCAAAACACTCTTCACATCACCTGTCTGGGAAGTTAGAAAGGAACAAACACGTAGCTATGGGATGAAACCAATCATTATTTAATGCTAACATAAATTGTGAGGTTATTTTTGGTTTTGGAATTTAAAAAATTACAGTTGAAGGATAGAAATTCTTCCCCTAATCCTATTTCTTTTTAAACTTCCTATTACTCCTCTGAAAAAGGTGTGTGCTTCTTGAGAGAGGTAGGGAGCAGGTAAGATTAAGGGAAGAAAGTGTGAGAAGCCCTGCTTTTCCCAGCTTATGTCTTCCACCTTGAGAAAAAATATTGGAAGTTTTGAGATTTTTCTTTACTATCAAACACCCTTAACCTTGCCTTACTTTTTCTAGTAGAGTGGTGAGATGGAGAGAGAAAACGGGGAGGAAGGCTAGGGAAGGAAAGATAGAAGTGAAAATTCAGGGAATAAAATTTGATCATGTTTCCAAAGGCTGAAAATATCCCATGAAAACAAAATAAGGTGAGAACAAAAGAAACTCTGAGAAAACCTGGAGTACTTAAATCAAGATGTTGCAGGTTCTTTTTCTTATGCAGTTTTTTTGCAGTTGACCGACTGACTGTGTATCGCTTCAAGGAAATGGGTCGAGCTGACATAACTCCTTCTACCCCCAGCCAATCCTCTGGAAACAGCAGTTGAGCTCCAGTGGCACAACTCGAGGGATCGCTGTTTTGGAAAGGACCAAGGCCACCCATCAGATCCTGTGAGCAGCCTGAAGTTGCGGGAACTGCTGCCCCTAGGCAGGGCGCGCCATGGGAACTCCACGGTTTTGCTCTTTCCTCCCGCCTCTGCTCGACGTGAAGCGATGACCCAGATCGGTAAGAAGATGCACTACACCTCATTCTAGCAGGCCATATCTTCTTATTACCTGCTACCGAGCCACGTGCCAGCAGAACAGAGGGGCTGCTGAGAGCCAAGTGAGAGGGAATTGTGCGTTTCTATTCACTTCCCCATGGCAACTTGTTTATCAATCATTGTTTCGGCTCATTTCACTCTAACCACGCTATTTTAAGAGATCAGCAGCTCCATGCAAATGGTTGCGATGGATGCCAGTATTAACAGGAGCTGACTCTTCCTATTTAGAGTCTTGCTTCACACTGAAGCGTGGTGAAATGGCAATTGCCATCTTTTATTCTTTTTTCCTGATAAATCTACAAAGAAAACAGAACAGGGAGATGCTGAGAAGCAATGGCTTGAGAACAACTGAAAGGAAATTTTGCTAGCCCCAGAAGATAGCCAGAAAGCAACAACCCACTGATGGCAGGTGATGCAGGACCAGAACGTTTAGCTGCGTTTTACAGAGAGCCGAGTAATCTTACGGCCCTAAAACCTCTTGTAGCTTATTAAGCTATGATGATGGAGACAGTAATAAAATTCTGCGGTTCAGGGAATCTGTTCTGGGGCTGAGAGGAACCTGTTCTTGCCCACCCAACTGCAAATAGCCAGATGCCTTCTGAGGGCTTTTATTTCGCTTCCTCGAGCATTCCCATTTAGGAGGCAGGGTATGCAATTGCACAGGCGGGAGGCCCGAGCCCTGGTGTGGACTTTCCATGGCAGCGGCCAATTTGGAGAGCAAACTGTAGGTATAGAGTAGGAAGCCGTAGCAGTGGTAGCAATGTGGTGGATGTCAAGGGAGCGGAGCACAGGGAAAGGCAAAGCAAGTAGATAGAAAGATGATGTGGGATGGATTGAGTAGCAGAATGGCGAATAGTTTAGAGAAGGATTGGCAAAGCTTTAAGAATAGTAGTCCTGGGCAAAGCTTTAGATAATTACTTTGAATGTAGCGGTTTTATTTTCTCTTCTTGTCTAATATATCTTCTGGCTGGACGACAAGGTGCAGCTTTTATTAAACCACAGCAGTGGTTCCAGCTCTTCTCTTGCTAAAGGGAAGAAAGCGGCCGAGGCCAGCGGCTGGATGCATTTGGGCCGGGAAGGAAAGCACAAGCACAGCGCAGCAGGCGAAGGATCTTTTTGTCGAGGCGGTTTTCAGGAAAGGCTTGTAGCTGCCCCTCGGGGGAGATGGGGAATTCTGGGGGGAGAGCAGCCTACGAGGGGTCCTCCACCGCGCTGCGTTGTGTTTCCCTCCTGCGCCTACACAAGGAGGGTGTCAACCGCGCTCTGCTTTGAGCGGGTATGGTAACCCATAGCACCCGCCCTCCCTTCCCTCCAGGGGCCTCCCACTCGCGCCGTTCAGGTGAGGAAGGCGGCGCTCAAACTCAAGGGCGGACCCCGATTCCAGGTGTCCCTCACACTCCCGCGGCACCGGCGGGGGGGGGGGGGGGGGGCGGGGGGTGGGACCCCCCTCCGCAGCCCGCGCCCGCCGCGCCCGCCCCTGCACCGCCCCGCCTCCGCGCACACGTGCTCCTCTCCCGCCACAGTCCTTCCTCCCGCCCCCCGCTCCCCATTGGTCGGCCTTGCCCGGAGAAGGCGGTGACGCCCAATCAGAGGGCAGCGCGCAGCCTCGCCTCCCGCGCGCCGGCGAATGGCCTTTAAGAGCAGCGCCGCGGGTCGGCGGCCGCAGGTGCCTTTTGGGAGGCGGCGGCAGGAGGTGACCCGGAACGGGCCCGCGGCCGCCACCGGTCCGGTCCCGTCCCCGCCCGGCATGCCGGGGCCGCGGGGGGCCCGGCCGGTGCGGCGCTCCGCCCGGGCTAGCGGCGGCGGGTGCTGCTGGGCGCTACCCACGGGGCTGCTGTGCGCCTACGGCTTCTTCTGCAGCGTGCGGCCCTCGGAGCCCTTCCTCACCCGGTACCTGCTGGAGCCGCACAAAAACCTCTCCGAGAGCCAGGTACTGCGGCCCGGGGCGCCTCGCACCCCCGCCTGCCTGTCTGTAGTTCTGTTTTCCTTCCAGTACGCGGGTGCTGGTGCTCACCGCAGTCTTTCTTCCCCCCCCCCACCCAGGTGTTCAACGAGATTTACCCGGTGTGGACTTACTCCTACCTGGCACTGCTGTTCCCGGTGTTCCTGGCCACGGACTACCTGCGGTACAAGCCTGTGGTCCTGCTGCAGGGCCTGAGCCTCATCGTCACCTGGTTCATGCTGCTGTACGCCCAGGGGCTGCGGGCTGTCCAGTTCCTGGAGTTCTTCTACGGGATGGGGACCGCCACCGACATTGCCTATTACTCCTACATCTACAGCGTCGTCGATGTCAACCTCTACCAGAAGGTCACCAGCTACTGCCGGAGTGCCACCCTGGTGGGCTACACGGTGGGCTCGGTGTCCGGGCAGGTCCTTGTGTCGGTGGCAGGATGGTCCCTCTTCAGCTTGAACGTTATCTCCTTAACCAGCATAGCCATTGCCTTTGGCACAGCGTGGTTCTTGCCGATGCCACAGAAAAGCCTTTTCTTTCACCACGCCTCAAGTCAGTGGCTCAGTTGGGAAATGAAGGTCATGGACTGTAAAAACGGATCGGCTGTCCAAGACCATCCCAACGTGCAGAGGGCACCCGGCTGGGAGGACGAGACAAAAGTTCCCTTAAACGGGGAGGGTCGTTCAGCAGAGAAACAGGTGAGTTATGCCCTGGGTTTACATAAGTAGAAGACGCAATACTGATGCGGTTGTCATGTATGTATGTATACATGTGTATGTGATATATATACGCAGCAGTAGACATGTAATATCCAGCAGCGAATCCTGCTTGGCTTATCCCACTTCCTTATTTATGGCATGGGAAAACTTATTCCTGGCTTCCTTTTGCTGATTGAGCATGGTAGACTGCCCCTTAGTTTTTCTAAAGTTGTTCTGCATGTCTCACAAGGCCATGATTAAGATTCTCCGGGCATCAAATTGCCATTCAACAGGATAAAACAAAGGACATCTCTGGGGCGCTAAAAATTGTGTATGTGTTAAAATTCGCTGTGTGCTTCTGGATGCACCCTGTGACTTGCAGAAAAGAAGCAATTCTTCCTGCACTCGTGTTTTAAAAACACTTGTTACTTCAACTGCTGTGCAGTAATAAGCCGTGTGGTAATTGAGTTTTATCTTATGATCCTGGAAGGAAACTGCAGTAGCCCTTGAGAGCACTTACAGGCTGATATTGATTAGTTATAGACGGACAGAACACGGATAAATTGCAGGAAACACCTTTGCGTAATAACAGCTTAATGCAGCCCCCGAGAGCGCCAAGGTAGTGCCCCGACTTGCGGCTTTTGTGGGCTACGTAACCTCTAACAAAGTCACTTGTATGAAACAAGCGTGCGGGCGCCCTTGGTCGGTGGCGGGCCGTGTTGGGTCCCACGGGGTGACGAGCGGGCAGCCACCAGTGTGAGACCCGACGCGTGTGCGCGGTTGCCTGCTGTGCCGGTCTCTGCCACGCTGCCGCAGGTAACGCACGCGTACGGAGAGCCTGTCGCGGCAGGGGGGTTCGAGGCCCTCGGGAGAGGTCAGCCTTGCTCCTTGCTCAGGAGGCGGTTGCGCTCGTTCTGAGAACAAGCCAGAAGGTAAGCGTGGCTGGTGGTTTAGTCAGCTAATGGGTATTTCACTTACCAAGTAAACCCCGCTTAGCTGGGTTGGGGGAGGCACCATCCGGGGCCATTTTCAGCTTCTTCCAGCTGCAGCTGGGAATTAAAGGTATTAACATTCCAGGGACTTAATCCTGCCCCATCCAGCACAGTCTTGTGTGAGCAAAAGTATTTTTAACTACGGTATACTTGCATGCTGAAGGGTATTTGTTCAGACAAATTCTGTGCCAATAACGACTAAGGTATTAATATCGCTTATCTGTCCCTTTTGTTTATCTTACTCCCATCCTGTGAGAGCAAGGGTGGTTCCAAACTAATGGTGAAAACTTTAAAAAAGGAGCAAGTACACTTGCATAACTCCCCAGAGTTCAGTTATACCAGATGCTAAAAGCTGAGAAGCATTGCTGTGCGATGATAGTCCTTCTTACTGAGGTCACGGCGACTGTATTTCATGAACATAAATGAATGGCTGTAGGAATCATTGGACTGCGGAAGCATTGCCGGGTGCTGGGAGGGCGGATGAGCTGTTCTGGCTTATCGGGCACGTGCTTGGGTTGAACGTGCCAAAATCAGTTTTTGCAATGTATGTGACAGTTCCCTTCTGTGTTTTTCCTGCGCCTGAACTTGAGCTTTGCGTGAAACCTTCTGTGTGGGAGTTAGGTTGCTAAAGTCGCATTGCTGCAAGCTGACCTCTTCCCAAGTTTTCCCGTTGGGCTTTGGAGGATCGGCGTCCATGCGCGGAGCAAGCGTCTTGCCGTTGGCAAAGCACCAACGGGACTGTGTGGTGTTTAATAAAGATGCTCAAAAATCGGTGACGCCTCAAGGGGTGGAAAAAAGGGAGTTTGGGACAGAGTTAGGCTGCGGTGTTTGGGGGTTTTGGTAGCAACACCTTAACGAGTTTTATTGCTCACGGAGAATAGTCTTTCCTGGGTGCATATTGCACGATTCCCCCATGGAAAAGGCATATTGCCATGCGCCCAGAGTTGCTGCCGCTGACTGGAAACCCCTCTGAGACGGCACAACGTACAATAGCTCAGTCCTCTGGCAGTGCTGTACGTTTCCCTGCAGGGAACCCCAGCTCGAGGGGGCTGGAGATGCTGGGTGGGCCTTGGGGGCTCTGCCCAGTCTCACGTGAAGTAATCGCTGCTCTGACTTAATCAAGAAGGGTCTTGCCTGTCTACAAAGACTCTGTGTGTGTGCAGCAAACATAATCAGCAGCTCTGTCTACAAAGTAAAGATACGTTCATTTCCTCTGCTGCTGTTGGCGCAAAGTATTAGGAACAGGATTGTAACAGCCTGTAAATAAAAGGCGACTTTAATTTGTCGTCATCCCCTGTTGCTGGAACTGATCTATTTTGAAAGTTTTTTCAAACCACTTCGTGGGTCTGTCCCCTTTTGTGCTCTTTCTAGAAAGATTTGGAGGGGAAAGCTTCGTTTTCTTTAATCTCATGGCATTTGTCAGAGCATTGCCATTTGCAATAGCAGTGTCTGGTGGAAGGAGCTTCCATACCTCTTCAGATCCCCAGGCAACACCTCTCACCTTCAAAATTTTGGCAAACATTAACAGGGGTAGAGAGCAGCGTGGTGAGATTTCTTTGGTAGTAACATTCAGGGATTATAAACATTCAAAGAAGCAAATTGACTTATTTCTGGGGAAAAAATACTCATCTGGTGGCTTTCATGGTTTTCCTTGCTACTAAATCTGACTGAATTTGGATCAGGACTTATGAAAAGTGTCAATGATGCTTTTGCCTTTATGATTTGAATGGCTGGTTTCTGATCCTGTCTCGTCGAAGTGGATATCGTGTCCTGTTCTCCTGTGTCGTTGCCCGCGTGGGACCCTTCTGTTGCCCGCGTGGGACCCTTCTGTTGCCCGCGTGGTACTTCTAACAACTAGCAGTTTCTGCTCGCTGCGTGAGAGAACCGGAGACTGAGGGGTGCTTGGGACTGAACCCTTCCTCTGCGCGTAAGGGGACAGCCCTGGTTAGGGCAGAGACCAGCTGCTGGGATTGTGGCACGGGAAAGCTTTTTATTCGTTACTCTGTGGGGGTTTGTGTCCAAGAGTGGTATTGTCACTCACCAGCGATCAGACCTCTTGAAAGGGGCAAGTTTGTGGAGCAGTGTGAAGTGCTTGTAAACAAAAACTAACTTTTCTCTCCCCTTCCTTCTCCAATCTATGCAGGAGCAGAAAGTAGACTTTGTGAAGGTGCTCAGAGATCTCTGGCAGGACTTCCTGCAGTGCTACTCCTCCCAGACCATGCTCTGCTGGTCTGTGTGGTGGGCACTGTCCACCTGCGGCTACTTCCAGGTCATCAACTATGTTCAGGGCCTGTGGGAGATGGTACTGCCTTCTCACAGCACGGACATCTACAACGGCGCCGTGGAGGCGGCCTCGACTCTGCTAGGTAAGCTGCTGACGTAGCTCCCGCTCTGCTGCGAGAAATGCTTTGTGTCCCTCAAGGTCACCAGCGCGTGGTTTGGAAGTGTCTTGTGTTCCCCCACGCGTGCAGGAGAGGCAAGCCCGGCGTTCAGGGTGAGTCTTCAGTGACGTGCACAGGTACGGTACTCGGTGTTGAGTTTGTTGGTGTATGCAGCCCTGATTCTTGTAATCCAGTGTGTAGGTGTTTAAAGGAGCCTCCCAAGTCAATCTTCATTCTGAAATATTTGGCAGAAGGCTCCAGGCATGCCGCTGACCGTGTCTTCTCGGCTGCCACTATGGCAGTGGCGTTATGCTTGTTTTAACCACTCAAAGTCAAGTGAAGAGTCCTATGGGTTTATTGCTTTTTTGTTTTTTTCCTCTGGCAGCGTAGGGAACATATGAAGGTTTCCTGTACACATGCAGCACGCAGTGAGCCACCATGTAGTCATTTCAGCACTGTTAAGCAGAAAAGCTATTAAGATGAAAGAAGTTGCTTGACTTGAAAGGGCCAGGTAGGTCAGTCAATGCAAACATTTGTTTATTAAGTTGTTTAATTCTGTTTCATTACCAGAACTAGGACAATACCTTTTTAATATAGCTAACATACCCTTGCAGAGGCTCTCTAGGTGTTGCTGCAGTACGTTGTTTTTTCTTTGATGGACTCATTGTTCCACCATCTGCTGTGGACATCACCAATTTGGGGGCAAAAGAAACCAAGGTACACAAACAAGGAGGGCTTAGTACTTTCTTGGGCATGCTTAGCCCTCTCTTGGAGTTCAGTGGGAAGCTGTGGGTGGTTTATAGTTCTAAAAGGTGGTCTACACCCATTGTTAGTTGGGTTTGAAACTGCTGGCAACTTGATTCTGAAGGCTTTGGCTATTAAATAGTCTTTGGTGTGCTACACCTGCACTTTAAAAGTATGAAGTCATACACTGTTCCTCCCCTCTAGCATGATGCTGTGGCTCTTTCTTGTTTGATTTGGCTTCCTCTACCACCCTGCCTTGATCCCAGGAAGGAGAAATTTGGTGTCAAGGGAAAGAAGACCCATAGCGTGGCGAAATGTGGGCAGATTTAAAAAAAGGCGATTCTTCAAACCTTATTATGAACATCTTTGATATCAAGGTCCTTTTTTTAAAGTCCTGTAAACAATGGACCTGTTGGAAGAACAGGTGGTTGGCACTAAACTCACGCAAACTTGAAGTTTTTAGTTTCCCATCTTTATTTTTTTTTTCCCTCTAGTATAATTTTTATAAGTGGTTGAATGATTTTACATGTTTTCTGAAAGTAAATTAGCCTCCATCCCTGAACAAAAAAATCCTTCCAGTTGACACAGATTTGTCGCTTGGAACAAGTGAAGTTTAGTGAAGTAATAATCTCAACTAAAATCTTGAAGTGAAGGGACCTGGTAAGGATGAGCATCTAGTGACTTGACTTCCTAGGCACTAGTGCAAATGCTCTAACTTCTTCTGATTTCCAGTTTGAATTTATTAATGAGCAGTTTATTTACCTCTGACTTCATGCCAAGGTTGTATTTTAGCACAAAATTGTCTCATTCTGGCCTATCTGTAGATACCTGTTCTTTGCTTGGAGCCAAAGAGCCGAACTTTTCTAGTTGTTCTTTGGTAAAGTTAAGCTCTTCACTCACTTTGTCATCTTACTAGTCCCTCTTTGCACCAGGCCTAGTTTGAGCCGCGTTCTTTTTGAAGGTGGACGACCAGAGCTGCGCTCAGCTTTATTCAGTGAGGCCTCAGACTTGTAGAACAACAATAACACTCTGCGCTTTTCTCCTTTGACTAGAAATACCTTTCCTGGTGCATCCCAGATCTGATCTGCCATTTTGGTGGCTCTTAGTCATTCTGTGTTTGGTTATGAGCAATGTTGGGCAACCTTCATGTACCTGTGCTGCTCTGCAGAAGGGTTTGAGTTGAGCTTGGTGGCTCATGTGGCTGTCAGCTTCCTGTCCCAGGCAAGACAAAGAGTATTCTTTCTAGTGGAGTCAACTGACTGTTTAGCTGCATCCCTGCATCTTCTTGGGAATGTGGCAGTCCTTTATCAGCTTGGGATGTGAGACCACTGAATCGGCTGTAGGTGTCTAATTGCAGGACATAGACTGGATATGTTTTCATAATTAAGTGTCGGGCTGATATAACCTTGAGACATAGGGGGAGTGCAACTCTGTGAGTTGTCACAAGATTCCCAGAGAGTGAGATGTTGAACGTCTTGTTCCCAAACTTCAGAATTGCTGAGATGGTAGAAAGAAGGCTCTAGGACTTAGCTTCTTTTTACGTATCAAGGTTTTCCTACTGGGGTAGCCAGACTTTCAAAGAGCAAAATGTCAGTCGGGTAATGTCACAACAGGCACTGGAAAAAATTGTTTAGAGGGAGGAAATAAATTCCTTTCCCGTGGCATAGCTACTTTCTTCACTAGTCTGCAAGACTGATGTGAGGTCTGACAGGGTTGCAGGCTTGTGCACACTGATGGTACATAAGGAGCCTTCATGTGCTTGAAGGATTTCTAAGATAGCAGGTCAGCTGAGGGCTACAAAGAGCTTAGATGCTGCACTGTAGCACTTCTGTACAGTGGTCAAATGCCAAATACAATCCTGTTTTTCAGAGATCTCCAGTAAACCTCCCTTTGTCAGTATGCTGTTTGTCTAGTTTGCTGTGGACAGCAGTGTTGTTATGCTGTTGGTTGCTGTTTGGCTTGTTTGCAGAACAAGGCCTACTTGAAATGGGAATTTTCTTGTAATGTAATATGTATTTGGGCTTCTCAGTACTTAGGACTGTGATAGTACATGAAACACCTTGTCTGCTTGCTGAGTTGTATGAAATACCACATGCTTTCCAGCTTGTGATCTGTCTTCTCTCCCCATCCCCTCTTCGTAAAATCTAGCAGGAGTTACAAGCCTGTTCTGGTTGTAAAGGATTGTTCTTGCACAATCAATAGTGTGTGATTGTAGCTTGCGATTAGGCTGCATCCCAAGAGATGTGGATTTGGACCCCTGCTCTTACTCTTACAGCCCAGTGTGAAGATGACAGTAAATGTAGTTTTTTCTGCCTCCTGGGAGAGAGCTCTAATAGCTGTGTGTCAAAGTGGGTAGTGTCTTCCTCCCACCTACCCCCCCCCAGGGCACCACAAGATGATTAGTTGAGTGCTTTTGAGAACGAGGGTTTGCATTTCTCTGTAGCCCCATTGACAGCACTGCTGCAGTCAGGGGCGGAGGGCTGAGTGGCAGTGGTCTGAGTCCTGGGGCTGTGGTGCTTCTGAAGCCAGGGAGACTTCAGAGGCAGTCAGTATTGACCTTTTTTCGTTTTTTTTCTTCGTTGCTGTAAAAGTGAATGGGAATTTACAGCAGGTTTCCACGTGAGGGAGAGTTCAGGAAGGAGAGCTGCTAAGGTGTGCACATTAGTGTCCTCTAGTTCAATCATGTTTGGCTATTAGGGGCTCTACAGCTCCTAATACACCGTCTCCAAATTGCTCCATCTCCAAATTGCTCCAATTGCAATTACTAATAGTTATGCTTTCCTTCCCCTCACAGGAGCTGTTGCAGTGTTTGTTGTGGGACACATAAAAACATCCTGGGCAATGTGGGGTGAAGTGGCACTTGCCCTGTTCTCCTTTCTTATTGCTGCTGCCGTATATATCATGGACACTGTTCGTAACATCTGGGTGTGCTATGCATCATATGTTGTCTTCAGAATTATCTACATGCTGCTAATCACGATAGCAACGTGAGTATCTTTTTAATGTCAATTCCTCTCAAGGTTACAGCTGGTGTGAAAGCTGGCATATTTTCCGTGTAGCTAGAGTCTTGCCTACCAGGAATCTGGAAATCTGTTGCAAGGGTTTTTGTTATGATTCAGGTTGGAAACTGAGGCACAGAGATATATTTGGCTGGCAGCCTGCCCAAGCTTAAAAGTCTTATGACACTAAAGTGACTATTTCTAAATATTAGATAGTGCTGCTTGCCAAGGGAATGTTTTTCATAAACATGGCTGGAGTGAAGTGTTAGCAGATAAAGCGAGGACAATCCTTTGCCTATGTTGTAGGGTCAACTTTCCCTAACTTGTAAGGAGGAGAACTTCTTCAATATTATTTGTCACTTTGGGGAGGAAAACGCAGCTGTTGTTAAACCACACATACATGATTGCTCAAGCCCAATATGAGGGGAGATGTTGAAACTGGTAACTGCAAAAGGAGTTCTGACCAGAAGGATGCAGGAGGCTACGGACCACGCTGCAGTAGGCTGATGCTTTGAGACTGCCAACAGCTCTCTGGGATCAGAGTGTGTTCTATCTTCTCTGGGTGACAAGATCCTTTAGCTGTGTCGGACAGGAGCGCTGCTTCGGTGAGACTGAAACCCACAGAGCTCCCAAAGGTGGTTTTTTAGTCTTTTAGATGTCTCTATGGGTCTCTTCTAGCTTCTATGCTAGCTTTTGTCATGATCCTATTTAGAGAAGTACGCTGTCAGTGTGAGGTAGTTTAGCTGTGGAAAATACTGGGCCAGCCTATGTAACTCTTCATGTCGCAGAGTCGTCTTGTCCAGAGATGTTCCTCCTATTCTTGCATTTCCCCACTTTTTGCCTGTCCTTATATTTCTGGTCATCCCTTTCTTTCCAGGTTCCAGATAGCTACAAATCTCAGCGTGGAGCGGTACGCCCTGGTGTTTGGGGTCAATACTTTCATTGCCTTAGCACTTCAGACTCTGCTCACTTTGATTGTTGTGGATGCCAGTGGGCTTGGGTTGGACATCTTCACTCAGGTATGATAGACTCTCTTGGCTTTACTGATGGGAGGGAGGAAGGTAAACCAAGCTGTAAAGCTTCTCAGCTACCTGTTTCTGGGTCAAGGATTTGCTGACAGAGAAATATTCACTGATTCCTGGTATTTCAGAAGAGGAAGGGAGCTCAGGTATTAACCACTTTTTTTTTTTTCTTTCCTCTTCCCTGCAGTTCCTGATTTATGCCTCTTACTTTGCGGCCATCTCGCTGGTGTTCTTGGGCAGTGGCATATACAGTATTACAAGAGCTTACAGAAGACAAGAACAGATGCAAAGCAGATCTCCTGAAAGCCAGTAGTGCACCAAGTGAAAACTCTCGGTGGCTACGTATGAAGATATAGGTCTGGTTTTTATCTCTGCCTTTTTCCAAGGCAGTCACCTTAACGGTATTTGATCCATATTTATACTACATTAGTAGCACACTTTAGAAGGTAAATGTATCAGCTCTTATGTAAGTAAAAACAAATATCTTTTCTAAAATGTCTTTTGTTCTTCTGTTGCATATATGGGATGTGCAGCAAAGAACAGTAAGTTTTTCTCAAAGAATTAAAGCCTTGGGAGGTTTTAGTCTAAGGCTGTGCATCTGGAGGCTGCCTTTTCAAAAGCAGCTTCATGATTGTCTAGTCAACTGCTACTCTTCCTTACTGAGGTGCTGTTGCAGGGCAGAAGTGAGAGCACACTAACAGACCTCTCCGTGGAGAGCCCCAGCCGTGGGACAGGAGGTGGTCTTAGCCCTGTGCTCTGCCGCGTGGCTCTCGCTGGGCCTGCCCCGTGATGCTGGGTGCTCTGTTTTGAGGACTAGTACGCTTACGTTTCTGCATACTCGCATGCTTCCTTGAGTTGCTTGTACTGTTTCTGCTGTCCCTGTCTGTCACCCCTGCTGCCGGAGTTTTACCAGAGCTGATCATGGTGCTTTCCAAAAAAAAACTTGAACTGTGGCCTGGGGCAACTTGTGGCGCTGGCGAATTGGCTATCGGCAGCATTGCTTGTGCCCAAGGGTCTGTAAAGCTGGAGGGGAAGCTTAGAGAGGGTTTAAGTAGACAAAATGCTAATCTGAGGGACCCTTGGACATCCTTGCCTTTGTCCTTTAGGACTGCAGATTCCTGTGATTACAGGAGTCACTGCCTCACAACCCTGGGGCTGGGCTATTTCAGTGGGATGGTGGATGTTAGTATAGCACTGAGAAGGAAGGTGACTTGCAGGATTTTAAGCTATTCTCTGTAACCTTAAAAACTCCTGACTGCAGTGACTAAATGGACACCTTGAGTTGTGGTAGTTAGCAGGATGAACGCCTGAGGCTTTGAAAAATGCTGATTTCTGGTCTGTCAGTTCTTCCCCTTTTAAAACGCCTTTGTGTTTCTGGTTGGTCTCTGCCCACTAGTTCTACCTCTTCTTTCCACCTAAGCAGGACAATGAATGTTTGGAGTGGGCTGTTCTTTTATATTATTTTGTCCAGTCTAAGCAATTTGGGACTTGCCTCATACCTGGTTTTTAAAAATAATTTATTTTTTTCCAAATTGCTTGAGGACTGGGAAGGAGTTGCACAGAGATGTCCTGGGCTTGGGCACCTGGATACTCGGGCACCATGACCGGCACAGCAACAGATTATCTGTAGTATAGTGTGGACATGGGCTGTCCCTGTTGCTGTGCAGGTCATGGTGAGTTTAAGTGTACAGGAGAACTGGCAAGGGAGAAGATGCAACGCAGCATGCTTCCCTCCATGCCTTCTCTCTGTGCGCTGGTTAGAGGTTCTTCCAGTCAGAGCCTGAAGAAGCAGCTTTGGTTCACTGCTTGCTTTTAGTGCCACGGAGACTTCACAGCATCGGGTTTGGGAAGGCTTCTCTCCCCTGGCTGGGACAGGTACAGCCTTTCTCATCACGTCTGTGAGCCTCAGCCTTTACCACGCAAGGTGAATGATTAATGTGTTTGGGATATGCTGCCTGGGCTCTGGGGAGCCCTTCAAGGGCAGCACCCACTCCCCAAAGCTTCTCTGTGTTTGCAGCCTGCCTCCTAAAACATCCCCCTAAACGTAGGGGCTCAGCCGTACTGGCATTTACACATGTAAACTTAACTGCCTTATCCTGAAATGGAAACTTGAAGCCACCCATGTATATATTCCTTTCTTTACTGTTGTTTTTTAAAAAACAAGTAAAATCTGAGGCCATGAAATGCTAGCTGACAAGCTGTCCTGGAAAAGGGATAGTAAGTGCACGTCTTGTCCTTTGGGTTCCTTGGCCTGATGGCAGTTCCAGCAAGGCACAAGGAGTTGGGTGTACAGCACTCGTGTCAAGTGACCGAAAGAAGCAGCTCAATTTTAATCACACTTTTTCATACAGAGAACAAATCTCTGATGAGGAACAACCCACTTATTTAAAAGCAAGTCAAAAATTAACTAACGAATTACAGCAATAACAATGATTTTTTTTTTCTACCAAAGTAATGAAAATATGGCAACTGCAATGGAGAGGCACGCTACGCTGCGTACGTACATATTCAGGCCTGTTAATGTATGGAAGCCGCACCCAGATGTTTGTTCAGGTTCTTAAGCTGTGCTGTTGCTGTGGTGATGAGGTGACTATCGAGCCTGACTGGAGCTGTATGCAGCGTTACTGATGCCTGTGAAATCCTGTAAACATGTTGATACTGTTGGTTTCTAATTGAATAGCTATTTTTGTTAAATAAAAATACTCCAAGATATCTTGTGTGGCTGGTGTTTGGTTTTGTATTTTGATACCTTGTTTTTGTATTTTGATACCTTGCTAATCTGCTGCTGCTGCAGTTGACTGATGCAGGTTGTTCTGAGCATTTTTGTTACAAGGAGGGGAGGGGGAAATACAGGACAAACCATGCAAAAAGAACAGAGTCTTTAAAGGTGATAGTTGTGGACTGGTTTGTGTGGGTTTGCAGAACTCTGTGCAAGTGTCTTGGGTCTTGCGCTAAGGAACCTTAATTGAACAGTTCAGAATTACCACTCTAATAGTTCCAGTGCAGACTAGTCCAGTGAGGGAGAAAATTACTTACTCACGGGTGCAGGGTAACCCTGGTCAGGAAGCATCAGTCTCGCTGAGAGTGACTGTGAGGGAAAGCAGGCGCAGGTTTGCCACGCAGGAGGACCTTTCTATTTACATCAACTGGATTACCAAATTGAAGCCTTAAAGGAAGAAATGCTGTGAACTCCCCACCCTGGCATGCCCACACTTGGCTGCCTTGGAAAGCTTTCCCCATCTTGTGTTTCTAGAAGGGATGGCCTGTACCTGAAAAGGACCTGGGGGTGTTGGTTGACAGCCGGCTGAATGTGAGCCAGCAGTGTGCCCAGGTGGCCAAGAAGGCCAACGGCATCCTGCCCTGTATCAGAAACAGTGTGGCCAGCAGGAGTAGGGAGGTGATGGAGCCCCTGTACTCGGCGCTGGTGAGGCCGCACCTCGAATAGTGCGTTCAGTTTTGGGCCCCTCACTACAAGAAGGACATTGAGGTGCTGGAGCGTGTCCAGAGAAGGGCGACGAAGCTGGTGAGGGGTCTGGAGCACAAGTCTGATGAGGAGCGGCTGAGGGAGCTGGGGTTGTTCAGTCTGGAGAAGAGGAGGCTGAGGGGAGACCTCATCGCCCTCTACAATTACCTGAAAGGGGGTTGCAGAGAGGTGGGTGTTGGTCTCTTCTCCCAAGTGACTAGCGACAGGACAAGAGGAACTGGCCTCAAGTTGCGCCAGGGGAGGTTCAGGCTGGATATTAGGAAAAACTTCTTTACTGAGAGAGTGGTGAAGCACTGGAACAGGCTGCCCAGGGAGGTGGTGGAGTCACCATCACTGGAGGTGTTCAAGGAACGTGTGGACGCGGCATTGCGGGACATGGTTTAGTGGGCATGGTGGTGTTGGGTTGATGGTTGGACTCGATGATCTTACAGGTCTTTTCCAACCTTAGTGATTCTGTTAGTACAGGCTGGGCTGGAGGGGAAGGCGCTCTCTGAATATCTGATGCCAGTTTGATGTAGTAGCCCAACAAGCCCTCTGCCAACACCAAAACCAAGAGAAAATGGGTGGTCTGGGGGAAAAGGAAGGTCTAGGAAAAACTGCTGTTCTTACAAGTGTTTCCTCCTGCCTCAGCAATTAGGCTCTCAAGGAATAGGACTGTCAGCATGCTGTGTATTTCATTCATCTGCCTTCTCTGAGTGAATACAGGAATCAGCCATGCAGGGATGCCAGCCTGAGCTTTTTGACAGTGCTGGCGTTTAAAATCTCTGCTTGCATCGGGCGGGAAGGTAACTAGTAGCTCATACAGGTATAGCATTACCCTTTAAGGTGGATTCAGGCATTTCATGTCTCTGGTGCTGGTGAAAGGTCCTGTGACGAACCCTGAGGCTGCTCTTGCCTGTGAGCAAAGCAGGTCTACGTGAACCATGGCAATGCTTCTTGCTCCTCCCATCGCATCCTATCACACCGCATACAGCTGAGAGAGCTGCAAAGGGACACCCACCTACTGTCAAGGAGCTGAATTTCCGCGTGAGCGAAACAGCACACGGTGCAGTTTGATGGAGATGAGATAAATGCTATGCACGGCTGGGGTGTCTCCCTGGGATGCTGTGGCTGTTTCTTTGTTCCAGTTGATGCTGGAGGCTGCTGGAGGTGAGTGCTACCACCGAATCTGTGTATCCTGCACCGGGCTTGCTATGATGCTGGTAAGATGCGGCATAGTTCCTGGGCTTTAGGATCACTGTTGGGGGAGAGGCCAGGTGCTGGGCTTGTTCTGTCCAAAAAGGGAATAGTAAGAGCTGCCAGAGGCTGCTCTTGCAGGAGCAGCGCCCACTGCTCTCCCCCTGGGCTAGCACTGGCTGTGACAGCCCACCAAGGCATGGCAGGGTTACACTCAACCATGCTGTGGCTGTGTGAAACAGCCGCCTGCTCTGACAGTGCTCTTGGGGAAAGGGAAGGGCTCCGTGCTGAAGTGATTACGTTTTCTTCTCTTGTAGTGTGATCACAGCCAAGAACTGGGAAGGAAAGAGTGACTTAGGTTACGGAAGGAACAGGAGGCTGGGAGCTCTGGACCCTGTTCCCAGTGATTCTTGACAGTGTCAACTGTTGCCTACACAACATACAGAAGGTGTTAAGGTGCTTGTTTAACGTTGCTCTGGAGGTGTTACGCAGCCTTTCTCTGTAAAACATACTTGTTCTGCATAAATCAGTGTTCCCTAAACACAGTGTCGGATGCATTAGTGACATGGAAAAGAGCAGCCAACACGTCAGGGCCTGTCCTTGGAGACCTGCGCTGCTTGGCTGTTGCTTCCATTGCGTTTTTTCACAACGGTGCTCCCTCACAGATGGGAACATCTGAAAACCTAAATTTAATGACATGGGGTTAACGAACGCATGCATGAATTCAGATTGACCTTAAGATATCATTAAATTATCATTATCAAGCATCACAGCTCGATCTTCCAGCAATGGCACCTAATCCTTGTCTTACAATCACGCTGATTCATAATTAGTCGAATAAAGCATCTCTTATGAATGAAAGGGGTAGCACTGACTTGTAAGATGAAGGACAGTCTTAAGATAAAAGCAGAGCATAAAGCTTTGATATTGTCCCTAGTTCTCTTTATTTTAGTCTGCTAGTCAAAGCCACTTGTCTGTGAAAAATGGAAAATCAGAAGTTTGGTGTGTTGTCTTCAAGAGCGGGATAACTGCATGACCCTGGGTGAAGTCAGTGGTGGAAGTTTTTCCAGGTACAGCAGGAACCATTGCCAGGCAGGTACCCGAGTGTTATCTCGGGTAAGTATCAGGGAGCCCTTCCAACCCACCGAAAACGGTGTCAAAGCCTATTTCTCTTTCTGCCTGTATGGTGGAGGATTAGCAGAAACACCGAGGTCGTGGAGAGAACCTCCTCCCGGGACGTGCAGCCTGTGATGACAGATGTCTTCAAAGACCTCTTGAACCTCACCTTGACGGGGTTAACTTTTGGTCCCATGTTGCTTTGAGTGAAAGGGTAACTCTACCAGCATTACTCTGAGAGTTGAGAGTTATCAACACCCTGCCTAAATTTATTCACGGCTGTTTTCTGCCCATACTTTCTTTTATGAACATTAACCCTTGAGTGCAGGGGGCATGCTGCCTTCAGAGGTGTGTGGCCTTCTGGTGCATTTGCAGGCTGTCGCCCTTCATTTCGCTGGGCCGTTGTCATCAAAACTGGGGGCTATGGCTGCGTTGGGGACGGTGTAATGGGTGCCGTGTCAGTGCTGCCAGCGAGGATGACTCCCTCCCTCCCTCCCTCCGCCCTGGGAGGGGCCATGCTGCTGCGGCCCAGGTTCACGTGCTGGCAGGAGGGCTGAGGAGTGTCATCCCCCAAAACACAGCGCTGGGAAGCACCACGCAATGCTGCACAAGCCTTGGTCACCCCGGAGGGCTTCCGGCAGCGTGGGCCACTTCCCCTTGCCAGGAGCTGCCCTCAGCGGACCGAGGGGCCCATGGAGGCGTGTTGTACACTGGGAGGTTTATACTTCAGCCTCGTGCTGGTGCTACGGGCGGGAGTTGAGGCTGTGACATGAGCTGACATTTGGAAATGGTTTATTTGGTTTTTCTAACGAGAGTATCTGCTTCCTGTTGGACTACTCCTAGCAGGGTCGAGCCGCTGGCTTTCGGTGGTAACTGGTGGCAACACCAATGACCACGTTTATTGGAAGTCTTTCAGAAGTTACCGCTGCGTTGTTGTACACTGGGAGGTTTATACTTCAGCCTCGCGCTGGTGCTACGGGTGGGAGTTGAGGCTGCGACATGAGCTGACATTTGGAAATGGTTTATTTGGTTTTTCTAATGAGCGAGAGTATCTGCTTCCTGTTGAACTGCTCCTAGCGGGGTCGAGGCGCTGGCTCTCGGTGGTGCCAACACCAACGACCACGTTTATTGGAAGTCTTTCAGAAGTTATCGCTGCGTTTAGCCGGCTGTTCAAATACCATTATTGCTTCTCTGAGGCCAGGCAGCACAGCCCTGCCCGCCGCAAGGCCCTGACGGCCTGCAGCCATAGCAGCCCCTGCCCGCTGCCACCACCGCTGGCCTTTCCCAGACGGGCCTCTGCCCCATGGCGAGTGCGTGCCATGGCGGGTCTGGGGCTCACGCAGCTTGTTGTGGGGCCTGCTAATCGCAGGGGCACGGCATCCGCAGCCTGGGGGGCTGTGTGCTCCTCCGCAGAGGAGGCTGCAATGTGGCCTATGGCTCTGCTGCCCAGCCTGGCCCCTCCGCCAGCTCCCCCAGCCCAGGAAGGGATTCGTTTGGGGGGGTTTTGGTGGCTTTTTTCCAGAAAGGAATTCACTCAGGGTGTTTTTCTGTTTTTTTTTTCTTTTTGTCGCATTTCAAAGCTGTAGGAGCGATGTGTGATTAACGCAGAGAGGTGCCTCCTCGGAGATGCGGCGTTATCTTTATTAACGAACGCTCAAATTTTGACGCCGCTAGCGTTCGCTCTGATGGGATTGCTCATTACCAGCCAGAGCATGAACAATACGGTACAAAACCTGCCAACGCTCAGGCTGCTCCCACAGAAGTGCATCATTTAACAGCATCAAAAGGCTTTTAGCTGGGCAGGGAAAGCCACCTGCAGCCCTGCTGCCCCTCTCCGGGGCGCTCACGGCTGTGGGGGGTCCCCCCCGTGTTCTGCTCGGCTTTAATTTCCGAGCGTTAAATGGAATTGTGTAACGCAAAGGGGAAAAAAAAGCGCCTCCTCTTCACGGGCCCTCAGACCTGGAAATGGGGGACGGGGCGGGAGGAGGCTCGTCTCCATGGCGACGGGGCGGTGCCGCCTGGCGAGCGCGCTCGTGCCCGCGGCTGCCTGGGCGCCGGCAGCAGGGGAAAGGTGCGGGCGGGGCGGGGCGGGGTTTGGCCCTCGGGGGCCACCGTCGGCGGTGACCGTTGCTGCAGGAAGGTGAGCCGGGGGGGGGGGGGGGGGGGGCACTGCTGCCATGGCAACGCCGCCGCGCGCACCGGCGGGGCGGGCCGGGCCGCGGCGGCGGTACCTCGTCCCCCGGGCCGGGGGTGGGGACAGCGGCGGGACCCGGCGGGGCCGCGGTGAGCGGGTAGGGCGGGGCGTCCGAGGCAGACGGGGCTGGTTGCGGCGGGGAGCTCGGTGAGGCGAGCGGCGGCTGGGCCCTGGGGCGGCCCCGTCACGGGAGGCTGCCGCCGGGCCTCAGGCGGCCGGTCCTTATTCATTACGGCCCGGTGAGAGGCTGCTTCGGCTGCTCGGGGTGTTGGTGGGAATGGCGGTGAGGCGGGGAGCGCCGTTTGCCGGTCTTCGTAAGCAGAAGCTGCCGCCTGGAAAGGCGGAGCCGGGTGCTGCGGGTCGTTCCCCCCCGACACGGGGTTGGGTTCGGCTTTACCAGTCTGTGTGTGCGTACGTTTTGGTACAAAGGAGCGAAACCCCAGAAATCCATCACTGTACCCCTCTTTTTGTTGCCACCGTGCCCGGCCTGCGCCTGGATATAACCACGCAGAGGTGTTAAGCTTTGCAATAAAGTCACAGCATACATTCCTCCCCCCCCCCCCCAAATCAGACTAGAAGCAGGTGAAAATGAAGACTATCTGAATACTTCTGGTCCTTATCAAAGCTGTAGCGCTTTAATCTTTACTTCTTAAGACCCTGAACAGGAGCTGCTCGAGGATTTTCTGGAACAAGGTCATTAAACTGAAATTCTCTCTTCAGCCATGACTGCTTTATGTTACCACAGAAGAGGCTGATTTTATGCTGCTCCCCTTTATTATACATATCATAAATAAATTGCACAGTGTTCCTTATTTGTGCTGAGTGGTGCAGACTGACAGGAGTGTGTTTTCTTAAAGGCACAGTTCAGCTTTGTAGCTTTTGCAACCGCTTACCGTAATTATGAAGAAGTTGAGGAAAAATAGTTCTTTTGTGCTGAATATGTACTAGAGAAAAGTAACCTCTGTTAAGAACGCAGGTGTGTGTTGCCACCCAAGGAATATTGTGAAGGAAGGGGCATTTCCAAGAAAAAAGTTTTACATGTCATATAAGAAGAGGTGCAGGAAAACCATGATGGAAATAGGGTGGGAAAAGCCAAGGCAGCAGTCTGAACAAGCTTTGAAAATTTAAACTCAGAGAAATCTAGTGTCAATGAGTAATTCTCATGGCAAGTGGTGGCTAAAAAGAAATGAACTAGGAGCAAAAAAAAGCCAGATTTTCTTGAACAAAATACCAAAACAAAAAGAAGAGCTTTTATAAAGTTTGTGTACAAACAAGTTCACAACAAAAGTGCCCAGCTTTATTAATATTCTTTCCTCTTAAACAAATCTTGACTATGTTTTGAGGTCTAAAAGAGCAGCACTCTTGTCAAGCATGAAATGCAGAGTTTTAAGAAGTGGAGCTGGTGTTCCTGAGAATAAATGAGAACTCGGAGACGCTCATCAGAATTTAAGAAAAAAGCTTGAAGGAATTTAAGCAGCATCTTCTGGATGGAAAGGTTTTTACAAAATGCGTAGATTGGGAAGTCCACATCCAGCCGTTCTTGTCTGGAAGGGAGGGGTGGTCACACAGCAAGTGCTGTCTTGCTGTGCCAGGGCCACCCAGGGGCAGAGCTAACTCTTTCATCCCGTATTGTGTTGCCATTTGCTGATGCTCGTGTCGGCTTCTTTTAGTACGTTAATAAATGACACAGATTTGACCTGTTAGAGAGACGGAAGTGGCACCTTCCAGTCTACAGCAGAGGGTACAAAGAGAACAGGAACTTTTGAACAGTCAATGTTTCCTTCTTTTACGTTGCTTTTGCAAACAGTAATAAACAAATTAGGGAAGGAATGATGAGTGGCTGAAGCCGTAAGAAAGAGAGCAGAATCATCTGTCTAGGCTGATGTGTGTCTCCACATCTCTTTAACCCTTTTGTGTCTTTAGATGGAGACAGATGCCTTCAATTGAGTGAGCTGAGCAGAGGGGTGCAGGCAGTCAGCCTGGCCCCCCAAGCACTGGCATTTAAGCAGTCCTTCAGGAGCTGTTGGCACCTGTGTGCTATGCAGTCCAAAGATTGTTTAAAAGATTCTGTTCTTACAGTGGCTCATCTTCAGTCTTGTCACAAAAAAACCCCATGTGTCAGGCCGTACCTCGAATAGTGCGTTCAGTTTTGGGCCCCTCACTACAAGGAGGACATTGAGGTGCTGGAGCGTGTCCAGAGAAGGGCGACGAAGCTGGTGAGGGGTCTGGAGCACAAGTCTGATGAGGAGCGGCTGAGGGAACTGGGGTTGTTCAGTCTGGAGAAGAGGAGGCTGAGGGGAGACCTCATCGCTCTCTACAACTGCGTGAGAGGAGCTTGTAGAGAGGTGGGTGTTGGTCTCTTCTCCCAGGTGACAAGTGGTAGGAGAAGAGGAAATGGCCTCAAGTTGCACCAGAGGAGGCTTAGGCTGGATATTAGGAAAAACTTCTTCACTGAAAGGGTTGTCAGGCATTGGAACAGGCTGTCCAGGGAGGTGGTGGAGTCACCATCCCTGGAGGTATTTAAAAGACGTGTGGATGAGGCACTTAGGGACATGGTTTAGGGGTGGACTTAGCAGGGTTAGGTTAACGGTTGGACTTGACGATCTTAAAGGTCTTTTCCAACCTAAATGATTCTATTGTTCTATGAATATGACTATATCCAGCCTGATTAACCGGCTGCTGAGTATTTCCCATTGTGGTCCTTTTCAGAAATTAAAACAAGAACCGAATCCTTTTCCCAGCAGTCTCAATTGGTGTCTGGGTGACTTTCTTTACCGATAATACTGGTGGAGGTGATAGGGTTTGAAAGCTAGCTGCTTGTAAATGTTCAGTGACTCTAGCAGAATGTTCCTGTCAAGAGTCCAATCACTGAATATCTTCTGTTTTTAATATGTCATTATGGGAAGCTATTTAACAATTTGATCTACTGTAAGCCATGGCATGGATCTTCTAGGACTTGTGCATCCCACATCTTTGCAATGTAACTTTAAACAAATTAAGGTTTTTTTTAAAGGAAAGTGGGCCAGGCAGATATAAAACGACGATGTAAAACACCCCGGGGAGCAATGAAAGCTGGTAGTACTTCTAATAAACATAAACCAGGGATCTCTTTGTTAAAGGATGGGACTAACACTTAAGCGATCATGAGTTCTAGTCTTGGCTCTGTCAGAGACTCGCTGCAAGACATTGAGTAAGTCACCTCAGTTTGCTTTGACTCAAATCTTCCCCTAATAGTCAGAGCTGGAAATGCCAAAACCATTCATGTTTATAAACCATTAGTGATCCTTAGTTCTGAGGTGCTGTGACACCGTCTAACGCGGTTGTATTGATACTGCTCACAAGCTTGATGTGGGTGACACAGGAGATATCAATGATGTTCTATATTTGTGTGTCACTACAGTTTTAAAAAAATTTTTTCCTCTCCTTTTTATAGTATTGCTCTAACACATCCCCAAAATGAGTGAAAAGGAAGACCAAGGAGATCCAGCAGATATGGGTGATGTAACAGAAAGTGGAGAATATGAGGATGACTTTGAAAAAGACCTTGAATGGCTAATTAATGAAGAAGAAAAAGAAAACCGTGGTGAAAGAGAGGTATTTGTTAAATTAAATGCTAGTTGTCTTATTCAGAAGGCAAAATTGAGTACTATTTGGAATCATAAGCACAAAATTCAATGTGGTTTGAAACATGTAGGTATATTCACTGAATTTTGACAAGGCAGGTTATTTGGAATTACAGTGAAAAATAATTCAGTGGACTGGTTATTTTGGTTATAATTGCCTTAAAACAGAAAATTCAGTGTTCATTGAAAATAGTATGTTTGTTTCAAAAGTACTTCTGGGTTCCTTTAAGCGTTTGTGCAACACACGTAGTTCTGTTTCTATGCTGTCACTGACCACTTTACTGTGCAAGCCATGGTTAGTTAAACTTTGTGTAGGTGTGAACATAGACAAACTGCAAGAGAGTTGTTAGTGCCAAAAAAATGCTGCAACATGCACTATTTGACAGCCTGTTTTAGAATTAAGGTAGTTAGTACTGCTCTTTTGCTATTTATTTTCTCTTTCTCTGGTACTGTTCTTTGTTGGGAGAATAGACTAGTTTATTTTAATTTTTTTAGAATCCTGAAAAAAATGAAGAGGATATTGAAGCACAAATTGTTAAAGTTGTGGACAAGTTTGAGGAAGACAATGAAGAAATGGAAGAAAATCCAGATCAGTTTTCAGAGGCAGATGTAGATGTCAGAGTGAGACCCTCCAATGAAGAGAGTTTGGAATCCAGGTCTGATATTAAACAGGGGGACCATGTGTCTGATACTGATAGTGAAAGCTCTATCCTGGAATCCAAGCTGGAAAACCAGCAGGAACTGGATGAGGAAGAGGATGAAGAAATAAAGCGTTACATCTTGGAAAAGATTGAAGAAGCCAACAAACTGCTGGAGAATCAGGCTCCTGTGGATCAGAACAGAGAACGGAAATTAAAATTTAAGGATAAGTTGGTGGATCTTGAAGTTCCTCCTCTAGAAGATGCTGAAGTTTGTAAAGCTGACCTCGCAAGAGGAGATGATGTTTCAAATAGGCTAGCTCGGTTGCATATTTCTAATGAAATGGGACAGGAAAGCACATCACTTTCACCACGTGCTGGCAAGGATGAGGAAAAGAAGGATGGTAAAATCCTAGTGGAAAAAGATGGGAAGTTTGAACTCTTAAGTTTACGTGATATTGAAAGCCAGGGCTTTTTGCCCCCTATAAGTGTTTCTTTTACTGATATTGAAACTCAACATACGTCTCCCAAACCTTCACACTACGGTCCTTTTGGCACTGTCTCTGGAATGAAGGATGTACCTCCAGTAAGACCAGGAGCACATTCTTTTTCTCCTGGTGGAGAAGAGTGTGTGTATTTCCCTAAGCCTCCATCTAACCCTAAGCGTCGTCCAAATTCTGCTATCAATGCTGCAAGAGGTCTGGGAAGACGGAAGACTCCGCAGAGAGCGCAGTCTGCAAATGTGCCCGTGAGAAGCTCCACTTACTGTCTTTCTCCCAGACAAAAAGAATTGCGGAAGCAGTTAGAACAAAGGAAAGAAAGACTGAGGAAAGAGGTAAAGATATAGAGGCAACAAGTAGATCACAGTAACCATCCTGTTCCTCTGCTTCACAGACACCACATGTTCAGGGCGTTTACTCAATTTTTGCATGACAAAAGAGGCAGCAATGACAATAATAATAATTCTCTTGAGTTTGTACAGAATCTCTCCTTAAAAGAAAAAAAAAACCCAGAGTGGCATAGGATCATGCCTTGCTTACAGGAGAAATCAAGTATTTATTTAATATATCCTTCATAAATAGGCCTCCTTCTGCTGTATTGTACTTACTGCTTTTGCTTATTGACTCTCTTTCTACTTAGGTCCCATTCCAGGCGCACTGTTTACCGGAACGTAGCACCTGGTATCGCATCTCCACAGATTACACTGCAATGCAGGAAGTTAACATTAACCACAGTAATGCAGGTGCACATTTGGGTGCTCACGAAGGATGTAACAGGCAATTATCATCTGGGAGAGTGTTCAGTCGTAAAATAAGATTTACACAGGAGAATGACTGTCAGAACTATGAACAGAGCGGGGTGTATTTAACGTGTGTGGAAGATAACAGCTGACTTCAAAAGTGGCATGCCTTGTTGCTTGCGTAAGATGCATGTAGGTGAACTCACGTTGACCAATAATATAACTGGATACTTTTTTCCTATAAAGTTTTTGCATGGGTGAGTGTTGTAGTAAGTTTTCTCAACTAGTTTCCTGCAAAGTAGTTTTTTTCCCCCTTTCTCTGTTAATCGATACTACTTTTCCTTCTTATTTGGTTTTACCTGGGCGCTACACAGAGGACAAAAAGAAGAACATATTCCCAGTACTGAGGTTATTCTTCTTGTATCTATGAAGGGCAGGAATTTAAAAGAAAAAAAATAAAAGCTCTATTTTAGAAAATAAGGTCAGTATCTTACGTATTACCGGGGGAAAAAACCCCTTTGAATTCTTTCTCAGCTCCTTATTCAGAAAAAATTAATATTTAATTAGCAGTCAGCCTCTGACAGCTGTAAGAGGAACTTCAGAAATCTTTCGTAAAGATTTAAAAAACTTTGATGTTTTTCTTCGCTTTGCATTATGATGATACAATTACAAAAAGGTAACTTACTATGTATGTTGCTCTATAGAAAGAGCGTGAAGCATCTACCATTTTTCTGTGCCATGATGTTCTAAGTAAGCAGGCTAAGTAGCTTCAAAGGTTGGTTTTTATTCCTGGAAATAGGTCTAGCCTGCTTTATTTGAAAAGTTTGCTGAGGCTTAGCTCACTAATGAGGGGTATGAAATGTGAAGAGTTACCGATGCGTTTTCTTTGTACACAAAAGACTAGATCTCTTGACACCATATTCTGCGTATTTAAAGTAAAAGGTAGCGTGGTAGAGGTAAGGAAGGTTATTTTCCTAACGGTGTGTGGTAAATCTCTTCCTCTGTTGGCTGACTTATGAAAAGGTAAGAATGTATTACCTTATTTCTTCATTCTTGAACAGAGTTCTTCCATTCTGTGATGGATTTCACAGGCATGAAACATTTCTTGGACTCCATCTGCTTCATTTTGTTGGGGTTTCTTTCATTTCAGTAAAATACAAATTGTAAATTCGGGGGATAGTCTGAAAGTTGTGTGTAGGTGCAAGGAACATCATCTATTAGCAAGAAGAATAGATTTCTCCGAGTGTTGAAATGAGTGGGGATTGTAGCTTTTCTGTCAAAGAGAATCAAAACCTAGTAAAATGTCCTCATCAGCTTTCTGAAGTGTTGTTTGAAAACGTTTCTCCTCCTTGTAGATGCTTGTCTTTAGCTAAAATGCGATTAATAATTACAAAAAACTTTTCTCAATTTTGTAAACATCAGTTCATTTTGTAAACTTGAAAAAACGGTTAAGCTATTAATACTCCTTAAGTAAATACATTACAACTTCATGTCCAGAAAGAAAATCCTTATTTATTTATAAGGTAGTGCCTGCAGTCCATAGGTAGTTAAATATCCTTTAGGGTTTAGTGGTCCAGCAAGCCTGAGAGTTTAATTCATTTTTAAAATGCATCAGTTTAAACTGATTTTAAGCCAATCAGAGCTATTGGGCCGGCTTAATTTTAAAAGTCTTGACCTGTTGCTATTGAAATGTCTGTGAGTCGAGTTGTATCATGGAAGTGGAGGTAATCACAGAAAGGCTTACACTGGAAGTATCTTAATGTAACATGAAACTCAGAAGTGCTCAAACTCATTTCTTCCTAAAAGTAGTTATCTACTAGAATGCAGTCGTTGAGTATTCCTGTTTCATCATTCATCTCTGATATAACTCAAATGGCTTATTTATTGTCTGTTGTGACAATGAATGCCTTTGCAGATTAAGATGATTCTCTTAAAAACGAAGTTTATTCACTCTTCATTCCATTCAAGGAAGAAGAAAGGAAAAGGGAACAAGAAGAACAGAAGAGAAGAGAGAACGAGATGGTTTTTAAAGCTTGGTTACAGAAGAAGAAAGAACAAGTGCAAGAAGAAAAGCGAATGCGTCGTGCAAAGGAGCTAGAAGACATGAACAGCAAAGTAAGATCTCCCTAATGTAAGACTGGGATCTATAGTGCTCTGGTTAGACAGGAAGACCAAATTCTAAGCCTATGTTCTTAGCTAAGCGTATGAAAATTTACAGTGATAGGAAATGGTTTAATTACATTGTTTTCAATCTAGCTCTTCACTGACTTGCATGTTTAGGATTGTTCTGCTTGGCAGAGTGGCTTGCGTTGTAGAAGCTGTATATATGAACGTAATAGCTATAAAATCACAGGAGATACGGTAATGCTCCTTTTTATCAGGGGAATGACTTGATTGAACCCTGCAGTGAACAAGCAGCTAGAAAACCCTTTGAAGTGTATTCCTTACCATCAGAACTTGTTGGCAAGCAGTTAATGCACGTGACTTGACCAAAACCTGAAGATTCAGATGCTCTGTTCTAAAGTTCCTCTGCCTTGCAGCAATGGGCTTGGAAAGCTAAATTCAGTATTTTTTAAAACATACTGCTTTGAATGCTTTGCTCATGTATATATTCCATGCCAGATTATCATATGCTCTAGTTTGCTTATGAAGTATGTCTCGTGGATGCGAGATGCCAGCAGAGTTCAAAAAATTATTATAACATGATTAATATAAAGGTCATTTAATGATAAGCCTTCTGTATATATGTCTTTTTTAAAAAACAGGAGAGGAGCAGGAATCCAGAAGAAGCCTTCAAGTTATGGCTTAAAAAAAAGCACCAAGAACACATGAAAGAAAAACAGCTAGAAATTCTGAGACGCCAAGCTGAGGGAATTGCCTTTTTTCCAAGAACAGAGGAATGCAACAGAGCCTTTAAAGAGTGAGTAGGGTCATTCCTAGGGAATCGTATTTGAAAATTTTGTAGTCTATCATCAGCTTAAGACTGTAGTTATTTTATGGTACATCTTTACTGCTTATTGGGTTTTGGGGTTTTTTTTGCATGAATTTGCCCTCATAAACTTATACCCTAGTAGAAATACATCAATTCCTCGATGTTGTTTGTTCACTGTTGTGAAATTACTTGTCAGAACCTGAGCTGAAATAGTGAATTGCTTCTGCTGAAGAAGGGAGATCCTTCTCCCCTATGCCTTTTTGCCTGTTCTGGAGCAGGCTTGGATTGATTCAGTTCATTAAACAAGCAGAAAGTTAATCCAGTAACATGGATTCAACTCGAGTCCGTGAGTTGAATCAGCTCAACAAAAGGAGGGAGGTAAAGGTGAGTGCAGAAACTGGAGAACTGGGATGGAAAAGTAGTGCTTCCCATGTTTAGGAGTGGCAGATTTTTAGACTGGCTCAGCCATGACACCCAACTTTATCCTACAGGACAAGGTCACCCCAGTTAAATGGGGGCAAGTCTCCTTTGAATGGGTGACGTAAAACAAACTTACAATGGCAACTGTCAGTACTTTAGTCCTATTTATTTCTCTCTCCACAGATGGCTAAAAAGAAAGAGAGAAGAAAAACGAGCAGAAGAACTAGCCGCTAAAGAAAGAGCAAGGCAGCTTAGATTAGAAGCCAGAAGAGCAAAACAGATGCAGAACATCCACTGCATCAGTTCAGAGCCTAAATCCTTTCGCTTCACAGACCATTACAGTTGAAAGTTTGATGGAACCACAGAGTTCTTGGCGGCAGCCCTCTTAATTTTTATGGCTTGAGCTTTTGCTCTTTACAGCTACTGTTTGTTTGTGGTGTTTTTAAAGCATTCAAGCAAGTTGAACAATTACCTTCACTGGCAACGAGTTTACTGTCTATTTATTTGTAATTTTGTTGAAAAGCCTGCTTTTATATATAACTCAGGGATCTTCTTGGTTTGACCAAATCTAAATGAGTGCGAGATCTATATGCAAAGGTGGCAAATACACATTCCTGTCTTTAAAAGGCACTTTATACTCAACTCTACCATGAATTCCTGGATGCAGGCTATCATGTAAAATGTTAAATTTTTGCTGGATTAATATTGCTGTTTGCTGCTTCTTGTGATGAAGACTGTACAAGGTGTTATGTTGTTGGAAAATGCTGTTTCTTGTACCACTTTCTATTGATCTGTTGACCAGCTGTTAATTCTGGCTAGATTGGAGGACTATTTTATTTTACTTCAGGAAAAGTGGTCATTGAAGGCTAACATGTATGTGAATGTGCAACAGTTTTTGGAACTTGTTTCTGTGAGCCATATTCAGTAGTTTTCTATTCTGTGAAATTAAAAGGTTGTGTGAATTATGACCCTTACCAATATGAAGGAAGCTAGATTCCTTGTATACATGTCCATGTTTGCTAAATTAATGTTAATAAACTACATCACCTTACCCAGCTACATTGTGAACTCTTGTCAGAGAACATGAAATCATAAAGTTAGTGGAAGATGAGGAACATTCTGTCCAGCTAATATCCAACAGATTCCATGATCTGGCATTGTTCTTACATTTTTCCACATTCAAAGTGTGTTCTGGAAGTACTGTAACAGATGGAAGTATAGCAGATGTCAGCCCATTTGCCATTAATATTTTTCTCTTACCCTTCTGGAGATAGTTATAGCTGTATTGAGACAGTACCAGCGCTTGAGCAGAGGGTGCTGTGTTGCAGCTTTTGGCAGCATAGATAAAAGGCATGGATGTGAAATGAAAATTCCATGTGCTAATGAGAAACATGAGGAACAGGTGCCTTCCTCCTTCCTGCACCTTCCCCTGACACCAAGGGCAAGAAATGCTTCTTCTGTCTCGCAAATGCAGGGCAAAAGCTTGTAAAGGTTCACGCTATCTCCCCAATTGTAGTAAGCTACAAAAGAAGTGCTTCTTGGTTCATTACCTCAGACCAGCAGAGTGAAGGGTTTCACAGTTTGGTGTCATAGTTCCTTTTATGCTGCAGAGAAAACAAGGTCAGCTATACAGCTATGTTAAATCCAAAATTGCAACTTGAAAGCAAGCAAAGAAAGTTTATTGTAGCTTTCTTCATGCAAACCAAAGCGTGGCCAGCAACGGCAAGAACTTATAACTTACATATTCTGATCATGGTATGAGATTCAAAGGAAAACCAGGTAAAAGCAACCATTTCAGAAACCCATTCCCCAAACTAGAGAGCTACATGTGATAAATTTGGGAGTGAAACTAAGAAATTAAAATGCTTATTTGCATCCTCCTACCTTTCCTCTTTACATTTGCAACTTAAATAGGCTTCTTTGGATTTAGCAGATTATCTGCTGAAAGTTCTCTTCAAACCTACATCAAGATTATAAAACCATACAAGTAAAAAAAATATATTTTTTTTTTACCAGTACCTGTGCAAACTTAGTGCTTATCTTCAGCTTCCCATAACACCCAGGAAGGCCTTGGGCAAGGACTGAGTTTTAATGCTAGGTCAGGTTTCAACACTATGTGCTAAAGGAGATGTATCAGTCTGTCTTTGCTGAGGATCAGCTATACAACAGCTTCACTCTAGAAGCTGTAATAAATGGAAAAGACGTTATTATGGAAACAAGAACAATCTCACCCTACAGTTTTCCAGAATCCATTTAAAACCAGTTACTATTTATATATTATAGCTAGAGTTCATTCAAGCTCTTTCCCCTTCTTGCCAGGAGGGCTGCAACACTGCATATGCTCGCTCTTTCAGAACTTAGAACTATGAAGAATCATTGCACATACTCCTTTTTGTTACTAAATTTAAAAGGCTGAACATAGACTTGGGGACAATTCATCACTTTGGCTAAGATTAAAAAAAGCAGCATGGAGCTGACTGTTTTCCGTTGCTTTTTTAAAGCATAACCTATCAACACTTCATTTACTTTGGTATAGTTATGTTTTTGTCTCCCTCTAAAAGAAATTCATTGAGATTTGCTAGTAAGATTGTACACCTTAAGTAGTCAAGGGCATCTCTATGCTCTACAAATTGGACCAGCATAACATCTTTGGTCTCGCGTTTGTAGAAGAAAATAAGTAGCTTTCCAGACTGAAAAGTCATAGAAGTATCCCAGAGGCTAAGGAAATCCTGTCAGTCCCTAACTTCAAGAGGTAGAGAAGCAGAAACTGCATAATTTCCAATGTTAAACCCACCCATTATGGAAAGAAATAGGAAAAAGGGAAGCCTGCTGAACAACTAGCATAATCCTTCAGAAAGAGCGCATGTGCAAGTTGCATTGGCTGCGTTTAAAGGGCTATCAGCTCTCCTTGACAGTGATTGCAGCAGTTGAAAGTTACATCTTCATATCTTGTATATGGGTGAAACCTTCCAATATTCTTCTTTGTGGAAAGGAAGGAAGATGGAGAAGTCTCAGAAAAAGAAACTTCTGTTGATGTTTCTGTACGTGCAGCTGGATCCAGTACCCGTAGCACCTAAGGATGGAAAAATTGAGACTGAACATGTATCTATTACATTTAATGGGTTTTATCCTTCTCTAACAGCTAGGAAGGATTTCTGCTCAAAAGCAATTTTTCAATTTTCTTCCAAGTTGAAAACTAAATATCCATCTATCCAGACCCTCTATATAAAGACATTAACTACTGTTTATAAATTAGTAATTAAATTAGTCATGTCCATCAGAAATCCAAGGTATCATTTTAACGAGAATAAAAAAATTCTCTTCTTTTTAGCAGAGTTAAGCAAAACCAGGCAAGAACACCACAGATCACTAGGCACTGCGAGCATCCTGCTGCTCAACTACTACTCAATTGCTTCCCAACTAAACTATTGGTTTAGTTTGCTATTTAAACATCAAGCTTCCTGAAGTGAAAGCTTTATCTTGAAAGACAATCATATAGCTTCTCTCTGTGTTTCCACCCACTTTGAACAGAACTGATTTTTAGGGCAATATAAACTACTGCTGAAGTGTTATGACTTATTCCTAACTGAACTAGGCTTCTTCTCCCACTCAGTTTTTAAACTCAACTTAGTAATTTCAGTTGGCTTCCTCCTGACACACTAACTCTAAACAAATTTTGACCCAGTTATTTGTGGTGCTAGGGGCAGAGAAGGAAACAGTATGTATATTATTCATGTTGTTCTGCTTATTCTTCCAGCTTTGTTTTTGTGTGTGTGGTTTTTTTGTTGTTTGGGGTGTGTGTGTGTGTTGTCTTTTTTTTTTAATGAGGGAAACAGACAGCTCTATTCAGAATGTTTACCCTGTATATAGATTTTTTAAAAAGGCAAGATATCAAGTAGTTAACACAAAGCAAGGCACTTCTTTCTGGAAAGAAGACTCTATACCGACAGATGGAGATGCATGAAGAATTCTTACCATTTCAGCCATTTTCTCAGCAGGGGTATTGCAAAACTCCACAGCAGTTGAAGTCTTTTTTGGACTGTTAGTGCCAACATTTCCAAGCAGGTGCGAGCTTACAGCTTTGGCTAGCTTACAATTCACAGCTGCTAGCTCTGTTGTAGTGTAAGGCTGGGCACTAGGATAGTATGTCTGTTGTCTCCCCCACTGAAGAGAAACCATCAGCTCCTCCAGCAGCCTGTGCAGAAAGGAAAAAAAGTTTAATAGTGGGTTTTGTACCCTATGCTATCAGCACACAACATATTTCAGAGGAATCATCTCTTCCGAAGACTTACTGCACAAGCCAAATATTAACTAAAAAAGGAAGTGTTTAAACACAAAGAGGCAAACAGGCTATTCTCCAAGGCAAGGGCTCACCAACACACTATTTTAGTATTGGTAAAACTTATTTTACATCAGGCAGGATAAGTATTAAAAAGCTAATGTGGGTAGAAGATTTTGTATGTTTTGGAAGGAGATAGAGGAGACTTGAAGTCAAGACAGTAAGTGATTAAATAGAGAAAGTCTGAGGATATGAGGGATGTCAGTTCCACAGTATATATGACCCCTCACACCTCCAGGGAACGATGAAGAAAGAATTAATGCTGCTTTGGCTTTTTCAGCTCCGAGACTGAAAAGTGACTATACTATCCACCAGCATAATTGATTTTTGTTGAATATCACTGGAACAGGGGAAAGTTATTTGATTCTTCTCTGGCCTAGAATAAACTGACAGAAATGAAAAGTTTGCACAGAGGTAGTCTGGATTAGAAAAATCATACTTGTGTGTATCAATCATTTCTTGACGGAATTGATCACGTTCATTCAGCAAGTCCTGGATTGCACTTTGTGCATCCCTGGTTTGACGCTGAAGAATTGCTCTGGTATTGGTTAGCTCATCAGCCATAACCCTGCAAAAGAAATCTCCAATCAGTAGTGTCAGTGAGCAGTTTGAAAGTCACCTTTATTCTACTACAGACCGTAATTTGTCAGCTCAAACTAAGTATTAAGCTGTGTTCTCACCCCGCTCCCCCACGCAGGGCCTCTATCAACCTTATTACAAAGGACATGTATTAAGAGCAATTTCTGTTCAACTACAGTCAACTCAAATGCAAGATCTGTATCAGGAACAGTGTGGCCAGCAGGAGTAGGGGGGTGATCGTGCCCCTGTACTCGGCACTGGTGAGGCCGCACCTCGAATACTGTGTTCAGTTTTGGGCCCCTCACTACAAGAAGGACATTGAGGTGCTGGAGCATGTCCAGAGAAGGGTGATGAAGCTGGTGAGGGGTCTGGAGCACAAGTCTGATGAGGAGCGGCTGAGGGAACTGGGGTTGTTCAGTCTGGGGAAGAGGAGGCTGAGGGGAGACCTCATCGCTCTCTACAACTACCTGAAAGGGGGTTGCAGAGAGGTGGGTGTTGGTCTCTTCTCCCAGGTGACAAGTGGTGGGACTAAAGGAAATGGCCTCAAGTTGTGCCAGGGGAGGTTCAGGCTGGGTATTAGGAAAAATTTCTTTACTGAGAGAATCGTGAAGCACTGGAACAGGCTGCCCAGGGTGGTGGTGGAGTCACCATCACTGGAGGTGTTCAAGGAACATGTGGATGAGGCATTGTGGGACATGGTTTAATGGGCATGGTGGTGTTGAGGTGATGGTTGGACTTCGTGATCTTACAGGTCTTTTCCAACCTTAGTGATTCTGTGTTTCTGTGATTATGTTTTGACTTGCTGAGTTTAAACAATCTTATGTCATTTAATACAAATCTAGTAACATTTTAAAACACCTTGAGTATGTGAACATGGTGGACAAGCATCCTGACAGATAAAGCTAAATACATTTTGTTTTACTAACACAGTTCTCACAAGTATGCTGTAATCATGTCTTTTCATACTCATCTCTAAAGATGACAGCTATGGCTGCAGACTGCATTCAGTCATCTCTTTGCCTTTCTCAGGGGCAATAACTAGATGTTATATGTGCCAGATATGAGCATTTAAGAGCTACAAATAAGACAACTGTTGTCATATTTGGCTATGCCATGAGACTTGGCATGGACCCCTCAAGCAGGTATTTCAAACGCCTGTGATACTGCAAACGCAAAAAACAGAATGACATTTAAACAACCACCAGTTAGAAATCTGAGAGCTCAACAAACTAGAATGTTACAAATATCGAAGGGTGTTACTCTTAAGCACATCACCACACTGTTGTTCCTAGAAGGGACTTGCATCCCCGATCTCAGAACTCCTATTAATGCTAAAGAAACAAGTTAAATTAGTATAGTAGCACTTGCCTAGCTAGGACTATTACAAGTATTTACATTCACTCAACATGCTGAAAATTCTAACAACCAGCAAATTAAAGGGAAGACACTGTATTCTATTACCATTTCCTTCAAGCATTAAGGCCTTTTTGTAATACGCATTAACCATCATAATTAAAATTCTGTTAGTTATATGCAAGTACAGTAAAAGATTAAAAATCCTAGAACACTATTTACATATCTGGTAAGACAACTACACTTAGCAAGTTAAAAGGCTAATCCATTGTCAAATGAGATTCTGACATTCAGACTGGTTTAAGATTTGCTCCTGACTTTTGCTACCCATTATTTTATAGTTATACAAGTAGCAGTAAGGTTCTGAGCAGTAACACAATCAGCGTTTATGAGAAGGTGCCTCTACTCTTTCTTCCATACTGAGCTGCCCTTCCCAGTAGATCCCTGAATCACTGTAAGCTGAGTTCTTAACCAAATCAACTTCTTCACACATTGATGATTGTAACCTACTTGGGAGGTGAAAATCAAGCTAATTACTTTAAGATGAGTCAAGACAGCTATCCTAGAAGATACTTTTACACCCTAAACTGCACACAGTCTATCAGAAATAAGAACTTCTCTTGCCATGTTGACAAGAACTGTAGTTAAGAAGGTTAAGATCCACTGTATTACCTTTGAAAAGCAGAACTATTCAGATTTACAAGGAGCTTACTGTGTAGCTTTTCTGTATACTCTAACCATAGAGTAGGTATTAGTATAGCTGTTGTGACTGTCCTCGGCATATTTAGGCACATTCCCAGCCATTGCAATGGACGTATGTAATAAAAGACTGAAGGAGAATGCTGTTGTAACAGTTCTGTAAGAGGGAATACCTGCTTGCTAGGAATTTGCTTCGCCACACATCGCATTGTATAGACATGCGCTCCAATTGTTCAGACAACTGAGACATATTGCGGCCCAGGACTTCATTTTCTAGGATTAGCTGATTTTTCTCACGAGCCATCCGTTCAAAGTGATACTCCAGATCATCCCCAACAGAAGCAACAAGTAATTTCTTCAGCTCCCGGTTCACCTAGAATTAGAGCAGACTGTCTTGTAATTACCAATATAGAATGAAACACCTCCTACTTCCAGAATGCAGTGCAAGTTATTGCAAATACCTAACAAGAAATTGCCTCTTTCCAGAATGGGACAAATCCAATGCAGAGTATATTAAGCCTCACAATCCACTCCAGTGAGCATAAACATTTGAGATTAATGCACATTTAACACATTCTTGTTTAAACTCTAACAGAGGCCAAAGAGGACAAATGAAAGCGTGCTACAAGAAACAAATAAAGTTTCAGTAGTATTCAAGTCTTGAATCAGTAAGGTATCAAAGGATTAGACAAGACATCCACAGATTATATCATGCACAAAATTACAGTCAACCCTCTGTGGCATAACATTTTTCACTTAGTGGTTGAGTTGAGGAGCAAAATCTTTCCTCATGAGAGATCCATTACCCTACAGCCCTCTAATGTGTTTCTCCCAGCTTCGAGCCTTTGATACTTTCATCTGTTGTCAGAGAAGCAGCACTGGATTACTTATATGTACTTCTACTCTGTATCTTAGCTGATAAGTTCAAATGGAAAACTATCTGTTTCAAGGCTAGAGTGCCATAGCAGTTCTCTCTGGTCACATTCACAAACTGCTTATCTAAACCAAAGCAGCCCAGCTGTGTGAGAAAAAATACCTTTCATTTCTTACCTCTGTCTGTATACGCAGCTGATTAGAAAGACCTTCTTTATCCTGTAGCAACCGCTTTTCTGAATTCTTTAGCTTTTCGATTGCATTTTTCAGCTCTATCTGTTCTTTCTTGGGATCTGCAGCTCCATCTGACTGATGGAATGTGTCTCCTTTATGTCCCACTGATTTAGCTACCTTAGTATTTTTAGTTGGAACAACATGGGTGATAGCTGCTTTGGGGACTAATATGCGAATAGCTTCGATCTCCACTGATTTATCAGCATGTACTTTCCCTAGCTGCAGAACTCCGGGACTCAGGGAAGAGACTGTCTTTTTATGCGGGCTGTGGGGGATGTGATGGTTCGTAGTGTTGGCTCCAGTGATTACTTCCGCCGATTCAGCTGTCTGCTCTGTTTCCATGCCATCTCCAGGTCCTCGGATGGGTGATGAGGTATCATCAGCTAAAATTTAGAAATAGCGGAGGGCAAGTTTACCACCTTTCACTTTCTCATAGTCTCATTGTAACTCTTCACTTAATTTCTGTACTTATAACCTACAGGTTTTAATTTCACGCTGCATGCGTAAAATAACCCTTTGCAGCAGCAATTCTAAAGCGCAAGTTAGAAAAGTCCTTACTCAAGTGTGTGTTGCTCATTAATACTAATAATACGAGACACAGACATTGACTTGAATTGTGTTAATCTTAACTTCTTGCTGCCATACAAGGTCAGATGCAGACGTGAAAAAGAGCTAGTAAGGAGAAAATTCTGGATGAGTACTCATAGGTTGAAAGCAAAATCAGGTTTTAGGAGCAGTCTCATTTTAAAAGCAAGAATTAAATGAAAAGCAGCTATTTGCTATGTAGCTACTAACACCTTAAGAAGTCTGGCAGACTTCTAAGTACTGTCTACCATGTGCTTTAGTTGTCCGAGTGAAGGTTTAACAACAAGCTGTTCTGCTTCATTTCTAATCAATAGACCCCGGTATTCCCAGCAATACTGAATTCTGCTCTGAATTCTCCAATATGCATAATAATGTTTACTGACATTCATTTTATTTACGTTCACTAAGTTTTCAGCTAAATGAAACATTATTGTAGTAGTTTCCTCACAATGGGTGAAGGCAAGAAAGTTTCTTAGAACATAGCTACACATACTGGTTTTCTCCCTCCTCACACAGTGGGCAGTTAACATGAGCCTGCGTCCTCTATCCAAATAATGAATTTCAAAAATGCTGTAGTAGCACCATTATATTGCCCTGCTTTCAAGCTGGCTGAATCAGTACCAACAGGTTCTAGAGGAAGACTGACAGACAAGTGTACGGACAGATGACAGTACCAGTGACAAACTTGTTTTGCAATACAAAGCTGGATTAGAAAACTACATTCAATTAACTGTTCCGTCCAGGCAGCTCTGGTTTTCACTGCAATAATGAAATCACAGAACTACTCCCTAATAGCTACATAAAAGGAATAAGTTTAAATGAATGGAGCCTGGCATACAGTGTAACTCTGGTCTTTAGAATTCAAGTTAAAGTACTTTTAATCCAGCCTGCTTAGATATCATGTGAACCACCTACCTTTTTCTAGAGATGTCATTTTCTCTTTAGCAGTCAGCTCTTCCTAACTATGTAAGTCTGAGGAGGAAATGAGGAGAGGAAAAAAATCTTTAGCAAGGTAACAGTAGCAGTTAATCTTGGAGTACCCCATTTTCTAGTACAACCTCTAAACTCCAGTTCAGTAGCACAGTGAAAAACCACCACACCAAAACAAAGGAAAAAAACCCAAAATGATAAAAACCACACCAGGACCCAAAGAGTTAAAACGAGAAGGCCTATGAGACTTCTGGCACTTGTTTCTTTTTTCACTAAGACCTGAACTTCAACTCCTATCTCTTGCTCCTCATCCAGTTCCAGTTTCCAGTCCTCAAATTTCTCTTTCCAGCCTCCCTCCTGTTTTCAGCCAGCCTTCATCTCACCCTGTAAAACTCTAACACTCCCAGAGTACAACTGCATGACCATGCACAGATAACCTAAGATCATCACAGAACCACAAGAAAGGGAAATCCCACACTGAACTTAAAGCAGACCAAGAGGTGAGGTGGAAACAATGACAATTTTCTACAGCTTTTTTTAACAGACCCTATTCCCTGCTGAAGCAGGAGTCAGTGCCCTGAGTGGCTGCACATGCTTAGTTTAAAAAAACTCTACCCCCAGTGTGGCCCAAACAGCCATCCCGGCCATTCTCTCCCTTCTCCATGAACTCTGCTGACCATCGCCTCCTTTATCCACAGGTCCATCCGCTCCCAACTCCCCAGGGCACTCACCTCCCTTTTTTAAGGTCTGCCACTAGCTACATTAGTTTGAGATTGCTATATCCTGTTGGTTTTTTTTCTTTTGCTTTAGTTCTCCATTATTCAAGGGAAATCTCCCAAAGCCCTTACTTCCTTTCATTATATCACTACCTGAAAAGGCTTAACTACAACTTTTTGACTTTCCACTGCTACAGCTCTCTGCCCTGAAAAGATAATGGTCGCAGCGAACACGCTACTGCCAGCTTTCTGGATTCATGATCTGTTTTGCGAGAGGTAGGTTTATCTTTTGTGACGAACAGGAGACAAAAGAAATTACTTTCTCTCCTTGAGTTTTCTCAAACTACAGACACAGGAACATCTTGCTATCTGTTGCTTCTACAGCTAGAGTTATGCTTTCGCTTATTAAAGACCATGATGTGCTAATCACCGCTACTGTTCATTCATTTTTGATTGAGGAGCTCTACTCTTTTGAGGAGAACAAGGAGGATGAAAATGTAGCTGCTCAGAGAGAGGCAAGAATACTCCACAAAAAACCTGATTATGAGCATTTGGTCTTATCTGCTTCATCCGAGACCACCTGCTGCTGATTCTGCCCCTTCACTGTTCATGTTATAATACTGTCGTGTTACTTTCAAAGTCTCAGCGTAAGCCTCTGCACACACCCCCCCCCTTTTATCACATCCCTATAGGCAAATCTCCTTCACTGCTTGAATCGTTAACCACCGCACCTCTCAGCTAACGTCGTGCCCCGTAGAACCCCCCCCCCGACAAACACCGCCAGGAAATCCTGTACGACCACGGCTGAGTCACGACCCACGAGGGCCTCGGAAAACCACCACCGGCCCAGGCCCAGCCCCGGCCCCCCAGCCCCCGTCACCCCTCGGCTACCAGGGGCGAGGAGCTGCCCCCTCTCACCTCAGCCCCGCGGCTCGACGGTACGCGGGAGCTGGACGTTACCCACCGCTCCGGAGAAGAGGCTTCTCACCCCACGGTAGTATAGGCCAACACGGACCGAGTCCTCCCCCGCCCGCCTCAGGGGGCCACCCCCGGCTGCTCTCGAGCTCCGGCCCTGCTGCCACCAGGCCGGACGCCACAACCCCCCTGCCCTGGCCCCGGCAGACCCCCCCGACCGAGCAGAGGACCGCCCCGCGGGAGGGGCGGCGGGGCCCCGAGGACGTTACCGGAGCGCGCAGCAGCACTGCCACAACAGACCCCTCAACTGCCACAACCGCCGCCTCCCCCAACTTCCGCTTCCTGCGACGGGCGGAGCACTCCCACGTGATGTCCCCCCTCACCCAATCGCTGGGCCGCGCACGGGGGCGGGGCTTCGGTTGCCAGGTCGCGGCTTCGCGTGGCGTCACGTCGCGCTCGCGGCAGCAGGGTGAGGCGGGCTGCCTGCTGCCGCCATCGCCATCGCCATGGTGAGCGCCGCCGGGGCCGGGGCCGGGGCCGGGGCCGGGGCCGGGGCCGGGGCGGCAGTGGCGGCAGCTCCGCGCCGTCATGCCGGCCGCCTTCCGCAGGGCGGCTGCCGAGGCGGGCGGCGGGGCAAAGCTCAGCCCCGGGGCCGCTGGTGCCGAGCCGCCGGAATAACGGCCGCGGGGCCCGGCCAGGGCTGCCCTCAGGGGCAGCGCTCCCCGCTGTGCAGGCAGCGTGAGCGGGGCGGGGAGGTGCCGCCGCTGTCCGCCGCCTGCCCGCGCGGCCCGGTGGGCGCCGGTGAGGTTTGCCCCGGCCCTTCCTCCCGCCCTTTTCTGAGGGATCCGGCCAGGCGCGGGAAGTGGGTGATCTGCAGCCGGCGTCAGGTCTCGTTGATGCCCAACCGGAAAGCTGTTTGCGTGTCCTGAGCGAGGAACAGGCTAGTTCGGAAACTGGTGAGGGTCCCGGTGGGAGGGCAGCTGGTGAATTTTACGAAGGGAATACATTTCGGGTGCGGCAGTCTTTATTCCTGCCTGGATCTTCTGTTCAGTGATGGCGGGAAGATGACAGGATGTCGTTGAGGGGACACTGGTGAAAAAACAGTTTGCACTGATAGAACAACTGACTGAGTTCCTTTTTGCCGAAGATGGTATGCAAAAACCAGTGTTGCAAAGCTGATTAAAACCCAACAACTTTCGCATCGAATGTTGTCCTCAAACACACATGCAGGATACAGGTAAGAGCCTGGCCGATGCACCCTCAGCTTTAAATACCTGCCTCAAGCAGCTCAGATTTGCCCCAGCTCCTCCAGCCCCTGTAGCGGCTTTGTTTGCACCTTGCTTTCAGAACACAAACTCAAGATCGGCATTTGCCACTTAAGTAGGAAAGCCACTGTTTGTTTTCAAATACAGGGGTTACAGGTCTTTTGTTTAATAGGGGCAAAGTTGTAATTTTCAACTCCCATGTTGAATTTATTCATGTTGGCAGAAGTCCTGCTTTGTGAGTTCACGCAGATGCCACGTAGGTAAAACGTTGGCTTTGTTGTAATTGACTGTCACTACGAGTGTGATGTGTTTCTAACCTCCCTTTATTTTTGAGGTGACGCCAAGTTAACTGGTTCATTAAAGTGGTGTCGAATCTTACAGCAATCTCTAGCAAAACGTTTTATGGTGTATTTGTTTAATTTGTTTTGAAAGGCCTTCAGTGACAGGAACTGCATGATCTGTGACATAATTCCACAACAAGAAGGCCACCAGCATCCTGGCCTGTATCAGAAACAGTGTGGCCAGCAGGACCAGGGAAGTGATCGTGCCCCTGTACTCGGTGCTGGTGAGGCCGCACCTCGAATACTGTGTTCAGTTTTGGGCCCTTCACTACAAGAAGGGCATTGAGGTGCTGGAGCGTGTCCAGAGAAGGGCGACGAAGCTGATGAGGGGTCTGGAGCACAAGTCTGATGAGGAGCGGCTGAGGGAGCTGGGGTTGTTCAGCCTGGAGAAGAGGAGGCTGAGGGGAGACCTTATCGCTCTCTACAACTACCTGAAAGGGGGTTGCAGAGAGGTGGGTGTTGGTCTCTTCTCCCAAGTGACTAGCGCCAGGACAAGAGGAAATGGCCTCAAGTTGTGCCAGGGGAGGTTCAGGCTGGATATTAGGAAAAAGTTCTTTACTGAGAGAGTGGTGAGACACTGGAATAAACTGCCCAGGGAAGTGGTGGAGTCACCATCCCTGGAGGTATTCAAGGAATGTGTGGACGTGGCATTGTGGGACATGGTTTAATGGGCATGGTGGTGTTTTTTTGGTTGATGGTTGGACTTGATGATCTTACAGGTCTTTTCCAACCTTAGTGATTCTGTGATTCTGTATCATGATGATTTTAATAGTTCACTGAGTTTTTTTCGTAATATATTCTATGCTGCAAATGATGCTAGTGATTACTTGTTCTATCCTTGGTGGCTATAAAGATATTCTATTTTTGTCTTTTACATGCAGAAGAGCTTGAAAATTATAACTTTGCCCTTTCCTCTTTTCACATTATTCTACTCTAAACAAATTTTGTTCTCTTAGTATTTTCCTATTGATAGTGTGCTTTTAAAGTTTAGATTTTTTCCCACTCCCTCCGCAGATTTCTCTAAATGTGGTGTTTAACCTGTACATTGTTTGCCAACTGCTGTGTTTCACTGCTGCTGAACAGAGCAAAATACTTGTTTCTTTTGTCTTACATAGTGCCAAGTTTGCCATCCTTTTTTTTTCCAACTGTCCCTCATTGCACTCTTACTCTCTAACTGCAACCCACTTTCAGATCTTTTTTCCTGTGTTATTGTTGTCTGTCTAGTTTTTCCCCTTGTATTTGAATTTGTTTTCTTGATCATCATTGTAGTTCTTTGCACCTGTCTCTATAGAATTTTCAGATTATCATTTTGAGTTCTGCTTCTGTTTACTAAACTGTTTGCAATCTTCCCCGTCTTAGTTACCAGCCCAGATTCTGAAAGTGCTCTTTCTCAGTTTCATTGTCAGTGTAATAAGGAAAATACAAAGTAAAGCTAGGTGCATGGTTGATCATTTTGGAACACCATTTGACTCTCAGTTTGCAAGAGAAGTATTCCTAATTACTTCTTCATATAGTAGTCATAACTGTTCTTCAGTTTAAGCTGTAATCCCCTACTCAGTTTGTCAGACTTTCAGGTGACTTTGATTAAAAGCCCAATCGAAGCCAAGTTTGTCCCATCTGTGGCTTCTCCCTTGCTCACTGTGTCAGAGAAAGATTTGTACTTGACAAAAATTTGTTCTTGACAAGTTCACATTATCTGCTTTTTATTATCTTACTGTCTTCCTAGATGCCTAACGACTGACTGCTTAATTATCTTCCCAAAGACTGCAGTTAGATTGACTGTCTCTCTTGCCCTTCTCCGGTGCCCTGGGACCTCTCTCTTTTGGTTTTCTCTGGCCTTTCAAGTGTTATAGAGTCCTGCTTGTTTCTTTTATACTTACTAAGCCACCAGTTTTCCCACTCATGTACCTTCCTCCCGGCAGTTTCCTAAAATACAGAAGTAATAATTTGGTAGGTGGAAGATGATAGGAAAATAGATGTTTTGGGAATGTGTGCTGCCCAATTAGGTATGGACACAGCATCCTGGGAAAGGGATAAGTTATGTGACTGTTGGACACCATGACTTTACACACCTGATCAAGCTCAAGCATTTTTAAAACACCTTTTCTCAGGAACAATGAATCAAAAAATAAAAGACTCCTTCCAGTGGATTCAAATATCAATCTACAAGCTGGATTTTAGCCTCAGCAACCTAATTGTATTCCAAAAGTAATGAATTTTCTGCTAGAAAGCTTGACCAACCTTTAGTACTGTGTTGCTTCCAGTCAGTCATACAGATTGTATTACTTTTAACATATATACCTACTCAGAAAAAAACCTGTTACAAGTTATATCATGGCCACAGAAAAAAAATGCAATAGCTTTTAGTGGAATCAGTTTGGAGAGTGTGTTAGACCCTACACTTCAGTCATACGGAAGCAGCGCACTGGAAGTAGTTGTGTGTATTGTAAAACTGGGCACATAACTGTGGTGGAAGCTAAGGTAAGGGGAGAAATGTTCTGAAATATCCTGCAGTTATTTGTCTTTCTATGACAGCACTTTGGCTGAAAGATCTGCTAATCATTGGAAAACAGTTTGCATTGTCATCAGATGACAGTATTTCAAATTGGCTCTAATGCATTCTGGCATCTTGATTGTACATGTGTGACACATGGCTGCCGTGGATGGTGAGCAGTAAATTCCCAAAGGGAAACTTGCTTATCTCCATCTGAGATGTGTTGTCTCACTTGGCTGCTGGAATGTATTATTCTTTAATGGTGCCTTTCATGTAATCGCACGCAGAGACATACTGGACCATCATCTTAACAACGTTAGTTTCTTTTTATTAATGATTTTAGTGCACTCTGACACTTTGAAAGTGTTCCAGATGTAGAAATGCAGCATTTGCCAGAGAACAATGGCCTCTGTACGCAAGCAACGTGTCACACGGATGCAGAGCCTTATTGCACTTGGAGAGGCTGTACATAGGTGCAGTTCGGTGATTTCCTTTCCCTCCACTCTTTAAAACAATTATTCTTACCCCTGCACATCTGACAGCTGCAGCCTACATTACAAAGACTCTTTAAACAACAGGACAGGCAAATATTATTTCTATCTTGCCCATAAAGAAGTCGAGGCACATAAAAGCCAGGTGACTTGTCTAATATGATGCCATCTGGCTTTGATTTTGTGGATGTAGAAGCACATGGTTAGTGGAATTTGAGTGTCCAAATACCTTAGTTCTTTTTGCAAAGTTGAGGGAAAATATCTATGAAGTAGACTCTCCTGAAGTAGGTTGCCAGAGCTTACAGTCTTGTAATTTTGACCACAATCCTGCATGTATCTGGAGATGAGCAGTTCAGCTCACTTCAACAGAAAATTTTACAACTTGTATGTTATATATTTATTGTTGTTACTATTATTATGATCAGTTCATTGGTAAGACCCCCAGCTTAGAGAATATCAACATGGAAATCCTCAGTTTAGACAGGGAACTAAAATGAGTAATTTTTTAAAGTGCTTTGATTCATCAGTGGGAAAGACTTATTTCATGTTTTGGAAAATGGATCTTAGAAAACAGGAAGCGAATCAGCTGTTTCTAGAACTTGACAACAGTGAGTCCTGGTTTCCTCATGGTCCAGCATATCATGGTGTGATCAAACTTTCAGCTGAAGACTTTTTAAAGGCAATACAGCTCATGGGGCAGCTGTGGAATATACCTTTGTTTACAGGAGTTTCATTTGGGAACCAGTAATCTCAACCATACTGGATTAGCTGGTAAAACGGGATAACTTTGGTGAAGAGCTGTCATTCAGGGCTGATCATATAAACAGACAAAACTCTTTCTAGCTAACAGACTTTCCTGAACAAGTGCATGTTTATAAAATAACTTTTCTTTTAATAATTTTCAAATCATATACTTTTTGATGCAAAATGGTTGCCTTAAAAAAAAAAAAAAAGGCAATTATAACTCTTCCAGGAAAAGATATAAAATCTCCCCAAAAGACACTTTCCTGATACTTGAGAAGATTTGCTTCTTTGGTCTTAAAACGAGACTCAGTTTCACTTGAGTGCCAGCTGGTGATTACATTGATTTTTTTTCAGCTGCAGAGTGGCCTGACCCTTTCAGTTGTAAGCTTGCATGACAGAACCAACCACAAAGATAAGTTTCCTTACTTAATGGCTAACTGTCATTTGCAGCATTTCATCACAGGGAAAAATAAAACTTTGTATGCAGCGTGAGGAAAAAATAAGCAAAATGTTATCAGGTAGCCTTTAAATACTTATTGCATGGTGAGTCTTCCTGTGAGCATCAAAAATATGACATGGTTTCTTCTTGAACTAGTGTTTCCAAATCCTGCTAATTTACTTCTTGAGCAGACAGGCTATGTACATTGCAGAAGATGTAGCTGATAAAATAACAGACTCTTTGGCCCTCTGTCAGCCAAATGAAAACTGCTAGAAAATGTGTTTTTCCTTTCTTCCAGGAGCTCATTTTGGGTTTGATGCTGCCATCTTTATGACATTATGTGCTATATAAAATACCACGCTACAAATATAAAGTTGACAGGTTCAGAATCCATGGGATAAATTACCTCCTACTCCAGCCAAGTCTTGGCTTTGGCTTGCAGAAATTGCCATCTCTCTAAAAGTAATTTTAGATGCATTGATGGCTCTTTTGATGGAGTGGCTCAAATAGTTGACAGTAGGATAGTCAAAGTTATCTGGCATTACCTAATGATAAGTTCGATACTAAACTCCCTTTATCACCCAGAGTTGTCTCTCCGGATCCTTCGGGTTGTAGGTGCAGTTCTTAATAACGTTGACACATCTGTTCTAATTGTATGGTTGGGTGTTTTTTTTTTTTTTAATATTGTCAGAAACTGAAGAACTTCAGGAATTACTCAGTGAACCATTGCCAGGAATAAAGAAAAGTTACAAACTTTCCTTTGAGTTGGCAATAAAAAATAACAGGGTTTGATGACAGAGCCAGTGGTTATTTAGAGAACTGTTCCAGGCAGATTTGGTGTGGATAAAATTTATACTGAAGAATGTTGTGTCAGAGCTCTTAATTTTTTGAAAACACATCTAGACCGTTCTTAATACATGAGCCCAACAGATCTGTGTAGGTTCTGGAGAAGCTTGGAAGGATGGACGTTACCTTTGGGCAAGGAGCTGCCAAGCTATAATAGGAATCATAGAATCATCATTTAGGTTGGAAGGGACCTCCAACCTGCTCTAAACAGGTCTAACCAGACCAGGCTGCTCCAGGCTGTGTCCAGGTGAGTCCTGAACATCTCCAGAGATGGAGATTGCACACCTCCTCTGGGCAGCCTGTGCCAGTGTTTGACCACCCTCTTGGTAATTTTTTTTTTCCTAATATGTAACTGGAATGTCCCATGTTTCAACTTGTGTCCTTTGCATTTTTTGCTGTCACTGTGCGCCTTCGAGAAGAGTCTAGCTCCGTCTTTTTGGTGTCTTTCAGTTAGGTAGTTGTAGACAGCAGTAAGGTCACCCTCAGCCTTCTCTTCTCCAAGCTGAGCAGGCTCAGTTCTCCCAGCCTCATCTTGTCTGTCGTGTTCTCCAGCCCCTGACTGTCTTGATGGCCAGTGGCTAAACATTAAAAACTGAACCTTTTATCTTTTTCTGTTCAATAGTGTCTGTTTCATTTAAGCCAAGGGAATAGTGTGCCTCTGAAAAATGTTTTTGGCTGTTGAGTTGAGCATTTTAGTGTCAGTTTCTAAAATATTACGGTGATCTAGTATATCCAGGTGGAATACTCTGTTAATCATTAAGTGGCTGGTGAGGAACAGTGGTAGTAGGGAACACTGATTGCTGTGTGTCTGAAGAGGGCTTTTTCCATGAACATTGACCTTCAACTGCAATTGTGGCTACCAAGAATAATCACCAAAAGTACATTTCCTGGAAGTAAGCACTGTGCTTGGCCTAATCCTCCCAAACTATTCGGTGTTCACTTGTGTCCTTACACAGACAGAAACCAGAGGCACTGGTGCCTAAGCAACACGCCAGGGTCACTCAGTAGCGTTTTGTGGGTAGAACCCAGTAGTTCTCTTTCAGCCAACACAATGGAAATTAAAAACAGCGTAAGATTTGATAAAGGGAGTAAATTGTGTATAGCTGGGCTTTGGAACACAGTGCCACAGCTTAATACTAAGAATGAAAGCTTAGCAAGTATTTGCACGTATAACACGAATATCCCCCCCATCAGATGAGCATATGCAGAAGGTAGGAATTCTTTTTTTCTCACGCTAATGCCTGATAGAGAAGTATGATCCCAGTATGAGAGAAACTCTGTGAGGTGGCCCTTGCAAGTTGTCCTGGAGTGGACAGCTCTGGTACTCATTTAAAACATGTGGCATGGGCATTTTTGGAGGCTGGGTATTGAAGAAGGCCACGTGCCCATGTGTCAGCAGTTTTCCTGTGTGAAAGGACTTTATCACCCAGGCTGAGGTGATCTGTGCTTTATGATTTAGTCATTTCCACCTCCTTTTACAAGGTTACTAATTTTGAGGCATAGTGCACTAGGAAGAGATAGCAGAGATGGCTTCTTACTGATCGTTTCAGAAGTTAATTCTTGAGGTTTAAATAAGGTGCTCAACCTGCCTTTGAGCACCAGAGGGTGCTCCTGTATTTGCAAAGAAGTGGCTCTCTCCGGAGATGTGTTCCAGAGAGCCTGTTGCATGTTGTTTGCATGGGATTCTTCAATAATTTTAACTACCTTAAACATTTTTTTAAAATCACACTTTTTCTGCAGAATATTCTAACACACTTGGAAAGAGAGCCATGTGTAAGAGGTCTACACATGGGAAGGGGGGACATGTGGGCATTCATGCTTGAGGCTGTGTACCTGTTCTTCCACATGAACGCATGTACATTTAAGTATGATTCTTCGCTAAACTTAGCATCCCTCCTATTTTTATCCTTTCTATGTGTTCTTTCTCTTACTGTAGTATCTAGGAGCAGGACTGTATTATGCCATATATTTTCTACTTACATAATAGCAATGCTGCTCTCGCCCTGTCTGATGTTCTCTGTTACGGTACACTCTTTGGTAAGTGAACCACGGTCTCTAAGCCTGAACACCCCCAAATCACTGGGGAGGAGGAGGGGAACCGGTGTCTGGATCCAGTCCTTGCAGCTACTGACATTCTGGACTAGCAGTGGCTCCTGGGGGCAGCTGCAGAGGCGGTGGGCTGGGCAGCATTAGTGGCCCTTTCTAACTTCTTCCGCAGGTGCCTGGTTCCTGTGCTGCAATGAAGGGTCTGCAGAAGCGGGAAATGAGGATGAACTAACTGAGCTGCCTCTGCCATGTTTTCAGCAAAACTAAGGGGGGGTTTATAATGCCTAAATAGTATGGACATTTTAGCTGTTAAATCTTGCTATCCTTACGTGAAAGAAATGATGATGATTATTCCCATTTTACAAATGGATAAAGTGGGAAACATTGCCTCCTTTTTTTTAAAAGTGCTGAACATCAAATGCACTAATGCAGGGGGTAGCTGTGAAGGTGGAACTAAGCAACTTGACCAAAACTATGTATGGGATCGGAATCTCTTAGTCACTGTCTGCATCCAGCAGAGACCTGCGCATCTCTGAGGAATAACATGGTCTGCTCAAAGCTGTGATGGCAAAAGTCCTATGTTCTGGGAGAGAAATAATTTTTTTGAATTGTAGAACAAATCTTCGTAAGATGAACCTGTAAAAGCTCATTAGGATTGGCAGAGTTTAAGAACACGATTGTACTTACCCACTTTGCTTCCTCTACCCCACAGAAGTCTTTACTTTTTGACAGCTTTACTAATGGGAAATTGCTAAACCGCTTTTATCATGAGTACTTCTGTTCACATGTAACTTGTCATTAGTCTGACTTCAGAATAAAGGATATATGACCATGACATCTGTACTAGCTGAAGTCTGGATTTAATCCAACTACCTTAGAATGAATATTTGACACAGTCTGAGAAAAAATAGTATTTTAATGTCAACATTTGGTTAAACAGTAGCGCAGATAAAATGCTTGCTTTAAGTGCCCACAGTAGTGAATAAGGAACGTGTCGGCAGAGTTGTTTGTCTACTTCATAGGATCGTAAATTGTTACTCGACTGTTATAACCTCTGACTGTTCAAGGTAGGTGCAGCGTGTGTGGTCTTCAGAGCATTCACACAAACTCCTGGGTGCTAATGCTGGCGGTATCAGCTGCCTGAAGGACCCTCTCTCCCTTAGCTGTGATTCCAAGACAACCAACCGGTTCTTGTTAAAAATGCTTTTCAGAAGATTATTACGAGATGAGATAATCTGAAGATGCTGTAGGCATTATACTACTGTGAAGTGCTATTGACAGCTTTGGTTCAGGATTTGTAGGTGTTTCCTTTCAAACCTCTACTTCCAGCTGCTCGTAACTTTCTAGAATTGTAACCATTCTGCTTGAAATTTTCCAGGCGGATTCTGCTGGAGGTTGAAAATTTAATGGAAGACTTGAATAAGAATGTATGGGGGGAAAAAATTGAAAACATTTCAGAATCCTAATTAAAAAAAAAAATTCCGTGTTCCTCTGAAGAGCTTTAGTTCTGAAAAAGTTGGAAATTGAAAGCTGAAATTTTGCCAGAGGAATGTTCTCTATAAAAGAAGACTACCTTTGAGTATTGCTATCAACTTTATTGTTGGGCCAAGTTTTGAGCTTTTCAGAAATGTTTTTCCTGTAAGTACAATATAGGTTGGATCATGTAATGGGATGTGCACGGGTAGCTCAATGTACGTGTAGCCCTGTTTCCCTTTCTGGGATCATATGCAGACACTAACCTTGTAGTTCAAAGTCAGAGACCCAGCATTCAGCAGCTGACCATGGCAGCGTTAGTTCTGCCACTACTGACTGATTAGGTGCAAAGCACCTAAACTTTATGCTCAAATGTAATTATCTGAGATGAATTGTGTTACAAATGCTGTTCTGAGTCAGGGAACAGCTCTGCTTTCCCTAAAATCACTGTCAGACTCCTCTTGAGTTAGTGGAGGCAGATAGGCACATGCTGAGCACTACTGACTACTCTTAGAGGAATTACCTGTGATCATGTAATTAAGAGCACAATAATATAACTTATGATCTGCAGCTTTATAAAGCGCGTCTTGTAACATGCATTAAATGGTGACATATTCCCCTAAAGACAAGGTTTATCTGGTCTTCTAAAACTAAACCTGTCTTCACAGACCAGTAAACAGTAGTATGACATCCTTCATGACTTTTGGAGAAATTGTGTTCCGTAATTAGAAAAATAACATTAATCCTGTAACTACGTACTTAACTATAACATGTAATTGCAGAGGATCGGAGTTAATAGTTGAGGATTTCAATTTATGATTCTCTTATATGAGAGACTGGGAAAAAAAAAAGAATAGGTTACACTAATCATGCCTACACGCTTCATAGGAAGCTTGCAGAATTTACATAATCTAGTAGTAAAAGAAGATTTCTTGCTTAGTAAAGTGGCAGAACAGCCAGAAAACTTCTCTGATGTGAGGTGGGATTGCAGAGTCCTAAATCTGAGAAGACAATTTGGGGCCGTCAGCCTTCTCCAGAAGTGTTCATCATGACCCCCGAGCGTAATGGGATGATTTACTGAACTCAGATCCCTGTCCACGAGGAAGATTGACTTGGTTAGTGCTACAGAGACAGAAGTATCCCCATGTTACTTGTCAATAGATGGTCCAGGCAGCAATAACTATATGAACGTATATAGTCCAAAAGGCATCTGAGAAGCCTAGGTGCCAGTAACATTGGGAGTCAGATAACTGTGGATCTAAAAGAAGTAGCACCTATTTGCAGCAGGGTAAATGTTGTAAAAATATAAGTGTTTGGCTCAATAGATTTCCAAATATGATTAAGAATTTTAATAATTTAACCAATACTTAATTAGTTTGAAATAGTTGCCTAGAATTTGTGTGAAATTTTGAATAGGCAGGATTTGCTTTCTACAAGGGGAGGATAAAAAGAGGTATGCTTACAAAATTCACCAGTGAGCTTCTGAATATGAGGTTTAGATTGAGAATCATCTGTAGTCAAGACGTTGTGATGGAGAATGCAGTTGCCAGATGTTTCTCTGTTTGAAAAGTGATCTTTTTTTTTATTATTTTTTTTCTTTCGGACTGAAGAAAAGCCTGTTGTGAAAGCGGTGGGAGGTCCAACAGCAGCGAGGGAGCTGCAGAAGTGGAGTTCTAAAAATTATACCAGCTCATGGGTCAGAAACATGAATAGAAGAGGAGGAGGAAAATGAGTTTTAAGAGACAGAGCTAATTGAGTGCTCTATCGACACAGTGTTGTGGATTTAAGTTTTGCCTGGAAAATATCCTGTATTACGGGAACTGTGAAGATAGAAGATGGGTTGAATAACACAACTTAATAAGCGTGCGCTATTCAGGATTCATTTTGGGATTTAAGGTGCATTACAATGCTGAAAATGAGAGTGCTTTCTGCCACTCGATGTTATTTGTTAAATACCACCAGTAGGTCTGAAGTCTCTTGTTTCTGTCTTGCAAAATTGTCACTAATATTTAATGGCTTAGCTACTTCTGCACTTTTTTCCTTTCCTTTTTCTTTCACAAATTAAGATTTTTCTTTTAAAGAATTATTGATGATGGAATATTACTTGTAGTGTGCAAACAGAATTTTTCATATAGCTGCTTTCAACCCTTTTGCCTCAGAAAACCAAAGTTTGTGTGATCACAATCTGCTTGTGTGTATATGACCGCTATCTTGTGTCGTAAGTCCCACCCGCCCTCCCCGGTAAGTCTGAAATTTACTGGCAAATTTTAGTCAGATTTGGCAGAGGCATAATGATGTTCCTCCAGGTTTCATGAGAATGGGGAGGGGGAAGAAACCCTCTAAGGCGTCTTTAAAGAAAGACTTCAGCGTGAGCTTAACTGTGGTTAGACATCAGGGAATCCAAGTGGGTATGAGCCTTTATTAAATGCCTGAGCTGAAGAGAGGCTGTGATCAAAACAGTCAGGGATGAGAAACACGAGTATAGAGGACCAGGCCTCATTATTTCTTGTGCTTGCAGAAGTACTTGTTATTTAGTAACGACTTGTCATTTAGTAATGACAAGTAGTCCTAAAGAAAAGCAGAGAACAGTGGTTTGGAAGTGTATTTGCTGAAGATTGTTGCCTGTTGTAGTTAAACATACTGCCCTTCTTGTTCAGTCAGACTGAAGGGCATGCAGTGCCTGGAAACTACGAAGATAGACATGTTTGATGGAAAAGCAAGTGGTTTGCTCAGTGATAAAGTGACACCATCCATTTTGCTAACCATTCCTTCGCTCTCTGAGATGCAACTCACTGTAGCAGTCCAGGCATAGATTGTATTAAAGGGAGTTAAGCTGTCTGATTTGTATAAGCTAGAATTGCTTTACAGCTTTTGTAATACAAGTATCCCTTTTATTTACTAGAGCCCAGAGTGTGGCAAGCTCTCCCAAAATAAGTATTTTGTTATAGCTGGAGAGAAGGAGGCACAAAAGGTTAAGTTGACTTGTCTGAGATTGCACGGAAGTCCATGAAGAGCTGGGAATGCAGGAATCCCAGTCCCATTTTCTATTTTCCATCAACCTTTATTTAGCAAACCAGAGGTTGTGCATGATCTCCGCTACCCCCTTCCCCCTCCGGTGAAAATTGGTTGCACAAATGGAGTAGGGAAGCTCATTAAATATTTTGGCATCTACTAATGTCGTTTAGCTTGACACGTCCTGTTTGATGTCTTGACTTCATCATTTTATGTAATGTTTTTGTAGAGATTCCAATTGTTTTAAGGCTTTTTGATTTTCCTCTTTCAGCTTTATAGATTTATGTGCAGGGGACTGTCACACATAAGATATCCTTACATGAAAGAAAAGCACTCCTAACCCACTGGTTGAGACAATCTTTAAAGCTAATTGAAGTTACTTTTTTTTATTGTCTGATGTTCTGAATTCACGAGCACTCAGTGCTACTTGGAAAGCTGGGCGTACTGCTAGCATGGAAGAACAGGAAAGCTAATAACAGTGAACCGTATAAAGCAATCGAAGTATTTCTGGGGCTCTTAAGAAAGCGGGTGATATTGTAACAATGCTTATCTCTGTGGCCTGCTGGGGGAGTGTGAGACTGTGAGTAGCTGCCTTTGCGGACGGTGGAGGTAGATCTGGCTGAAGTTTGTGACTTTTGCTCCTCAGACTAGGAGTTTATGGGTGACTTTCTTTTCATTTGTGCTGAAGTCTTCTCACGGTAGAGTTAAATCGGAAGTGGCGATTGTTCTGGAAGATGAGTGATCAGGGATTTATGAGCTTTGAGGAACTGTTCCAAATAATTCATAACAGGACCTAGATACCTGCTGTTAGAGATTGATCTACATCTACAGCAATAACTTCTGGACCCAAATCTGAGAACAATGTTCTTGATGAAGGCACCTGGTCAGGTCCCCCACTTCAACCCACCGTCTGAAGAGCATGAGGCCAATGTCTGTCTAAGGAATGCACCAACACATACGGCAATAGTTATTTTTTTGCAGAACCTACAAAGAGGAAAGACAAGGAGAAAGACAGCTGTTGACCGGCCATTTCAACAAATTCTACGTTTTGCCAAAAAGAGTGGTGAGCAAACTCGCATACGTTTGTGATTTTTTTTCCTCTTTTTTTTCTAAAAGTGTAAGGTAAGTACATGTTGATGCATGAGCAGGCTACCTGATGTTGGAGTCAGTCAGCCTCGTGATATCTTCACCTGAAAAGTTTTAAAATAATTTGTATCCTTGTCCTTTGATACCATCTCATTTTTTAGAAAAATATTCTTGCTCTTCCAAAATATGTTCGAGAGTACCACCAGCCTGGTTGGGGGCGGGGGGGCAGGTTGTGAAAGAAATGTTTCTCTTAAAATTATTGCCAGAAATTTAGCAAGTTTCAGGGCAATCTTTCCGGAAAGTTTTTTTTGTGTATTAGGAGAAATACCCATTCAATGTGAGAATTGTTCCTGTCTGCTGGTCCGTCCTGTTCCTCGTAATTTTCATAGAAACAGCTTGATTCTTAAGATCAGTGCTTGACTGCAGGTTTTCCCTGTGACAGCACAGAGTTTTACAAAATATCGTATACAGATATCAAGATGGATCCTTTTGGCTCTGGTTCAGCTTTTACTGAGGTTTGTGCAGTCTTTTTATTGCTTCACTGGGGTTTGATTCAGGTCCTTTGATTCTTTTTCTCTCTGGTCTGATTTCAGAGTCACTGAGTCACTGAGAAAATCAAAGGAGCAGCAGACACGAAGCTGCCCACTTATAAAGTCGCAATACTCTTCGTGACTCCTAAACTTGTAAATATGTGGGCAATAGGTCGTGAGCCTGTGTCAGATATGTCATGCCTGTTGAAGTTGCTGATAGCGTGTATACGACTTCATAAAGACCAGATTGCTAATAGCATGTGAAGATGCGCTTTCTAGATACCTCAGGTCTTTTCTCGTTTTAAGAAATATTTTGATACTCTTTCATGTGAGTTTTTCTTGAGTAGTAAGCTAAAGGGGTTATGATACATTGCAGGTTGATAACTAGTTTAAGCACAGGTAGTTGTTTCCAGTCAATTACAGATCACAGAGATAACAGCTCAAAAGCACGGAGTGACAAACTGGCAGAAAAACACTAACTTCAAGCTTACCAGTGGGACAGAATTACCTGTATAATGGAAAAAAGAAAGTCATATGAAAGGCAGGATCTCAATAAAAATATGTTGCCCATATACTAGCAAGGGGAATCATCTAAACTGCCCTCCCCTTAGACCGTGGTAAGTCTGAGAGTGCATATGACCAGCAGAAAACAAATTCTGTAGCTCCCGATTCCCTGCGTTCTCCATTTGTAAGAGAAACTTTAGGATGAAATTTCTAGTCAAACCTAGAGGAAGAGGGCAGAAGTATTCACCCCAGAGTGGTAAAATGGCGTGGCAGTCAGGAGGCATCTTGGACCTGGGAAAAACAGATTCACATGTATGTTCTGTATCGTTCAGGCCAGAGGCATAAAATTGTTTCTCTACCTTCCCATGCAAGTTCCTTAGTCCCTGAGCTGCTGTTCTACCACTGTTGCTTCTCATGAAAACCTTTGGAAGATCTGCTTTTGTTTTATTGCAGAACAGAAGCCCTTTGGAAGTCTAAAAGCTTTACAGGACAAGAGATTATTTCCCGTCCAGCTTGCTAAGCATTCTGCTTTCTGGTTATGAGCTTCCTTGGCAGCTACGTTCCAGGCAAACCATTTCCCTCTGCAGCAGAGGATTTTTTGTGAGCACAGTTCTTTCATAAATGCTTGGATTTAGCTTCCAAAACTTAGTCCCATGCTAGCTAAGAATGACTGCTTCCCCCATCACTTTCAGAACTAACTACAAATTTTTAATTTAATTCAGCTGTACTTCAATAAGTGTTTCTGATGTGCACAGAGCCATCCTACTGCATATTCACACATACTAATATAAACAAAAAAGCGTAAGCTAGCAAAACCTACACATGCATCCAAATGTTTTTCTGTGCAGCTTGTAAAAGGAGGAAGAAAGAAAAAGATTATTCTTTCCATTTTCACAGAAGGTTTACTCCTGACATCACTGACTTCAGTGGCTCTAGATTTTAGCATGGAAAGGGACTGTAAAAATTGAGCTGAAGACAGCTACTCTAAAACTATCCATATGTAAATATAAAGTGCACAGTTAGTGCTAGGTTTTTTAATGCTGGTAATTTTTCCACTGATGTGAAAAGTTATGAAAAATTATTTCTCCCTCATTAGGTATTGCTTGATTAATTGCGTAGTCATGGGAGTAGAGGCTATGTGGGATTGTAATCAGGGTACAGTACAGAAGTGAATGGAAACTAATGGTTTAAAGCAAGAATTTTCTGAGTTATAATAATGTATTTATAGATTCACTTGATTCGTTATTACTCGAGCTGTTCACAGTGATGTGATTTCACTAGTGACTACTGTACTTCAGCCATTTCCTGGGGGAATGAGGTGCTGGGGCTCTCTTGTCAAGGGCTGTGAGATCTTCCCCTTTCAGGACTCAGTGTTGGTCCAGAGCAGTATGGTGCATTGAACACGATACCACCTGACAGGTCATTGCTGGGCTTTAATCGCTCTGCTCTGGACAATTGTTTTCTCTGCGAGTTTCTTTTGTTAGGAGGATGAACAGAAGCCAAGGATGAAACTTAGCGTGCCGTCTCCCATAGTACTTTCTCATCTTTGAGACTCCTTCCCACATTGCGGTCTAGGGCACGCCAGTGAAAGGGTATGTGAGAAAGTTGTTTGCCATACCAGTTCTGTTATTGAGCGGTAAATTGATTGAAAGTAAATGTTCAGGAAAAATAATTTCAGGGCTGTGAAGACTTAAATTTTTATTGCACTCCTTACAATATGTGATGGGAAGTGGACAGGTTTTTGTGTTTGGTTTTTGCCTTCAAAATCCTACCTCTGCATTAAATAAGTAAATAAAAGTCTCAGTTCTCATTCAGAAAGATATATTATGAGCTTAATATGTACTCACTTTTTAAAACTTACGATTTTAGATTGGTTGGTGTATTTGATCACTTGGAATGGCGGTTTTACAGTGATGCCTGGCAAGGGCTCACCAGAATATGTTCACATTATTCCATGTCATGGTTGTATTCAGGATTGTCTTCTATCTGTTTTAAGACTATTTGCATGAATCTGCAATAGTAAAATTGCAGTCCTACTGTGTTTTACATTATACTTGTTTTGGCAGGGTCTTCAGGTTGCTTTTAATATTGAATTTCTTCACTTCGCAGCGCGTGCCTCTGAAACAATCTGCCCATTCACAAACATAATCCAATTAACTTTACAGTGTTTCCCATAAGCTCTTAAGTTTTCTTCTGATACTGTTCTCTGTGTTTAGAAATACATATTGTGATAACTTTATGTCTGTAAAACAGAGGAAATTCTAGTTATGGCCTAGGAGAAGCTTTACAGACTTTATTTGGTCATTTTAGGAAACTGTTAGCTCTCCGTATTTTCCAGATACAAAATAAATCAATTCAAATTTTCCTGCTTACTGGTAACATTACTGGGTGTTTGGTAGTTAGTTCTGCAGTGTTTTTCAAGTCTAAGTAGCATTTATTACCTTGCCTTTGCTTACAATGCTAAAAGATGATAATACAGAATAGTAATTTCTGCCATTCAGCTGAATAAGAAGCAGTGGCCAGCAGAGCTTGCTGAATAACAAATATCAATAGCTCAGACATTGAATAAGATCTTATAAATTGAATTTGAAATGGATCTTAAGACCAAGGTTGTGTTAAAAGAAAAAAAGCAGACCAATTTCTCACCAGACAAGACACGCAATGTAGTTTCTCACTGTAAACGTGAAGATGCCGATGACTGATACTGGTGACTAAGTGAAAAATCTAATGGTGTTTTCTTTGCTTGTTCACATAAATACATTACTTCCCCGAGACAAGTAAGCATTTGGAAATTTTGGAAGTTTTGCTTAAATGAAAATTAGTAGCTCCTCTGGCAACTGCTACCTGTATTTGAAAGTGATGCTATAGTGTGAAATGAGTCGCATGAAGTAATGCAATTATATATGTCTTCATCTTATGAGGAGGCATTGATTAAGGATGGTGCATCTCTTTTTATTTCATATATCACTAGTCAACTTCTGGAGGTAGTACTCTAGAAGCAAGGACAGTTTTTCTTTTTAGACAACATCTTTGGTAGAGAGTTGCTTCTCTATAACATCCATCCTTGACAAGATGATGGTCAAATTAATCGATCAAATGTTTTGTCTTGTCTTCCAGCAGTATGAGTGTATTTAAGATCAAGGTTGAAATCAGTCTATTATTATCTGCCAAACATTATTATTGCTTATTGCCAACGACTTGCCTATATAAAAAAATTAAGGTGTAAGCTTTGACATAAGAAAGAGTTTGTTCGGGCTTGCATATCTCCAGAACGACGGCAGTAGCAATGAAGACACAAGCATGACTAGCTTAAGTAAGGGCCAGAAACCAGGATAAGTCCCCAGGGAGTTTTTGTGCTGGATGCTGCATCTAAAACAGGAGTTTAAGTATTGTCAAAGGCTGCAGCGTGTAGTGTAGAGATAACACAGAAGTTAAATTAGCTCATGTAAATAAGGCTTTCAGAGCTCTACAGACTTCTACAGTTAGAAATGAAAGCTTTGCATCCTTCACGGAGCACTGTGCTGCCCCCACTGCGTACGTCTGTCTGTGATACAATCATGTCTTCGTTTTGCAGCGTAGGGGTACCATAAGGGCTGACAGGCGGGTGGGGCACTTGCCGTGATACTTTTAACTGAACAGGTACAAGTATTCATCACATTGTAAAATTCTGAAACTGTTCTTCATTCTCTCATTCTTTCCCGCTGCTGCTTGTGTTAGGACTTCAACCTGCAAAAGCACTTGGTCCTAAATCAGTTTTAAGCTGAAGACGCTAAAAGAAAAAATGCACTGATGACAAAAGCAAGATCACTGTTGTTGTGTTGGTGGGGTTTTTTTGTTTTGTTTTAGGGTTTTTTTTTTTAATGTCTCTATGTCTATAGGCTTGCATTCACTAGGGAAATGATTATGATTCTTTTCCTGCTAGTGTTCCAGAATAGTCATGGAAGCCCACGGGAACTCCTTCTGTCCTGTTGCTTATTGAGCAGTCCTTGAAACAACTGAAATCCTGCTGTTTTCTATAATCTGAAGGACTAAAAAGGCCTACATGGCTTCAACTGGAACTCCCAGTGGTACCTAAATGTTTAAGGTCTATAAGAAGACTACAGATACGTCTAAAGAGTGGAAGCCTGTGACAAGACCATGCTTACCCGCAGGAGTAGCAATCAGATTTAGAGGAGGTGTGGAAAATAAAAATTTAGAGCTCCATCTAACAGCTACTGGATAGCTGATATTGCAGTATCAATAGCTAACAAACATATACCGCTAAGAGGTGTTAGAACTGCACGTCCACATACATTGCATCGCCTTTGTGCTTACTTTCCTGTAGGGGGTTATCCTCTGAAGGATGAGGAGTGGAGAGAAGCCACACATATTGCTACAGTTTTAGAATTCTTGCAGTCTAGCTTTCTTGTCACACTCCTTAGGGGCAGAAAATGAGTTGTAAATGAGGTCGGGCTATTTATGCTTTGTGTATATTTCAGAAGTTAAGTAGTGAATCAAACTAATGTTGTCCTTCACTTGAATATGTTTATCTCATCATTAACAGGAGTTCAGATATGGCTGCTCAGGAGGAGGAAAGTGTTTTCTTGTAGGATGTGTGGAAAATGTGTTAAGATTCTATAATTTAGTTATGAGCAAACACATCTTTTTAACAAATGAAAGTAAATCAAATACCTTCACAAAGTTAAGAAGTCTAACAACAACTTCTACAACAGTCAACGTTTCATGGCTGATGAAATCAGAATAAGTTTTGAGATTGCCTGGAAAACTGCCATGCTGTTTCCATCATGCTTAAAAGATGATAGCTAACGAGTGAAAAGTTGTCACAGGCTGTGGTAAGCAGAAGATAATATGCAGAGTGTGCAAGTGCATTTACTAGTGATTTTTTTTTACTTTTCTGTGAACAAATGCAAGGCAGTTTTTTATTTGTGTATTTTTACATAAAAAACATGTATGCTTTCTGTAATAGCCCTTTTCCCCCCTTTCGTTTTTCCAGAGTCAAGATGACAGATTTGCTTTCACTGCTGAATGGTATGACCCAAATGCTTCACTCTTTCGGCGTTACGAACTTCTGTATTATCCAAAAGATGGATCAGTTGAAATGGTAAGAATAAAAGAAAAAATATGGTGTCACAAGTGTAATATCCAATTAAACAGTCTGTAAAATGGCAAGCTACTGTCTATGCCTATTAATTTTCCAGATTAGGAAAATGTAATTTAATATGTATCTTGCTCTGTTTCTAAAACTAAAAGAAAAGCAAAAATACAAGTTCACAGTGAAGCATGTGGAAGAGCTTCCACATTTCTGATTATTTTTTTTTTTCTTTCTTAAAGTTTGCTTTGAATTGGAAAGATTAATTTTCACAAATCTGTTTTCATTCAATCCCTACTTGGGTTTCAGAATTGAAACTCAGCAGCACTGACCTACTGCTTGAGAAACATAAATTGAAGCTGATTCCAAACAGGGGGATAATCTTCAGCAGGAATTCCAGAAATCTCTGAAGAGTAAAATGTAAAAGAGTCTTATCAAAGTAGAGGAAATGGTAAATTGCTTTTAATTTGGTTTTAATGAAAGGAAGGATGCTTCAGATAGTGGGATCTGAATTTTTCCATCAGTGGTGCTTGCACAGACCTTTCTGTCTTGTGGTTCATACAACTAATCCCCACTGTTTATTAATAGCAGATTAAAACAAGCATTTTGCAGAGCAGGCATATATATAAAAATGTAATATGTACTGTAAAGATAATCCTAATAAACCAGCCAATGCTTTGCGCTTCCCTTTGGGAATGAGTGAATGGTTTGCACTAGTCTTTTCCGATTTTTAATGAAGATGTAAGGGTCTGAGAATGGCCTAGATTTGGATATTCACACTTAGTAATTTCATTATCAAATTTTATTTTTCCTGCTATAAATATCAGATGCAGAAATAAGAAAGCTAGTGGAATCTGCCTTTTCTTACCCAAACTACTGCTTACTGAAACTCTGGTACCCACCTGTGTGAGGAGATGCACTTTGCACTTTTTACTGATACTCTCTTTAAACACAGTCATGATGTTGTCCCTTTTAAGTTAGTTCTTTGTATGATGACTGTGCGTGCACAGTTGTCAAAATGTGAGGATTTTTATTTTTTTATTTCCCAGAGACAGTTTAGCTAATCAGTCAGGAGCCGTAATAATCTTCCTACACAACCATGTGTAGGCTGGCAAAATTGTTGTTCATTTCACCTACATGTCTCAAAACCAAGAGCTTTCAAGGTGTTCTTGAGCTTCTTAATGCATTCAGCATCAAATACCTATGGCTTGGTACACTTTTGCATTTTGCTAGTGTGCTCTTAGGTTAAGAGAGTATGGTGTGTACACAGTTATGAGTGTATATGGATTGTGTGGAATCAGGACAGGTGTTAAAAAAGCAAAAATGCATGTAACACCTCTATAGAAAGAATGTATCAAAATCACTTTTGGAGGTGAGTTTGTGGACAGAGATTAAATTTAGAATTCTCTTTGGATTTTTTTTTTAAAATTTCTGCAGATTTTAGTGATTCTTTCTTTATTACTGCCTAATTCTTCTGCATCTTTTGGTATCTTCCTGAGGAGATGACAGCCCACTCTTACCTCTAACGTATCTGAGGAGAAGGGAGGTAATGGATATGAGCCAGCTTCTCCCTGCTTATGAGAAAGATGTTTCATCCCCTTTCCCACCTCCCTGACAATAGCTCTCCTTTATCAAACACCTCAGCTGAGGGTGGAGCAGAGCTGTTGAAGGCTTCTGTTATGTGAAGTCCTCAGCTTTCCTCTTCTTTCTCAGTCCTTAATGTCTTGCTTCCTGTAAAGAAAAATGACATTGGGAATAATGAGACAAGTTTCCAGCTTGCTTTGCAGCTGGAAGAAGACAGCATAGGTTTTTGTCCAAGGACAGCAAGCAGCTTTTATGATCAAACTGGATCTCTTGACAAAGAGATGCCCCATTCTCTTGAATTTTCCATAGTTAATAACTCTCATGGGGAATTCTCAAAGCCTGAACAACTTTTCTTTCTACAGAAGGTTTCCTAAAAAGAGAGAAGAAATCTTTAAAAAGGACAGATTCTTAGCAGAGAACTAAGTTGTTTTGGGCAATTTACTTCTACATGTACATGGGCAGGAGGGGAAGAGTCCAAACAGTCTTACATTTCTTCTGCTGTGGCTTATCATTCGCTTTATAAAAAGGTCTTTTAAACAGATCCAAAATTCCACTCTAAAGAAGAATTCTTTAACACAGGTAGATGCCTCCCCCCCTCCTTCATCTTCTGCTTGAGAAGAGAGAAACTGGGTGTCTTTCTAGCAACTGTTAGTGAAATAACCAAGGAAATGTTCAGATTTTTAGTCAGTATATTGAAGAATTTGAATATGGTTAAGACAGTTAATAGGCTTCCGGGCAATGTCCAGGAAAATACAAGTAGCTGAAGTCAAGTGCTTTTTTTTTTTTCCCCAGCATGTTGTCATTTCATTCCCTACCGCACTTGAACAGAGGACACTTAGAAGGAACATGTATGAGGGGTAAAGATATTTCATCAGGGAAGGATTCTTCCTTATAATCCTGCCTCAGCAGAAGGAAGTATCAAAATAATTTATATTCTCTGATCTGCAAAGTTTTGGCTATTCTGGAAAAACTTACAATTCTTCTAGCCTTCTGACAGGAGAGAAATGTATTCACGCATTTCAGAACATGGAGGAGTATGTAATTTTGCTCTTAATTTTTTTTTTCCTCCAACATTTGTGGCAGTGATGTTCTGTCTTTTAATGCTATTCTAGCCTACATACCATTGCAATGCAGGACAGTAATTCAAGACAGAGAAGGGGAAGTTTGGCCTGAGGAAGACAACACTCTTCCTTTCATAGGATTCCACTTCCCCAGGAACCTGGAGGCATCTGTAATATCTACATGCAGTGAAGAAACTGTTCAGCAGTTGCCTTTTGTGCTTTGCCAACCCACCCAGAAAACTACACATTAATGTCTTGCTTCTTGCTTGGAATGATGATATATAGCTGAATTGTCTTGACAGGCTTTTGAGCTTGCAGCTCTAGGCAGTGAGAACGTCTCAACCTAGTGTTGCAATCATCCATCCGTCCCTAATTCTGACTCTTATGCAGTCAGATAAAGCATAGTATCACTGGAACAATGCCCTGAAGAGGAGACCTGCCACAGTGTGTATCTTGATCGTTCCTGGTGCGAGCCATTGGTCTGTGAAACAGCATAGGTCTGCTAGGGGGAACTCTCAGTGAGACTGGGCAGAGGTATCCACTAGGCACCTGAACCATTTATCACAGCTTGAATTAGCACAAGCAAATGATAAAATAAAACCCGTGAAGATAGCTGTCAGCCTGAGACTATTTAAACGGAATAAATTTGTAATTGTGGTTTAGTCTTCTAAGATTTCCTGATACACCTGTAAGTTCAAAGGGTTAGGGATTAAATCAATTTATTGATCAGCTTCAATCCCACAGTACTATGGAAATTTCTGAAGGTAGGGTAAAAATTATGTTGAGTTTGCCCACAGCTTAAATCTCTTGCTATGGTAGATTTTAATCTTCATTTCTCTGCAGTATGATGTGAAGAACCGTCGCACCTTTCTGAAGCGCACCAAGTATGAGAGTTTACACCTTGAGGATTTATTTGTGGGCAACAAAATTACTGTTTTTTCCCGTCATCTATCCTTAGTAGACTATGGGGATCAATATACAGCCCGCAAGCTGGGGAGCCGCAAAGAGAGGTAAGAAAGCACATTTTTTGAAATCTTCCTTTGTGGCCTGGATCGTGCAAAACTAGCACCTGTCTCTCTGGCATCTGTGCAGAAGCCTAGTGCCTTACCAATCAGACCTACTCGGTGTTAGTAGTAGTAACTGAAAACACTATGAACAGGAGTGAAAAAGGCACATTCCCATTCTCCATTGTTTTTCCCACTATGGAGGATTTTTTCTGAGCATTTTTTCAGCAACTCCTAAACTCTGTGTGCATGTGGACAGGAAGTATAGAGTGAGAATGTCAATAAAACCTATAGGCTTGTTTGTTAAGACAAATTTCATTTATAATGGATGAAGATAAGACTCATCATCTCTTTTTGGTTGAAAGACTTGCTTTGGAAAAGACTTTAAGAGCTCATCCAAGAACAAAAATATCAGGAGAGACTTAATAAAATGACAGTAAGATTAATTTACAGGAAATTTACATCTGGTTTGACTGCAGTGCTGGTAATCTCAAAATGTGCAAATTAATAAATTCTGATAATTTGCTACAGCTTTTTTTGAAAAGAACACAGCATATACTCTTAGGTATGATGTTCCAGTGAGCCCTATTCACCTACTTTCTTGCTCCCTCCCACTAACTGGGCTTATTTTGAACTCTTTTTGCAGAGTTGTACGTAACCAGACATACAGGAAATGTTGCAAGTTTTAACACACATCTTTGTCTTAACCTCACAAAAACATTGCCATGGAAATGACTGCCATAATATCTTTCCAGAAGGAGTTCTAGTACTTTTTCTCCAAGCCGGGGTTGGGCATGGTGGAAGAGTAGCAAAGGAGGTAGAGAACACCAGAGAACGGCTTCTGTGTATGTGGCTGCTCTCTCTGTTCCTCAGTGGATTCTGGGGTAGATTACATCTGTCTTCTTTACGGTTTTTATATCAATATAACTCTTTATAGTTGTGTATTTCCTTCTCTGCCTAAACTAGCATAAGCCCTGGTGCTGATGCAGTTGTACCGAGAAAAGGCAGCTTGTGATAAAATGACATTTTCTTCTTGTAAGGGAAGTTGCTGTCTATACAGCAACACTATAGTTGTGTCAATGAAGTGGTCCTGGGAGGGGGTAAATTTTTGTACTGCTCTACAAAAGGAAGGAAGGGAATTTATGACATGTCAGCTGTTTGGAAAACATTTTAGGAATGTTGGCTGAAAGATAACATAGATATGCAAGTGGTGTTACATATTCAGAGTAGCCCAAAGGAACATAGTGAAAGGTGTCTTAGACAGGCAAGGGATCCTCAAAATCCAGTTTCTTCACAGAAGCTTTCACTGGGTAAACATATTAAAAGAGTCCTTGGGCAAAACAGTTGCATATGAGTTATTTGTCTTTTTGGCCTGTTCCTAGCAGGTTTTACAGCAGTTATTAGTTAAATAGATATAGTAAGATTTCTGCAATACATGATAATTCCTAAAATAATCTGTATGGAATTCTATTAATAATTTTAAGGATGTTGTATGAGGCAGAATGTTTCCCCGTCGTTTTCTTGTCTTTGTGCTGTACAGGACTATCAGCAGTTTAGTTCGACTTTGGAAATATGTTCTTTGGTCACGGAATATGTCTGCAGACAGGCTCAGCAAAGGCCTTTGAGGGAGACTGAGGAATGTATATTAAAAATCTCAAATGTTTTGAATTAGAAACTTTTGTTTTTGTCAGTAAAGCAAGTGAATGTGACTCTAGGTACCTGAGGTACAAAATAGATGTGTAAAAGGAGGCAAGATTTGCACAGGCTGTTTCTAGCATTAGGCTAAAATTATTAAGACAGTTCTATGGAGTTTCAATTTCTACGCCTACTTCTCTTAAATCTTGGGTCAATTTTTAAATACAGCCATATTTGAGCGTTCTTCTTCCCTGCTCCCCTCCCACTGTATCCTAAGGAAACCATCACAAACACTGACTAAAATGGGTAAGTAAGCATGTGCTTACTTACAGTGTACCACATAAGGAATCACTGGTGTGGGACAGGGATTTCTGTTTCTGTAGTCTTTCACTTGTGATCCTGGGTGGTTGTAACCTGAGGTAAACATTTGTCTGACTAGTGTGTCCTGTCTAAGTCAGTTAATACCACTGGTTTTGAAAATGGTGTTAGAAAGCTTGTGTCTCAACCAGAAATGTTTGAATTCTTTTTTGATTGGGATATGTTATTCTTATGCTTCTAGTCATTGACATAATCAGTGTTTCTTCCTCTACAAGACATAAGCTACTGTGCGTGCAACAGTCCTATTATTAGAAATAATTAGATCTCAAAAGCATAGCCACAGCATGCTTTGTGCACCGTTCCTTTGATCAGTTCCCATCTTCTGTTGTTTCAGTACTTGCTGCAGTACTGCTGTACAGTCCCTCTGAAAATACAAGCAAATGAGCTTAATTTTCATTCTTTCTCCTTTGTTCCTAGACATAAAACTGTTTCAAAATGTACTTTGCAGGCTGCATCATGTCAAACCACAAGAAACATATTCCTAATTAAAACTAAAAATAGGGCACATGAATCAAAATCCAATCTCAGAAACAGTCTTCAGCATCCTGAATTATACTTTTCTTACCATGCATACCTCTGCGAAGCTCACACTGAAATGTTAAAGTTTATATATCAGTGTTAGAGAAAAGTTGTTGTAAGAGTTGCTCATTGCAGTTTGTATTAATGTCTTCTAGGTAAATTGCTTCATAATGCAATATTTCATTACGTATTGGTAGGAATTACAGTTTTACTAGAAAGCTTGAAATTAGAAAAGTAAGGGACAATTTATTTCTAGCATTAGCAGTCTGTCTCCAATAGCCTATGTAATAACATAGATTCAAAAAATTATTCCTCAAGGAAATGCAGACGGCACTGGAGGTCTCGTTCCAGTGGTTTGATCCTTACTGTTCATGGTAAACGACAGAGTTGAGAACCTCTGGAATATGCCAGGATGCAGGTCATGCACTGTGTGACCGGGAGGGTTTGTGTCAAGAGCGCAGCTGCTCCCCCTCATGTGCCTTGATGCATGTGGCATACCCTGTCATATGATAAATAATATCACAAAATGAGGTGGAGCTGTGAAATCCTTGGGGAAGAGCGGAGTAGGCTATGGGCCAGAGGCTGCATGGAGTACACTGGCAAACTGTGTTGAATGTTGGTCAGAGGTCAGCCTTTCCTCATCTGAAGATAGGGCTACACCAACTTTAGTTTGCTCTGCAATGGACTGAAGCATGGGCTTGGTTGACTACTCTCATGCAGTTTCTGGCTACACCCTTAGTCCATCAATCTTTCTGTGTCTCATTTCCCAACGGATCTGGGCCTAAGCTGGTCCATGTAGATGAGCTTCTTGATGCTTGAGGAAATCTGTTTGTTTCTGAGCTCTGAAGGTCATCTATGTCTCTCCCTTAGTTTCAGATGAAATGTCAAATACATTCAAATCTTCCTCTTTACATTTCCTGGTCCTAACACCTCCCTTCCTTTAGATTTACTAAGAAATAGATAGTCTGTCTGTTCCCAAAGCATCTGTCAATCTGGGGTCACTTAAGGTTCAAAGTAAATGTAGTGTAAGTTCATTCATCTCCTGTAACCTCAACATATTTGCCCTGGCTAGAATGTATTGTTAGTAACCTAAAGGCTGCTTTCCATGCTATGCTGGTATAGAAAATGAGAAATTTGCAATTATTTGCCTTTCATTTAGGGAAGTACTGCAATAAAAAATTCTATCTGGGGTAAAAGATGGAAGGAGCTCTTTAGGATTTTCAGAGACGTGGAGTTTCTGAGATACAGGGTTGAATAAATCTGTTGATTTGTAAGCTGAGCACATTTGAAGCTGACTCACCACAAGATAAACGCAAATAGAAAATGCCATTTTACAGACCTTCTCTTTGTGCTTGTTATTTTTGATTAATAATATGTTTAGTGCTGATGGTGTACTTGGTGCTATGCAAAGCGCACTAATAAAACAGTCATGGCCTTGGGGGGATGTACAGTATAAAAAGATAATTATCGAGAAGACAGGATGTACTTGGAAACAAAGATGTGGGGGAGACTAGAGATTTTTGGGTTGGTCTCCCTTAGAATACAGCTGTCCGTCAGTGTAAGAGACGTAATACCTCCTCTGCCAATCTTTTATTGTGTCTATTAACAGTGTCAGCTATTTGGCATGCAAATTGTATACCATGAAGTGTTTGTCCTGTACCAAGCACAATAGGACCTTCTTCTCACTGAGGCCTCCAAATATTTAAAAAGTAATAATAAAACAACCATTTCACTTTGAGTTTTATGGAAGAGGCACATGTTTAAGCAGTATTTTTAAATAGGGAATTTTAACAGCTTCATTTTCATGTGTATAATGATTAACGTTAGGAAAAAAGGGAGCTGAGCAAGCGTAGAGAGACATTAACAAATCAGTTCTGTTCTAACATAGAGCCATGAGTGAGGAACTATAGAGATACACTAGCTAAGGAAGAAATGGTCAGATTGTTTGCTCTGAGAATGAAGGGAAAAGCCAGTAAATAATGACTGCTGGTGGAACACTGTGGGCTGACGTGGGTTAGAAAGCTGAGGAAATTGTAATGTGCAAAGCTGGTTCTTGTCAGAATAATGTCTTGCGCAGGCATTCAAGAACAGCGTGGAAATTGATGAGACACTGGGACTAGGATTTTTGACTGTGGCAGAATTTCTCTCTTTGATGTGATGTTTTTTTGTCTGAATATAAACTCAACATGCACACCAAATGCTCTAAGGAAAGTAATGTTGACTGTATCTCTCTACTTTTTTTTTCCCCCAGAACGCTGGCTTTGATTAAACCTGATGCAATGCCCAAGATCGGAGAATTAATTGATATCATTATTAATGCAGGATTTACAATAACTAAGGCCAAAATGATGGTGCTTTCAAGGTAAGGAATTTTTAAGGTTAGCTGTATTGTATCCAAATATTTTTTTTGCAGTTACGAGCATTCTCTGAAGCTATCCTGTGTTGTTCCACACATCAAATCCATTCCAGTGAGTAGTAGAGGGAAGACTCATCAGCTTCATAATCATGTAGGTTTCTGAAAGCATGTAGAATTAAGCTAAGTATTAAAAAGTTCTGTGCAAGTGAGTATGGGTGATTAAATATGTGATGTCTCTGTATGAATCCAAGGTGACTACCACAGCTTTAGCAATTCAGCAGTGTTTACTACTGACATGTCCGTATGTCCTCACCTCATGGCTTCCTGATACAAACCATATTGCTGATTGCAACAGCGTTGTCTTTAAAGTGGTTGGTTTAGTCACTCTCAGTAAATCCGTTGTCTTAATTGGTGCTCACGGAACCCAAACTTGTTTTCTTTTTAATGACTGGAAGTCCCAGGCAAAGCAAGTGATCTTCTGATGTTGTTGCAGGGTTGGACAGATTTTACTCATGCATCTTCCTAATCCCCCCCAACCTTCACTGTTCTCCACTTACCTCATTGAGCCATAAGATTTAAAAAAAGGCATGTTGCAGAGGAAAGAAAAGATAATTTTTTTACCCTAGAAGACTTCCCCAAAGTTACTGCTCTATTTCTCCGTTGTTGGTTTGCCAAACCTGTATGTACAATGTGTCTTTGAAAAGAAAAGCTATCTGTCTTGCATAATACATTTTCATATGTTCTTATGGTTTCTGTATGAGGTCAGGAACAATTTCCCCCTACCTCAAAACCTTTTTGGCTTTCTGAAGTACTGATAAAACAACTATGTGACTTCCTCCTCTTGTCTCTGCATTCACCTGCTGCAATGTTTGATGATACTGGTCCCAGATCCTCCCTCAAACAACTCCAGCTCGTGAGTTCAATCAGGTTTCTAACGCTGATTTACAATTCACAATGTCTTTCAAGCCAGCTTTTTTTGGCTTGCTCTCCTGCAGTCTGAGAGATTTGATCCTGAAGTGTTGTGTTGGGTGGTTCTTTATTTCAGTGTCTGTCTGAGAACTTGAAGAATTGTTGAGCCAAGTCATGTGCCTTAGAGTTGACTCACACTGAAGGGAAGAAACTTTGAGACTTGACGTTTTATTGCCTATTGCTATATAAAAATTTCTGCTTGTCTTGTTAATTGGAATTAATTATTAATAAGCATAAGATTGGGCTGTGATACTGGATATATTTAAAATAATGTCTTGAGTATTTGTGGTTTCTCTGCATACTGTATACTCTGTTTCTTGGGACTGTGCCATTTTAAAATGATAGAACTATGGATTTGCCAAAGTCTTCTACCCTTAGACCTCTACAGGCATGCTTGTTCAAACCAGCTTCATCATCTATTGCTTTCTTTAAAGGGATTATTACTGACATTTGTCTGGCAATCACTGTTAAGTAGATTCATGCCTTCTGTAAAAATTGTAGCCAAGAAATGAAAGTGAGGGCAGGCACCTGCTTTGATAGGTCAGCTCTCTAGTCTCTTCATTTAATCATGTCAGTTCAGTCTATTACTCCCAGCTGAACACTGTTTTCCATTCTTTAAAAGCAGAGAACTAATGAGAGAGGTGAAATGAAAAAGGAACTAAATTATACAGCACAACTGGAGTTTTATATTTATTGCAATAGGAATTCTTAACTGAGTAGTAGACCTCAATTTGTTTCAGAAATATAGCCCTCAAATATTTCTTTGTGTTCAGAAATGATAATACTTAATCTGTTTGCATACCTTTTTCATGTCTGCTTTCCAAAATTATTTGGTGAATTAGTTTCAGAAGAGGTTTTTCTGGTGAAATAGTGAATTGTAAGCAAAAACTTTAGGCTATTTGCAGAGTGAAGCTTGAGATTGCAAGAGTTCCTGTGACTAGCATCATTTTTAAATCGTGTTTCTGCCTTAGTTATGAAATGGAAGGAAAACATTAGCTATATGCTCAATGAAAATCTTTTGAATTTTGAATGGCTCATACTTATACTGAACTGAAAGCAACAAACCAGGAATTATTCGGTTCCAATAAGCAGGTGGTCATTTTAATAAAAAAGCTGGAGAATGCTGTGACTGTTCAAATATTTGTCAAGGTTAGGAAAATTAAATTCTTCTTAGGTTCTTCTCGAGGTTATTTCTTTCCTCTGGCAATATTGGGCTTAAGTCTGGACTGCAAATGGGAGAGAGATGTGAAAAGTTCCATTGCAGATAACAGAACCATGCCTTTGTTCATACTTGGAATCTGTTATTTGAAAAACATGCAGGTTATTTCTTTCAGTAAAGAGAGCTGCTCAAAGTGAGCAAAATCATGGAGATCAGAAAAAATCAGAAGACTGTTTCTGCAGGTAAAAAAAAATTTCCAAGTAGGAAATCTTTTAGTCTCCCTGCAGCTCTGCTTTGATTTTGAACTTTGTACCCAGACTAGGGGTGAGCAATATTGCTTCCTTTCACCTGTCAATCCTCCTGAAGAGCTTGTCCTTTTCCACAAATTCCAGCTTCAGAAAGTGGTATAGACCTGGATTTGGAGCAAGCCAAGACCCAGCTTGTGCTTCTGAACTGGAATTTTGAAGCTGCAAAATAACAGGGCTAGACTTGAAAACCTCCATGGATTTTTCTAGCTGTTGCCATGCAGACAAAGCAGTGCAGTAAGCAAGAGTTAAACATGAGAAGCAGTTGGAGAAAAAGCAGGGAAGAGAGTAGGTTGGCTAGCTGCAGGGGGTGGTGGGGTGAAAAGCTGCAGAATGGTATGCCCACCAGTGGATGGATGGTGGGTCTGCACCATGGTCCCTGAAACTTGTGTAGTTGGGTAGCTGAGCCCAGTGCTGTTAGCAGTGTGGTTGTGGCAATGCAGAGCTTGGAGGGGGCCACCACCCTGTCTGAAAAGGGTATGTTTTTGCTTCCAGTACCTGAGTAAAGGCTAAGTAACAGCTGTGGTACAGACATGCTGTGTATGCCTGGTGGCCTTTATTTGCCTGGCAATGTAAGGAGCCCGCCTCATTACAGAAACCCCATCGCTTTGGGAGAAAGCAGTGTGTAGTAACTGCTGTGTTCCCCGAGGGGAAGTGCAAGACCAAATTGAGTTTTCAAGTGGGAAAGTGTGGGAGAAAGCAAGTTTTAATTTGGAGGGCGTTGTGCTGCCTATGTGACTTGTAACATTTGAGGATACTGAATAGAAACCAGGTTATGCAATATTCTGTTGTGCACCGGTGTAATCAAACACTAGCCTTGATAAGGAAATAAGTTCCAGTGAACCAGATAAATTGTTTATTTCTGCTTTAAAGCCAAACTTCATTAACCAACATACACACTCAAGCTGAGATGAAAGATGAAAACAACATAACAGCGAATGGCTTGGCAAGAAGGTGACTCTGCTGCATTTATTTATCAAGCTGAGAATGTGTGGACCATCAGTGACCCTGAAAGACCATGCTACAGGCTTCAGTAATTGCTTCCTTCCCAGAGCAGGAGCATAAGGAGGAGTCAGCTACAAGCTACACCTGTAGCCGCACAAAATATGACAAAGTTAAATGTAGTTTCTGTTATTGGGCATGAACGTCCCACAAGCTGTTCAGCTTGGGAAGACATTACCTGTAGAAACATGTTGATGAATGATAGTCTGTGGTTTTGAGGGGGGGGTTTATATATATGCATGTGCATATATCTGTATCTGTATCTATACATCTGTATCTATGTCTTTTTACTCTTTCAGAAAAGAAGCAGCCGATTTCTACGTAGACCATCAGTCAAAACCTTTTTATAAGTAGGTACATCAATTTCAGCTTGACACGTATTAAGCTTATTTATTGAATGCACAGGATTAATTTACCGTATTTGGTACTGCAGGACTATGGGAAAATCAAAATCTTGGTTGAGTGGAGCCCTTTGCAAAGTATGCACCCTCTTCATTTTCCTCCAGGGACAGATCCTTATTTCAGCTGTTCAGGGTTTTAACTCACACTCTTTACAGCCTGATGATATCAGGGGAATGTCTTTGGTCTCTCAGAAGGGAAAATGCTCCCAGCAAGGCAAGACTTCAAAGCCAAGGGAAGGAGCATCTTCAGGATCAGGGTGGAGCTTGCAGGTAATGAGAATTAGGGGGGAACACTTAGCTGTGAGAATTGATTTGGTACCAAGTACCCCAAATCATAAGTAACTGAAAGGATAGTGCGTGGGGCAGTAGTTTACCGTACTGCTACCCTTGGACAAAAGGTCAAACTTCCATGATGCTAGACTGCTCCACCTAACATGAAAAACCTTAGTCTTTCCATAAGTGACCAGATTGTGTCATTTCTACTTTGCCTGAAAGTGCCAACAAACAACTTTCTTTTCCTCCCTCTGGATTTGGCAGTCTGCCTCTTTTACGAAGAGGGTGCAGCTCTGCCTTGTGTTTTTCAGCCATGTTGGAACGTGGGTTTGCACTGACTTGGTCAAAACTGACCTGGTTTCAGTACTGTCTTGAAGTGCTTGAGTATTAGGATCTACCAGCTGCTCTCCTGCAACAGCAACTGATTTATTGTGGGTCCAAACTCAAACCCTTCACAGATACATGGCCCCAGGTTATGTCTGACCATGTTGGAGATCAGAGGAAGATTTAGAATTGCCTTTTCTTTGCTGAGTAAATCTGCTTGAATATGTTGATAAATAAGCAAATATTTTGCCTGTAGTGTTATTTCACAGATGTCTATCTACACTAATGGTAATTATCTGAGGAACTGTAGCCTTTGTCCACTGTGATGTGCCGGTCTCCCATCCTACAGTCCTATTGGCTACATCTTCCGTATAGGATTTTTCTCTAAATTAGAAACAAATAGTTATAAAGCATTACAAATCAAACAGAACAAGAATCTTCAAGGCAGTGAAATGTAAAATCTCTGACTCATTTATATTTAGCATTGTATTACTTGTCTTTAAAATCAGATGTAGTTTGCAAGTTCACTAGTCAATGTAAGTCTAGTGAATAGTACGGAAAAATAGCAATTCTACTTGTTTGGAAAAGAATGTTTTTCATATTAAAGAATTTTTAATTTTTAAAATTTATTTAATATTCAGGATTAGTCTGCACAGTAAGCAGTGCTGTAGAAATTGTTTTTTTCTTGGGTGTATCTATGTGTAAGCCATTTAACTGTATCCTAAACAAGCAGTTTCTGACCAACAGAACCTGAGTTCCAATAGCTTTTCCCTGTGTAGTTTCTTTATGTAACTTTTCATAGTTTTAATATTGTTCCTTTAGCAAAGAACTACTAGGATTTCTCTTCTCTTCTTGCCCACTGATCATTGCATAAATGATCATTAGGAAGAAGATGGTTGGAGAACCATACACATCCACAACTATAATTGTGTAAAGCTCTTTCTTGAAGAAAGTGGTACAAAAAGCATTGCATCAACTTTCTCCTTTGTTGGTTCTGTCCAGACTACACAGTGAAAAGGCAGGCTTGTTGGTATGCATGTTTTGTAAAGAAATAGAATTACAGTTATGGTGTTTTGTTTAGTTTTTAAAAAGAATGCTTGGGTTTTCAATTTTGGGTGGTTGTTTTCTGTGTGAGCGGGGTGGTCAGGGCAGGAGGCAGGCTGCTCCTGACAATCTCTTCTCTTTACTCAGATTCATCCTATTAAAATCAGATGACTTCTGCTTATGCCAGGATGTGATAACTCGTTTTGTGGTTAAGTCCCCTCTCCCCCACAAACTTTCCAAATCATGCTTCTCCCTTCTCTCCCACTTTGGATTTTGCCCAGCCAAAATCCACTGGAGAAATCCACGGGGCGGTGGAGCAATCCGTCCTGACAGCACTGCTGAAGTTGTGTTAGTTGGGAACACACACAGGTCATGTGTGAGAATCCTGAAATCCTGCTGTGCAGAAGAAACATGCTTAGGAATCGTTCCTGTCAGACAAATGGTTAGCAGGGTCTCCTTCATTGTTGCCAGTACTGATCTTTTAAAAACTCTTTTGAAAGCAAACATACTACATAGTAGCTTGAGTGAGTTTGTATTATCTGGTTCTTTTTCTACAACCATAATAAGAGGGGAATGTCTGCACAGGACCTAGTCCAACCTCCTCCTCAAAGCAGAGCCAACTTCAAAGTTAGATCAGGTTGCTCAAGGCCTTGCCAAGTTGAGTTCTGAGCATCTCCACTGGATCATACGTTTTTGTTGGTTTTAATTTGTAGCATGGATCACCATGTGCTGTTTCCATTTTGCAGTGAGCTTCTCCAGTTTATAACGAGTGGTCCCATTGTTGCTATGGAAATCTTAGGAGATGATGCAGTTTGTAAATGGAAAACATTACTGGGGCCAGCAAACTCTGCGGTGGCTCAGACTGATGCACCGGACAGCATTAGAGCGAACTTTGGACATGATGGCCTAAGAAATGCAGCTCATGGCCCAGATTCGGTTGCTTCAGCTGCTCAAGTAAGTTTTTGACTGTTTGTTGACTGTGGTTTATTTTTACTTTATCTGGTAACACCTGGGTCAGGAATTCCTCATTTTTTTCCCCACTTGAGTTCAGAACTAGTTTATATATTCTTCATGTATCCTTTTTAGCATAGAGAAAGAAACTGTCTGAAAACAGAAATCTTGTTTATCTCTCACGAAGGGGAACCTTGGGCACTTTGATCAGGAGAGCATGCCTGGTCATTTTTAATGTCTTCTGTACAGCACAAACATTGAGTTAATTGCATAGTCTGCGTAATCTACCTATAGCCTACCAATGTTGGTCATAAAAATAAAGGGATTAAACAATTAAATCCTATTGTGCCCTCCTGTGTTTTGCTTATCTGTTCTCCTCCACAGTCCTCACTAGTCCTCTGCCTGCAGCCTACTTTTCTCTGCTGTTATTGTTCAGAATGAATGATTATGAAAACAGGCCACTTTGAAGTGGTTTGTGCTTTGAGAGGTAATATAGTGGGCTTGGCTTTGAGGAGTTCAGTTCTCTTTTGCTTTGTTTGCAGCGTGTCTTTCCTTAGTGCTAAGAAAAAGCCCTGGGAGTGAGTGATAGATATTACCAGCATTTCTGCAGAATTGAGGTGACTATTTATGTACGTTGTTGTGGGGTAGATATGCTGATAAATGATGGCAAGAATAAAGTTTACCTCATGACTGATTGGTATTGTGCTGTGGTATCTTATGTCTAGACCAGCGGGGGAAAAGATACCAGTTGTTGCTTCCTTGATCCTTGTCTTCTATTTAAATTGGAACAGCTGCAATAGCACAGCTGGAGAGAGACCTGGCCTGGAATACCTAGTAAGCTGCCAAGTACTGTATACTAGACAATATACGCCGAGATTATATGCCGGTGGTGAGGGCAGAGTTGGTCAGCCTCTTCTTCTGGCTGACTCTTAGGCTGCACGGCAGAGCAAGCTAACTGCGAAGCATGGGCGGTTTTCTGCTGGTCAAGCACTCATCTTGCTTATCTGCACCACGCCTGGGCTGCTGGATCCTCTCCGCGCGCCTCTGGTTTTGATAAGAAATCATATGCTGGACCTGAAGTACTTTTTCTGCTGGCGGACTTGATGAAGATGGTTCAGAGTCAGAAAGAGTTTGGATGAAATTGATCTTTTCTGATGAAGGAGAATTATAGTCAGAGAAGTCTTTGTAGTTCTGGTTAAATTGCTAAATGTCTTCATATGGAAGGGTGAAAGTTTCTCTTTGTTCCTGCGTACTGCCATGACAACTGTGCCAGCTTTTGAACCGAGAGTGGAGGAAAGAGTATCTATTAGCATAAAATTTTGATTAGAAGCATAAGTATGTGCTTTGGCTCAAGTTTGTTGTTCTTTTTGCATTTCATTGGTTTTGAAATGCTGTTTGAAGGCCCTATTCATCTGCAGCGTTTTTATGACTGTGGGATTATTTTGCTGAACTTTTTGCAGGTGTGTGCATCTTTCTGGTGTTCCTGATAGCAATCTTCTATAAATCAACCCAAATTGTGAATTTAATACCCCTGTACCTATTTTAATTTAGTAGGCCCAGTATTATAGCAGTTGCCATGGAAACTGGTTGGCTGCACCTTGCAGAAGCTTTGCTGAAAAGAAAGAAATATGAGATAAAGGGACCTAAACAAACTCTTCTGAAGGAAAACTGAAGTCTCAACCACATTTAATGAATGTATTGTAATCTGAACAGTTGGAGTGGAAGATTGCATTGTTCTTTTGGGGGCTAAATGACAAGTGAAAGTATGCCTCTGGTATACTCTAAGCTGGTGTCTCTCTGCAGGCCAAATTCTGGAATTTCTCTAGATCAGGAATAATGGGAAAGGAAAAGAATTTTCTTTTTAAGGCTCCACTTGGTTATAGTTTGGCATTTTATTATCCTAGTCCTTCAGCATTATTTAGTTACTTTCCTTTTATGACTTTTAATGGATAAAACAAGGTGTTAAATATTGTAAATATTTTGCTGCCTTTTCCTGGCTGCTTCTTTTAGAGTAAACATTAGTTAACGGAGTGGGACAAGGTCTTTGAAGCATGCAGCATTTTATCAGTAGAAGGATGTAGGAAATGAATCCGTTTGTCTCAGATATGCCCACTTAAAATATGGATTATTTGCTAGGAGAAAAACAAAAACTGTTTCCCCTTCTATTGAAAGATCCATTAGTTTGAATTGTGTAATTGTGAGGATTACAGGAATCGTCAGAGTGCCATGAGCTAAAGACTGGGAGATAGCTAAGTCTATTCCATCTGAATTGAGCTAGTAAATTAAATGAGACAATTCCAGGAAATGGCCTTTAGCCCTGCTACTGTTACACAGGAAAAAATCAGATAGATTCGGTAGTAGTATTGTCAGGATATTATTATTTCCCTTAAATAGAAATTTATCAATTCTCTTACTGAATTTGACCAATAGGTCTGAAATGGAATCTGTGTTTTGAGCATTTGACTAATGTTAATTGGCAGATTGTGTAACATGTGAATAAATGGTATGAAAAAAGTGTGAAGCTGGCAGTGAACAGTGGAAAAAATATCACTGAGGAAAGAAACCTGGCTGGCAAGCTCACCTCAGTATGGACCAAGACCAAAGCTGTATGATACCTGAATAGTGATGGTGGGAAGAAAGGAAGTGATTGGAAGCAAAGAGGTTCTTTTGATTCATCCCAGAAATCAGAGCAATTCAGTTCATCAGCTTCAGTTCAGTAAGATTAAAAAAAATAATAGGGTCAATAAGGCATGAGGCGTGAGTCAACAATTTTAGACAAAGTTCAGTTGTTTTAAGACAAAAGGAAAAAATCTGTAAACGAATGGGATGGAGGTCAGTTTTGTGCATGGAAAGAAAATATACTGAGAAATAGATGGTAGTTGCATTTTTGCTGTCATAGTGGAAAAGATGATGTGAAAAGAGGGAAGATAAAATATATGTATATGGGAGTGGATTTGGGAAAGATACTGAGGAAAGAGAGAGAGAATTCAGAAAACTGGGAACACGTCTACCAAATGATTGTGGCAGCAGCATTTTGAATGCTCTGAATGGAAGTGGATTGCGTTGCAGACGTGAAAAGAAAGATTGCAAGAAATATTCAAATCATGTTTTTATGATTGTAGCAATGGCGCCAGAGAGGGAAAGATATATTTGAGAGAATATTATAGGCAAAAAGTATTTGTAGCACAAAAATCTATAATTAATGTTTATCTTCTGTGACTGTGGATGCTTCGGATGTTGTTACTTATGATAAAAGCTGATGTATGCAGCTAGATCAACCTAAAATGTGTTCAATTGCAATTGTTTTCAGGAGCTGGAGTTGTTCTTTCCCTCCAGTGGCGGTCACGGACCAGTCAACAGTGCAAAATTCACAAACTGTACTTGTTGCATTATTAAGCCTCATGCGGTTAATGAAGGTAAGCAATGCAGATAGTGGAGGTGAAAGCAATGTGTGCTTCATTGTATCCAGATCATTCCTGTGCCCTTTTTTGGGAGAATGAGACTGCAAGAGCACAGGGTATATTTCATAGTACATGCAAAAGTATGCAGATACGTTGTCTTTCATACACCTTTAGTATTTCTGCAGTTCAGTTCCATGAAGAGTGAGCCATGCGCTTTCCATGTGGATACTTGTTAATTTCAGAATAAGAAGAGAGAGGTGAAAAGAAGAAGGATAAAAATATACGTGAGATTTGATGAATCTCACTGTGGCAGCTTACCATGTCTTTGCTCCTGTCTGCCCACCACACTCATCTGCAGGAGGTTAGCATCCTCACAGCAGAGTGAAAGCAGGACACCTGGCCATATTGCAGGGCCTTCCACTCACGCAGTACCACGTTACGTTAAAATTACTCACAAAGGGAGATTTGTGCCGATATGGATCTTGTTCTGCTGAATACAGTGGGGATGGAAAGCAGAAAGGGCTTGTTTATTCCATGGAAATGAGCCAAAGACCTAAAGCATTTGTTGGACTCCATGATGCTTTCTGTGCTGGAGAATGCCCTGTGAGCTCACCGTATGAGTATTGGAAATGTTTAATGCCCAACTATTACCATGCAAAAATAATCTCACTTTTGTGTCCTGTACTTAGATACAGGAGCATGTTAGTGCAGTAAAATATTTTGGCTCTGGCACTGCAACAGTATTTTTGAGTGCAGAATAAATATTGCCATGTGAGAGCACCAAGTTTTTTCTTGGTAAGATGCAGAGCACACTGCAACGTTTTAATCACTTCGCTGTGGATAGCTGAAATGGAAACAGCAGAAGTGGCCGTAGCAGTTTCCAGGCCTTTCACACCTCAAGTGGGATGTCTGGAGAGCTTGCTGAAAAAAAAATGGCTTTCACAAGAATGAGTCTCGCACTCGCTGCTGATAATATGCCTGTTATCTGTTTGAGGCCTTGCATGGTATCTACTGCTGATAAGTCTGCCATGCAGCAAAGACAAAGTGATGTTCCTTTTACAGAAATACAGGCAGCAGCTGGGACTATGATCTTACCTAGCTAAATGTTTGCAGAGGACAAACTTTTCCATGGCAGGATTGTTAGGGTCCTTAATTTGATTGTGAAAATAGCGAAGTGGATGGCTTGGGCTGTGCTTTCTTATACTTAAGATATAATTTCTATTACATATGGGGGCTCAGACTCTCTCTTACTAAGCTCAGGTTGTCCCTTCCTACTTTTAATCTTCTTCATTTCTGTAGATTTCATAGTGCCCTGTCTGTTACTTTCTTTTTTCTTGAACTGCTCAGAATTTTTCTGAATCACCAAAGGACAAATTCCGGCCCTGTTTGCAGTCCCCTCTGGGAGCGTGAGTGTCTGGAGGAGGTGGGGGTGGTGAGAGAGAGAGAAAGAGGTACGGGTACAGCTGAACAGAAAATGTAAGTGCACACCCAGCTTTGCAATGAAAGAAAACGCTAGACAGCCTGGACTAAAGTCGAGCTTAGTATCCACTATACGGTCCTTTTTCTCACACCACAGAGGGCAGGAAAGGCAGACCACAGCTGCCGAACAGCAACTAAAATTTGAAAGACAAAGTGTACCTTGTGCGAACGTTCTCCGTCCGTATAGCTTTGATTACTACCCTCAACAGAATTAAGAAATCAAAACTGAATTTTCTTTTCTGAGTCAGCAAAGTGTTTTATCAATTTTAAATTAGTATCAAGAATGATGGAATTCAGGGACTGGCTATGCTTTTACCTTACTAAGCTCTGTTTTTCCTGCTTGTTTTCTCCAGTGTTACTCTGAATGTTTCAAAAGCCACAGGTGCTGCATCTCTTAAAGAGATTATGAGACTGAGGAGGTCTTGTAAAACTTTCCAGAAGTCTGGCTTCTGATGGGGAGTTGGGCTTAGGGAAGTGAAGAGTCACTGGGGCTGGGCAGTGGCCTCCCTCTTTGGCTGAGAGCACTGCTGTGGCTTCATATTGCAACTGGACTGGTTCCAGTCTGCAGTTTGAGGCAAGGTGAATCCTTCTTCGCAAGGGCTGCAGGAACTCTCCAACATTGGCCCAATGGGCCAGGAGTGTCGCCGGGGAGAGGATTTGGCTTTCTTAGCCTGTCCTCTTCTGTCTTCCTTAGTCTTTGTCATATTCTTCTTCAGCCTATTTTTGTGAGTAACAACAAAAATATCACTGAGTGGCATCTCTTTTGGTACCCTTGGTCTTCTTATAAAGCACTTTGCATCATCACAGTTGGAAGAACCATGCACAACAGAGTAGAGAGCTGTGCACTAGCTTTGCACCAGTTTTTGGAAGTCTTAATTCTGAAATTACTCTCTTATGATTAAACTGCCTGTTTTAAAGTTGAAGGAACATAGCCTTTGCCTCCTATAGATTTCAAAGCTTTTAGAGTTTTGAGCATGCTGTGTGGCAGTGGCAGGCTGTCTCTACGGAAATGCCACCATTCCTTCTTCCCTGTGCAGTCTGTTTTGGAGTCAGGCAATAGCATGCTGAAAGGGTTTGGGGGGACCAAACAATCTGCTCAGGAGAACTCCCAGCTGCCTGTCTGAAACAGGCAGACAAGGGAGAAGCCCAGCTTTAGGGGTTAGAGGGCAAGACGTGGCAGCAGAGCAGGTTGGCCCCATGGATTGTGCATCTGTAGGCAGAAAGTTTGAGAAAGGAAGGGCTGAGCTCTTTGGGCTCAGCGATCCGTGACAGAGTGGGGAGGCCCTGCTCGTGTTGTCTCCCTTTCAACGGCTGTTAGCAACTGTGTTCAGTGACACCCGAGACATTCTGGTTATGCCAGCAACATCTCCTGTATCTCTGTTGAAGTAGGTGCTATAGCAACTAGTGAGCTGCCCTTTTGGCAAAATTGCATGTAGAAGACTGCGTGGTCTTAAACATAAGCAATTTGCTTACCCCCAGCAACAGTGCTTCTAGCTGTGGCTGTCCACCTTGCTGTTTCTGGTGGGGAGAATATAAGTGGAAACACAGCAGCTGGAGAGGAAAGGAAATCCTGTGTGGCCATCAGTGTGAAAAGGTGGTTTGGCAGAGGCAGAAGCGTGGAGAGGAATTTATGTGGGTCAAAGCAGCAGACCCTCTTATGCGTTGCAGATTTGATTTGTGCTCCACAAATTTTCAGTATCAAGTATCTAAAAATAAGCCTTTTTGTCATTTCCTATGCGTTGCTGTGGCTTTGAACTTGGTTATCTAATTACCATGAATATAATCTGCTCATTACACATTTACAATTACGTGAAGTTTCACTTACATACTTGAGCTTGTATGGAGCTTTAGTCTTTATTTCTGCAGAAACATTTGACCAAATTCATGATTTGAATTTTGCTTTCCAGTCCTTTTTCCCAGTGTTTCTTCTTCCTCCAGAGTCAGTTGCATAACTGATTCTTAGAAGGAAAAATCTTCTGGTTTTCCATCCTGGAAGATGGTTTGCTTTAACCACAGCTGTAAGCTAGGAGGCTTTTCAGCGAGCTTACCTTGCTGTCAAAAAGCTGGATCTAATCTCTAGTTTGCGCCGGTTAATTCTCGGACAGAGTCCTTTCTTAGAAACTGACTTGGATTACCGTAGAGGGTTTATAGGGTTCCTATCCAGCAACAAAGCAGTGGAAAATCACTGTTGCACTGATGGGCACACAGAAACATCTGTTGCTAGGCAGCCGCAGCAGCGCAGCCCCACCACCTGCAGCAGGACCTGGCGCAGCGCTCACGCACGTCCTAAGTCCTGTAAGCGAGAGCACCGAAAGTGTCTGCCAGGCTGCCGAAGAACCCTGGGGCCTGATAAAGGGTGTCGGGGGAATTACGCAAAGTTTAACTTCAGCTGTCAAGGGTGCTGGTAATGCTGGAGGGGTGGTATGGTATCGCCGGCCCTCTAGTAATGTGTATCGTATACGCCTCTTAAAGAAGTAAGGCAATAGCTGTTTCGTCAGTCTGGTGTCAGCATGACGTCTTCTGTGGAGGATCAGAGATGGGAAGCCAGCTGGGAACGCCGCTGAAGGCAATGGACAAGACAACTTCAGCTCATTTCTCTAGCAGCTCCTCCCAGTGGAGATGAAGCACGTCCCTGGCTGGCTGGAAAGTTGGCAGCAGCAAGGTGGTTGCATTTTAACCCTGAAGACGGTTTGCAAGAGCAGGCCAATTCCTCTTTATTGGGAGCTGCAAGAATGCAAAAAGCATTCTCAATGCTACTCCATGCAGACTTGTTCTGATCAGGGGTGTGTCGGGGGGAGACGATGTGGTTTGACCCCTCTGGAATCTGTCACGCTTTTCAGTGTCTCTTAGCTGCCTCCTTCTCTTCTCCTGAGACCAGTTTTCAGTAGAGGAGGATGGTAACTAGTAAGCACAGCTCCTCAGTATGTTGATTAGGATTGTAGGGTTTAATTTTTTAATAATTGGAGAGTTTTAGTGTGGATCTGTGTTCTGTAACCCACTTGCTTCTTGCACTTGAAGCTTCTGATAATTCAGATACAAGATCACAGTTGCAGTCACTTAGACATTCTCTTTTTTATTAGATCTGGAGGTATGAGCAGTAGTGTTCAGAAGCTGAAATTGTAAATGCACCAAAATGGATGAACTTCAGTTTAATGCCCTGAGGACAGTTATGACTCGACTGTTTTGTTGGCAGAAATAGCACCTTGTAGATTACTGGGTGGGATTAACTTTAATGTATTAATGTGTAACAGTTTAGTCATGTTTGCTGTAGGAATTAGAATTTGGTATTTCATGACTGGTTTAAGGTTTCTTTGATGTTGCTTTTACCTAATTCCTCTGAGAAACGTGCAGGGAAAAAATGATGAAAATTGTGATGATCAAGCTATAAAGGCTGAGGTCAGAAGTTTGTTATATTTCACATTTTGGACTTAGCTTACAGCACAGAGCTTGAGAGGTGAAATCCTGCCCTCCTTTTCTGCAGTGCCAAGCTGAGACATGGGTCCTCCTAAAGCCAGAGTTTTGTCAAAAACAAATTTGGCGCTAGAACTGTGCCATGAACTTGAAAAACAAAACTGCTAGTCAGGAATTCGTTGGACCTGATGCAAACTGAAAGGCCTGCCTAGAGGTAAGGAAGGCTCTACAGTCTTGAGGGTGCCTAGATGTGAGACTGGCTACCCAGACAGGTTTGTTCTCCTAGTATGTGTTAAGCTTGAGATTTTGTTCTGACATTGCTGGTAAGTTAAACCCTTGTCCCTCTTTTGTAATTAAAAAAAAAAATAGTAAGTTACAGTGCGGTCTTCCACATTATTCTTCAACTAAAATTTAAGTCTCATAGAAAACAAAAGGAGCAGGAGCGGGTTCTTCCCAAATGGAAAAGATATTCTATGGAAATGTGGTTTTAGACCTGTTCTGAGTGGATGATAAATCTTAGAGAGCGCTCCTATCTTAACTTAAAACATACTGGACTGTTTTAGAAATTCATAGAACTTTATACTGATCAACAAAATTCTGCGTGACAGATAACCATAAGAATCATATTTCCTTATTTATGCAAAGACTTAAAAAAATTTTAATGAAAAGAGTAGTTCCTTGCTCCAGAGACAAACCTAACTTTGACAAAAAGAATACCAAGGACAGTAGTTCGGTCTCAAGCAGGTACAGAAACAGGGTTTACTTATTTAGGATCTCAGATGAAGTTACTTTACAAGAGAGAGTGGGGAGAGAAGGACTGAAATCCAGCATTTTAGTAGATTATATGTCTGACTGCAAACTACTGAAGAGCTGTTCCTGACACGCAATATACTTATTTCTCTTTGAAAGAGAGAGGGCATTGCTGTGAAAATGTCCAATTGACCTCTGTAATGTGCTAAATATAGTTACATATATATAGTTAAGAAAAGAAATAAGCTGGAAAAGAAAAAAAGGATGAGATAGAAGAGGTGCAAATTTGTCATAATTCTCAGGACTAGGTATCTATATTTTTGGTTTTTATCACAATGATTTGTATTTGTTAGATAAGATTTTTAAAAATTGTAAACAAACTCTGAAAGTTTTTTTTTTTTTCACTCTGGGTTTTTAGACATAAGTTTGAGTAACTCATTATTTTGATTTTCAGGAAACTTAGAAGTAGAACAAGGTTTTCAGAAAGCTGTTTTCTCATACTTGAGAAAAAATGAGGAAAGCAATTTTCTCATAAGTAATCTGAAAGTACATCTTCTGTCTGTGATAAGTATTCATAATAGACAGGTGAAGTGCAGATGCTGTGGACTTCACCTCATCGTAGGCAGAACTTTTCTTTGTATCTTGTCTGCAAGGTTGAGTACAAAGGGGCGTCTGTGATAGCCTTGATACGCTTAACAATTAGAAGTCTGGAAGGAACTATTTGAAGATAGAATCTGGAAAGGGAAAAAAAAAGTGGCATGAACACAGATCTTTGCAGATGCTTCAGAGGTACAGTGGATCGTTTGAGATGTGAACTCTGGATATTCCCACATGCAATATGACAATCTTAGTGCTGCAATCATGTGAAAACTGCCTAGTAAAGCACTGTGTTTTCAGATGCAGGCATTTTTTTGCAGAGGGATTTGCCCAGGCAGAAGACGTATTTATGCAAAATTAAATGCACTTTGTTTCTTATGTTTTCCTTGAATATATTATATATAGGGTATTGAAGTCTTTGGTGGTGTCTGATGGTGCTGGGTTTTTTTGTTGTTTGTTTGGGGTTTTTTGTTCTCTTTAGAGAAGCTAGGAAAAAGTGATTAAAATAAAAGCAACCTACTTTACCACTTTATCACCAATTTTTTAGAAAAAAACTTAGCTTCCATGAGAACAGTAGTCCATCCACTTCCATCTATGTTTTAAATTCTTTGCTGGAGTTGTAATGATGGATATCTCTTGCTTGGGATGTTTGTTTTTGAAACAAGCCTATGTTGTTTCTTGATTATTTCCTGCGTAAAGTTTTAGCAACTTGGCATTGGCTTCCCAACTTACACTGACTTTGGATTTCAGTGGCTAGTGGGGAAGTGACATTTACTTTTTCAAAGTATGAAAAATATATTTTACATTTGAATTGATTAAGGTAGAGGGGGAGGTGAACTGAACCTGGAAATCCTTTCTGACAGTTTGAGACTGGAAGGAAGAGGAGGAGGTATACTTCACAGAAAAAAGCAGATAAAATGGCTCAGCCAATCCTTACTGAAGCTTATGAGTATCCTCCTACTACTGGAAATAGAGTGTTTCCCAATAGTGTTCAGTAGACTTATATTAGTGGTGCTCCTGTTGCTGAAAATCATCTCTCTGCAGGGACGATGGTGTTAACATTAAAAAAAGAAAAAGACATTAAGAACGAGTTAATGCATTAAGAACTACATTTTGGGATTTTCATTCTTGAAGGGTTAGAGAAAAGTTAATTCTAAGAGTGGTCCAGGGAGTTTCAGGCTAATGAAATTTCTTTCATGCCAAGGAAACTGATGAATCAAGAGTCTATAATTTCATTTAAACCACTTAGATAGTGATGATATGATGGACATTTACCAGCATGTCTTTTTTGAAGGAAAATATGCTTTGCTGGTCTCTGAATTCTCTCAGTATGCTTTCCGTGAAGGAAGGTAAAACAGAGCCAGATAGTCTAATTCACTTGAATATCAGTGCCTTCGTCAGAGTCCCTTGCTGTTAGGAAACCAACATTTTCCTTTAGTGAGGGAATTTATACGTTTAGATTTGTGCAGCATAGGCATCTGCATAGCTTTAAATATTTTCCTGAACATTGGACTGGACATGAGCACATCAAATTAAAAGGTCTTTACAAGTGAAATCTTGTCACCCATCCTTGGGCCAGTTCTTGTCAATATTGTCATTAATGATTCCGGTGGGGAAGGACAGAGCATGCTTGCAGTGTTTGCAGATGGTACCAAGCGTCTGCTACAGTTTTGGAGGATGTGATTAGAATTCAGAACATTCCTGATGAACTGCAGAAATGAAGCAATGTGAAGAAGAAGAAACTGAATATAAACAACTGCACAGCACTACCATGGAGGAGGGAAAATAAATGCACAAATATAAAATAGAGAAGAGGTGGCAGGGTATCAGTGAAAAGTCTGTAGAGAAATGGTTGGAATAGGGATATAGCATAAGCACAATCAGCGTTCACAGTGCTGGACACACTTTATTTAGGGTTTTTTTTTCAGTAACTAGTTCTGCTCAGTGCTGGTCAGAACCCAGCTTGTGTACCATGTCCAGTTTCTGGGCACTCTGTTTCAAAAATAACATAATGAACTGAGAGCAAAAAGAATAAGAGATTTAGCCAATGAAAACTTGAAGGGTTTCATTTATTTAACCTGAGATGGAGAAGACAGGGATATACAGCTTTCTGTATGTAAATTTGGAAAATATGTGCATATTTACTAATTTAGAGGAAAGATTTAATCTAATCATTAAGGAAAACTTCAAAGTATATCACTGGCCTGATATCTGGGGATGTAATGGAACCTCTGTTACCAGAAGTTTGGGGGAACATTTTAGAAAAATTTTAAAAATGCAGTCAAACTTCACTATGCCTTGGAGCAAAAGATAAGTATCTTGAAGTCTCTTCTCTTACTGCCCTTTTCAAATCAGAGTGTAAGGAGAAAGGCAAGGTATTGGGTCTGAAAAGAGCCAAGACACAGAATGTAGGAATATGTGATCGTCTTTTGCCAAGTTGAAAATAAATGGTAGAGCTTACAGTATATTTACTATTGATCTAGGACAGGGAGTTGGCAAACCTTCCACAGGAAGTGGAATATAAAATTAGTAAAGGCTGGAGCAGATTATAGGGGATCTCCTGAGGGTTTTAACCTCCAGAGTTAAGTTAATTGACAGTGTAACAGCAGGTTAAAATTATTGTTCATAATTACGGGCTAATGCAGACTACAATGCATAATTTTAACCATTTCCTCTCCGTAACTGTAACCATTCATGAAAAGTGTTCAGTAGGGATAACCAGAAAAAAGAAAGAAATATTAGTAGGCATACAAACGGTTTGAATTATTATACTGAATGCCATCATATAATCCAGCAGTACAGCCTCAACTAAAATATCATGTTTAGTTTTGTTCACACTCAAGAAATAAGCAAAAGTAAATGAAAATCACTATAGCCATAGAAACATTCTCCTGGCCAGAGTGATTGACCATATTCTTTTCAAGTGAATAAAAATCAGAGTTTATGTGCTGAAGGAGTACAAGATAATGAACAACTCAAAAGAAAGAAGTAAAAAGAAAAGCAAACCAGATATTTCTTTTTAAGCTTTCTCTTAGCACAAGAACAATGAAAGCCAGAAACTAAGCCTTTCTGATTTTTTGTAAACATACAGCCATCAGTTTGCATTCAGCATTAACTGTTGCAGAGGTACTGATCTTTCCTTCTTAATCTTTCTTTCTTCCTCAAATTCCCTTCTCAAAGGGCACACACTGCACAGCCAAATTGCTGGATACTTTCTGTAGCCTGGCTGTGATCTTTGACTTGAATTTCTGTATGGATTTTTGTATCTGAATTGTAAGTGTGACTCTTCCCATCTGTTTCCATGCAAGAACTCCCAGAACAGGTTTTTTTTTCTACAGGTTTTCATCATTTTGTGTCTTAATGCCCTGTCTGGCATTCACAGGCGTGGTCTTGCCTTGTTCATAGCAGTTCAGAAAGTTGCAGCTGGGATTAAGCCTTTGAACCTTCTACCCGCTTTGAATCTTTCTATTGATTCCTGTTCTCGGTCACATCAAGCGCTCAGCCGTTTTGGTTTCAAGGTCCCCTAAGATTTACTGTCTGTATGCATAATTCTTCTTGTGCTAGCAGAATGCCGACTTCTATTCTCCGGTAGAGCAGTGCTGCTATCTTTTGTCTTCACTCTTTTAGTATTTTCAGTTGAATATTGTTAGTAAAGATGTTCACCGGTGCTGCAGCGTTGATAGAGCTCTCCATAAATATCTGTAAAGGTGCACTTCAAACTTCTTAAGGTTCTTCTATAATATAATGCCTAGAGACAAATGAGGAATGATGGAAAATCTTGGATTCTATCACTCTGAACAATATTCTGTCATCATTTCCTCACGTGTTCCTCTTTATCTTCTGTCTGCATCCACTTGCCTTTCCCCCCCCCCCATGGTTAGGCTGGGTAGCTTTTGAGCTCCCCTTCTCTCTGTTGGCCCAGTGCGTGTCGCTCAAGAGACCCTCTGTCCCTCTGTGACTCGCTTCTTTGTGCTCCAGAGTACAAATACAAAAATGACTGGATATCCTTTTTCATACGACACGCAGCGAGGCTGGGAGATCAATAGCTGCAGATTATCACTATGGCCAAACTTTTGGGGAGTCTAGAAATGGTGTATTTATGTTGCGTAGTAAGAATGCCTAGAGTTGTGTTATTTCTAAGTAGAAAAAACCTTCTTCTCTAAGAGAAGAGATAGATAAACCTTGTTCTTCGGGGGCAGGTTGATCAACTAGTGGGAAGAAACGCACTTTTTGAGAAGGACGTCTGTCAGCTTCCTACTGCACGGCGTTTTGCAATGTTATCTGAAACAAAGATTCGTGAGAACTTCAACTGAAATACATTGCAGGAGGGCCCAGCTCCGAGTCCCGCTTTTTCCTCTTTTGGAATTCCAAAAGGGCTTTGCTCAGAGTCAAGCCTGATTGTGGTTCTCCAGAGTTTTGGCACAGGACCTTAACACTTGGCAATAAGGAATCAGATAATTTCATCATACTGTGAAGAAAAATTGCATTTTAAAATGTCAAAAATAGACATGAAATGAAATTGCTACTTATAGTTAGTGCTACTTTAAGCATCTGGTACCAGTTACTTCTAGAAATATGTTATTGGATCATTGATCTGATCAGTCATGGCAGTTTGTGTATTCCTGTCAAAAACCTGTTGTTGTTCCAGAGGAATTATTTTTAATTATTGGAAGGGTATTAAAAAATGACATACAGAGCTTGAGATGAGGAAGCCAGTTCTTGACTTGCTTTGAAGGAAGTCTGCTGTCTTGCCCAATAAGCTCTTAACAGTGGAATGGTTAAACTGGGAAACAGGCCAAGAATAAAGGGAAGAGAATGTAACATCCCTAGTCGTAGGGCTGGTGGTTCGTAGTGCTCTGGGACTGGCAGGTCTTGGTAACACAGCTGTTACATCCCATTAATTAAAGTGCTGTTAGGTTAAAAGTGACTTTTCTGAACTGTTTTATTTTATTTTAATCCATAATTCTGCAAACAGTTGTAACATTTTTCAGTCTGATGTCTTCCCTGCTACTTTCTGCTTCTTAATGAAGTACAATTTTCAAATGTTGTATGTTATAAAGCAACAAATTGTAGAAGACCAATGTAACTGATGAGGTCTTGGTGCCTTATCATTTTATCTGATTAAAATATGTGGGAAGATAATCTGTCCTGTATTAGGTGCATAGTAACATAATGCTGCCTAGGAGACATAAAGCGTGTTCACACTCTCTCTCTCTCACTCTCATATTTGTTAGGATTAGTACTAAATTCCCCCGGTTGTATTCAGTAATGCTGGTGATTCTTTTGTGCTTTGTGACTGAAAATGCATCATAACTGGTGCCTAATCTGCAGCTTTGATTTGGGTTCTTAATGTAATCACATTTTAAACATGCACTGGCCCTGTTTGAAGGGTCCTTAAAAAGTTGTTTTTTCACTACAGATCTGGGTTTTAAAGTTGAAAACAAAATGTTGCAAGCTTCTGAAATGGCACTCTATCTAATTAGTTCTTCTTCTTTTCTTCAGCCTTATCTGCCCACAAAGGAGAGGACACGTCCCAGTTTAGTCATGCAACTGGCTGAAACAGATCCCAAGCTGAGCCTTGAGCTTCCACTCTTCTGTTGCTTGGGGATTGCCTCTATGCTTTTTGTTTCTATTTTGGTTCAGGTAGAATTTGAGAGGAAAGTGTCCCTTGGAAAAGTGATATGTGTATTGCCTAAACTGGGACAAGGGAGGCCAAGTCACTGGATTTGCAGATCTGCACTGTCACTGGCAACTCACTTATCCTCTTGTGCCTCAGTTCCCACATCTGGGAAGCGGAGCTAACATCCTGCTTTGCAAACATAAGTGGAATCTCATGCCTCTTCCTCAAGGCACTTTGAATTTTTTTGGGAAGACATCTGTCTGTGTATGATGGTGGCAATAATTCCTTTGATTAAGCCTTTTGGGTGTTGCAGTCGTGGGCAATCTGTCTGGAGCAACAAGGTGCTCTGTTGCTCTGATGAGCGAGAGTGAACTCAGGAATACAATGTAGGGGAAAATCTTGATAGGTTTATCACAGTTAATTATTAAATGAACCTTGTATTAAAGACCTTTATGCAAAATACATTCCTACTTTGATTTCTGTCATTAAAGGAGCCTGTCTCCTCTCTACAGAGAAGAAAAATCTTAATGACTTCAGTAGAGAAACAGCCCAGAAAGCTGAATGTTTGAGTCCCCCTTTGTTTCTCTAAAACATGGATTTTGTCCTCGGTAAAACTACCGAGGACAAAAGTTCTGTAAAAAGCAGATCTCCGTACTACCCCAGAACCTGATAGCTGATGAGTATTTTAATTAAATTCTTGCCAGCTGTGAAGGCCTATGCGAGTGGTGCATTCTTGACTGATAAAGTGTAAAATAGAGATCTGTCATGCAAGGCGGCTTTCTCACACCAAGGTAGCCTTGCCCCTGCAAGTGGCGGTTGCCATTTGTCTGCCACTGCCCTTTCTTCCCTCTTTGTTGGTTTCTTGTGAAGCAGTGGCTGTTGACTGGAGTATTGGCTCTGGAAATCCAGAATGAGGAAATGTTTGTGCTCTGTCACAGATTATTTATTCATTTATTTATTCTGTCACAGATTATTTATTCATTTATTTATTCTCTGAATGATCCCCAGCCGGTCACTTAATCTCTTTATAAACTGGCCATTCATCTCTGAAGTCAAGACTTTAGGCTGGCTGCCTCGCTGGAACCTGTGTGTGGAAGCGTCTTTCAGCCTTTTCAGCAGCGTGGACAAAAAGAAACTAGAGGTCTGGTTTCTCTCTCTGACGTGGTCTTGCATTTCCTGGGCAAACCTGTCCAAGTCCCTTCATTTTGCTGCTGCATTTACTTTTTTTTACCTTGAAAAAAAGGGGAAATAATATATTTTCCTGGTTTCACAGGAGTGTTATAAGGAAACTTTTATCAATGCTAGTGAGCCGTGGTGTAACAGTATAGTGGGATGGCAGGAACTACACCTGCCTCCACTTGTTTCTACGTTCTGTAAGCTCAAGGAGCTGCATGGACTGAGTATGTACCAAAATACCAGGTTTTCCCTGTAGCAGTTGGAAGATTTTTTGGAAGAAGTATGCACTGTTTTATATGCGGCAAGTTTTTCTACATAAACCTGAATGTGAAAGTACGGTGGGGAATACTTCAGGGACAGCTTTTTTCATTTTCATTTGTAGATACAGTTTTTGAAAGCCCTCCAACTATCTGTCTCATTTACTCGGAGCTTCCACTGACCTTTTAATGGGTAGGAAGCTCACCAATTGTATGCCGCAGGTATTAGCAGACTGTGTACAATTTAGGTCTTGAGCATGCTAGAACCTAGATACCAGATGTGTTTTATTCTCATCTACTAAATTTATGCAGTGCTAAAAAATCCTGCAATTTAAAGACTAGTCAGTAAAAGGATTTAATGACCAGGAGTTAAATCCTGCTGTTGTCATTCATTACAGGGTATTCATCTATGATTAATTCTGCTCTGAATAAATGTCCAGAAATGTGTAGTTTCTCACAAATTGTACAAGAGGACAGGCATTTATGTTCTATAAAAATGGTGATTCTGTGAAATTCACTCACTGTACTTGGCTGACATAATCTTTCAAATGGCCTAATTTTGTAAGAACAGGCATATCTGAAATACACATTCAGTGGAAAATCAGGGGGTTCTTGTTCTCCGAAGTTTAGTGTTTTGTTTTACAATGTTATTCAATCTTTGAGGATGCATTCTGGAGAGAATAAAGCAAACAATACGATCAGCAATAACATATCTGTGAGTTATAACCTTAGAAGCAGTAGGTTATTTTGCACTAATGTGTTTTTCCCATAGAAGACACGAACTTTTATGCTGGTTTATTGGCAATATTTATTATCATCCTGCATTGTTTCTAGCTTAAAGTAGGACCCCCACTCTGGTGAACACTGTATAAAACCAGCAAAATAGGCAGCCCGTGCCCTGAACTGATTACTGTTTAAGCATCAGTGTTGCCGGTGAAACTTAATTAAAAATATAAATCTTGATCTTGAAGCAACTGGGTGTTTTGCAGTTGATCTGAGAAAAGCAAAGGCTTCACTGATTACCTTTTTTTGGTAGAGATTCTTTTCAACAGCTGCATGGAATTTAGTTGTTTGAAATCACCAACACGTCACTTTGAATAGAACATAGTGTATGTGAACTCAGCTCTGCTCTCTGCTTTCTCTCACAGCATTTAGCAAACACTGTTTTTTTGGTTTGAAGAGAAGGGGCATATTGGCATAAATACCTTCCAGTTGTAAATTCTGCTTTTTAAAATTGAATACTGTCTTTTGTGTGTTTCTTCAGGGCTAGCTGGAAAGATTATAAAAGCCATCATCAATGAAGGATTTCAGATCTCAGCTTTGCAGATGGTAGGTTTCTTTTTGTATAAGTTTTTCTGATAAACAACTTGGAGAAGTGCTGTGTGCGCTTCACAGCAATGCACAGGTGTTTTCCTGCAATACAAACCCCATGTGCAGACTGTGTAGCAATGTTTTGGGATCAGCACTGTCCTTGTGATATTTGTGGTTTATTATTTGATTGATCAGCTGATCTGTTTCTTGTTGCTGGGTGACCTTGAGCCAAGACATTTACCTCTCGGTATCTCAGTTTCCCTATAGTTGGAAGGGGGATAATGATATCTGTTTCTTCTGGAGCAATTTGAGATATCTTTACAAAATGTACTAGCTAAGATTAGAGAAATTATTGTTACTATCCTTCCCCAATTTTTTTAATCTATATTTAGTATGAATTTAGCAGAAGGTTTTTAAAGATACTTAAAGGATTTTGACCCCCTGATCCCCCTCAGCCCTTTGACTTTTGTGAACGTCTCGAGATCTGAAATCCCCCTATGACTCAAATCCCCACAACAAATGAAGAATAGCCCCTTTCCTTTACTATGCCACAAACAGATCCTCTTGCATGACTTAGTGACATCAGCCAACACTGCGTTGTCTACTTACATTTAAGGCGGAAGAACATACTGTGTGCTGTGTTGCTTGTGGCATCATTGGCTAAGTTGTTGACAAACTTCATATTATAGCTGTAAAGCCATTCCTTTTACCTAGTAAAACTTAAAAGAGTATTCTGAATGTTTGCTGGTTAAGAAGGGTTGTCTGTCTATTTTTTGTTGTTGTTGTTTAAGGCAGATTGGCTAACATTTTTGTTTTCTTAGTTCAACATGGAGCGTGCAAACGTGGAAGAATTTTATGAGATTTACAAAGGTGTTGTCACTGAATACATGGTAAGCATAAGTTTGAGAAGAATCTGTTTAAAAATAAAATATGATTAAATGAGGAAGCGGTCACATCTTTCCTTTTTTGGGATTGTGATAGGATTTCTGGTATTGACCAGTTCTAGCTTGTTCTCAAATGAACTAACTAATCTCGAAAATTGTGCTATCTATGTTGTAAGAAAGGAGTCTTTTGTGAAAATTATTCAGCCAAGGGATTTGTAAAATACAACAGAGTGAAAAAAAGACCCCTCAGATAAGTTATTTTATTGTGGTAGAGCTGTGACAATGTGTCACATCTGTATCTTTGTTTGATTTGATATTGCAATAATGGCTTGGACCAGAGTGTATTTTTATTATTTTGTTTACAATGGGGCTGATGTATTTGAATGCTTTTCTAATGACATTTTGAGCTATTCTTAAGTTTATTGATCTGACTTTTGTGGTTATTCAGAAAATTTAAGAAGTTTAAGATATGCTGTAATCCCAGTGGACGTCTAAGTCTCTATATATTATTATGTCTTGTTGTACTGTCACATAAAACTTCCTGACTATAGATAGAACAATGGGAATACAAGACGACGAGCTTGCATTTCTGTATTACCTGCTGTCGGAGGATTTCGGTTCATTTTACAAATAGTAATGCGTTTAGCTTCACTGCCGTGCTATGTACTATGCAAATTATCCTTATTTTTTAAATGGTTAAATTATTAAGTTTTCTACACAGTTACTAGTATTACTCCAGGCAGTTACCAATGTTACTCTGATAATGACATTTTTATTTTCTTCCCCCCCCCCCCTTATGATTTTTAGTTTACCTTACTTCAACAGGGTTTGTAGATTTGTCTTTAAATAGGTTAGGAGTACTGTTAGTTCACTCTCAGATTGGGGAATACTCTTAAAGTCCCCTCTGATAACACTGTTTTTGACAAGGACCAAAGGAAGATTGGACAGGCAGACTTGTAGGTATGTGGCAGAATTCAAATATGGTAATATCTGACCAGAATTTCAGGGCCCAAGAATCCCATGCTACTGCAAAAGTCTCTGCCTTGAACCAAATTGGAAATTCTCTACCATCTTCTGCAGCTCTTTTGTACAATCTCTGACCCCCTAATAAGTTGCAAATTTTAGTTATGTAATTTAATTGAAGAGTTACTCAGAAGGGGAAGTGACGTTTAAACAGGGTAAGTCAATAGAGAAGATATGTTTTACATGGGATTTGAAGAAAAGTGAGAATCAAGGGCTCTGTCCTGCAAGCCATATGTGCTGGATGCATTCAGCTGAAATTAAATTAAATTAATATCTCCATGCACTCAGGGTATCTGTGAAACAGGAGAACGTGGAAAAGCTAATCATGATGGTAAAGGGATCCAGAGAAGGCACATATGGGAACAGCAACAGATATTGTCAGTGCAGGCCGAATAGGAAGAAGTATGTTGCAAAATAGGATATTGAAGAAAGAATATGACCTCTTATATCTGTGACTCAGAACCGTCTGTTTTGATCTGAATTTTATTTATCATTCCAAAATAACTCAGCACAGAAGATACTTGGCATCCATAAATCCTTTTCAAAAACTGTACTCCTGTTTCTTCTGGTTACCCCTTCTCAGTCAGATAAAGGCTTGACATTGTATATAGAGCACTTCTGCGTGAAAAGAAAAAGCTGAACATTTGCCCAGAATTTTAGCTTTGTTGGTATTTCCTGCATGGGATTTTGCAAACTATTGATTAGGTTTTGTGTTGTTCTGCTTTGTATTTCCTACTGTAGCCAGAACAGAAAATGGGGAAAAAAGGAGGGAGATTGTTTTGGGTCAGCTCTTTTGTTTGTTAATCAAAAATGCTTGAGCTTGATCCAGCTCCAGGAATGGGTCTGGTTCACCACAAGCCACGTTATTTGATGAACAAACTATTTGCTAAAGAACACTTGATTTAGCTGTAACTGGGAGTCTTACCAGAGGAACAGTGTCTGCTATTTAAATTCAACTCTGGACTTGATGAGGCTGAGTAAGATAGACCAAGCTTGTCTCACATAGTACCACCTCTGTGCTGTAGTTGATGGCAGCTGGTCTCCAGTCCTCAGCTTTGTGTTGTAATGAAGGAGTCAGGAGTAACTTTGCTCACATTGTTTGCTGTTGCTGGTGGGATGTCAGTGCTGATACAGAAACAACAGAAAAGGGAGGAACAAGAAAAAAACACAGTTTGCAGGGAGGAATTCAGTTGATTCAACTAAAATTAAAAGCCTGTTTTTTCTCCACTTTCCCGTTAACAGTTATTCAGAAGACAGAATTCAATGAAATTGTAGAGAGTGGTGACTTTGTGGCAATTTACTGTTTCTTAACAGAATGAAATATATTGCCCTTTAACCTGTTCTTAACAGAGGATCTATTGGTGATAAGACAGTTTTTGGAATTAAAATACTTATTCATGTTGTAGAGCATGAAACTAGTCTGCACTCTTTTCATGTCCTGTCAGGAATACTTCTACCTACATTTCCTAGGATCAGGTTGATGATAGAGGCACTTGGCTAAAATTCTGCCCATGGCTGCTGGGTGTGATTGCAGTACCTTGCTTGTCCTTCCTTCTCCTCCCTTATTTCCTGTGAATGTTTCCTCCTTTCCCCTTTCCTCATTGGTTTTGATTTTTTTAATTGTCCTGATTTGTTTAATACTTGTCTGCCCAAATTTCTAGACAAGGATGCAATATAAGGGCATGTTTTAAAAAAGGAAGTCAGACTAGAACATCCAAATAGGTTCTTTCTGCCTGTGAAACCTATACCTCAAACTCCATATTGGCACTAATGCCCAGAGTTAATTTAAGCTTATGAAAACTAAGACCCATCTAAGACAGTGAGAACCAAAAGCCCAAGAGACATTTTAATGACTTAAAGCCATCAAACAGCTGTATATTTGGAAACAAATATAGGCTGTGTACAGTGCTCCCTGTAGGGAACACTGCGAAGTAACTTGCTGCCTGTGGAACTGGCTGAACATAGTGTGTTTTTTCAGGCTTATACCCAGCAAAGTGTGTTCCATTGATTCAGTCTAGTTCGACAAGTTATGGGATACTTCTGTGAAATCTGGGTCAAGATCAATAAGGATGTACCCGCAAAAGAATTTGGAGTATTGTGGATGCTGTTGCATGCTGTTCAGTATCCTGTTGAAGCTGAATATCCAACTTACCTCAATCTCCACCTTCTAAACCAAGTAATAAAATGGAAAACATTTCTTTTGTTGTGAATACTAATGACATCTTTGTTTCATGTCTTTGCTTTCCTAAATGCACCGATATTTCTTAATTGTTCCTGTCCTGTAAGTTTGGGCCTAGTTTTGGGGAGGAATACAACCCTTGCTAATGCCCAAAGAAGCTCAGATTTGTTTCTGTCTTTTTTCTCTTCCAGGATATGGTTACAGAGTTGTGTTCAGGCCCTTGCATAGCAATGGAGATTATACAAGCTGAGCCTCCAAAAGTGTTCAGAGATTTCTGTGGTCCTTCTGACCCTGTAAGTACTTGCTTGAGTGATAAGGAACGCTTAAAAAGTTGATGCGCTGTCTACGTGAATTAAAATACCACAGTGTCGTATGGCTGCCACGTACCTGCTGCATTCCTTGGAAACATATAAGCATTACCTTATTATGGAGGTCAAACGCTAGTCTTAGTGGACCAATTTGCAAATCCTCTAGCAACTCTTCTGATCTTACCCTAAACCAAATGATAAAATACTGTGATGATACATATGTGAAAGGAAAGCTATCTAGGCAAAAATCTCTGTTAAAGATTCATAAATATTCTAACACAAGGCTTCAGAGCCCTGGAACAAATAGCATTGCTTGTTCATGCCAGTGTAAATCAAATGTTAGTCCACTGCAGGCTGGCATTCTCCTAGGATGAAACTGTAAAAGGAGAATTGGTTCCTTTGTTCTTTAGAAGGAAGCGAACAAAAAAGGGTGTAAAAGTTCTCCTACCTGTGTGCTATGCTGATGCTTCTAGCTTTTATTTTTCATTTCTTGAGGTGACTAATTGTATATGCGTGATACTGTGTGGAATTTGGAGAGAAGCATAAATGCTGTCTCCAAAAGTTTGCAGTTTTTTGTTAAACAGTGAAGGCTTCTATACCACCTAGGAGCCAGGAGGTGAAATATCAAGATGGAGGCAATGAGGTCAGGGTTTGCATGGTTTTTTGGTTATGATTTGATGTTTTAGTTGCAGACTGAGTGGGTTTACCAGTTTCCATGGGAAAAAAATCACACAGATTAATATTTGATGGGGAGAACAAGTTTTTCAGGATATATTATTCTGCAGATCCAGAGTTTCCATTACAGAAAGCACAAGTTAAAGGCATTATCCAAACCTTTTTTTACTTCTCTTTGGTAACATTCAAATGTTTTTCTGCTGGGTTAGCATTTTGTAAGCTGAGCATAACCTGTTTTTCTGACTTAGTTTTAACTGCAGGATGATATATCAGTACTAATGTACACAATTCTGTGGTTTCGGTTTTGTTTCAAATTCCATGTTTAAGGTTTCTGGTCTTTAAAACTTTCAAAGATGCAGTTGTTTTATTTGGGCCTATTATATCCTTTTCACGTTTCTGGTTGTTTAATGCCTGATACATTAAAATCAAAATATACTTGCAAACATCACAGCTGCTTTAGGTTATTAAAGACAAGTGTACCTATACAAGGGGAATTTCTCTATTTTCCCATCACATGAAAAGCTGTGTCATAGCCATACAACATGTGTGTGACCAAAGGAACTGTTGATGAGCTGAGGAACTGAGGAATTTATAAACTGATGGCTTCTCTGGGTAACAGAAGAAAACAGCAAAGGAAGGAACTAACTTCCTGCTTCTCCAATCTCTTGCTGGTCACCTACCTGTGCTGTTTGTGTTTCCCTTTTAATGGTTAACGGTGTGACTTGTGACGTGAAAATGAGTACCCACCTGCTTCTAGTGGAAGCAGGCACCTGTAAATTATGGGCACTGAGTTCGTAGCAGTTACACTAATAGTATGTTTGGAAGACAGGCAGCTGTGTTCTATATTTCTGTCTACTGTTTTCTATAAGAATTGCAAATTAATTGATTCTTCAGGCACATAAAGCATATGTACAGTAACTACAGCTGCTCTCAAGAGTGATCTTTGCCTGAAATTTAGCTGCCTCTTTGGATTGCATTTGTAGCTTGTCCTTGAGGAAGAAGGGACTAAGGTATCTCAGTCGTCTTTTGTCATTCCCAACCAGAATCGTCAGAGAAGCTCACAACTGAACTTTGTGGTTACAATATCTGTCTCAAACAGGGGTAGCAGAAACCGTAACAGCAGTTTCATTATCTAGCAAGGTTATATACAGACTATGAAGATATCATGGACTTGATATTCTAGTGGTTAAAGTAAATCTAAGTGTCTTGCAAATAGTGCGTTTTCATTGAGAGATCTGGATCTCTCTGTAACTTGTTTGTTTGTTTATATATGCTCGGTCCTAATGTGTGCACAGCCTGTTTACAAACACAGGTGAAGAGCAAGTTTACTACAAAATGTACCTGATGATTGGGTCACTTTGGCTCTTGTTGAATAGTAGCCTATGTGGCAAGTAGTGCCGCTGAAATACCTGTGATAACTCTCAAAGCAAGGTGCTGTTTGAAGTGAGTAAAGGTGTTGGAATTTGACTTATATAATTAATCTCTCTCAATCACATGTGCTGTTAATTATATCTTAGATACATAGCAAATGCAATAATTACTTTGTGGCAAGTCAGATATCTAAACTGGGTATGAATGTTAATGGCTCATTCAGTCTGTTCTTGGTTTTGCAGGGGGGCAGTTGGGGTACGCTTCAATAAAAGGCATCCAAAAAGAGTTGATACAAATTTTCCCAAATCAAAGCGAGATGCCATTTGGAAATAGGTCTGCTTTTGTCCAAGTCCCTTGACGTTTAGGGCTGAAGAAAGAATTAGAGTTGTTCCATTTTGAGGATTATACTTCAAGAAGCCAGCGATTTTTACCAAGTGTACAATGCTAAAAATGAAATGGAACTTTGTGCTATTTTCTATAACTGGGTAATATTTTGTTAGCACTGCAGGTCAGTAAAGCTCTCTGCCAAAAATATCCTTCATTATAAACCAGCTTATAAATACTTTATTAAAACTTCTCATGTGGTAGTAGGAAAGACCACTAACCAAAAACCTGTTTTGAGCCTCTTTGTAGTAGTGTACGAACAGCCTATCAAGTGTGGAAAGCGGGCAGTGGGATAAAGATACTTGCCTGTAAGGAGCTGTGCTGGACATGCTCACTGTCAAAATTACTGTGAACTGATTGCAGGGCTTAGTCTCAAAGGTTGCACGCTTGTGGAACATTTGTCCCTGATGGATAGTATACGCAGTAGGAGAAATGCTTTTCTGCAGGTCTTGCTGTTGCTTGCATTCTCGTACACCGGCAATTTTTTAGTGAATGGCCGATTGGGTCATTGCACTCTTGATGAACTGCCAGCATCTTTAATTACACTAGGCTGGAGTGCAGCTGGATTTTTTGGTGTCATTGGTGGTCTCATCTGAGGCCTTTCTGTAATCTTTCAGATCAGCCGTGATGCTTGTTTTTCTCGTCTTCTGATTGCAGCCTCTAGCTTAGCTCTTCCTCACAGCCAGGTCCCAGACTGCTCGTGTGACTTGCTCTTGGTGTCGCTCTGCGCCTCGTTCTCTCCGCGCTGGAATGCCTCTGTGGCTAACGTGTAGGGCTTAGAAATGGAAAGCTCTCTCCGCATCTACTGTAATAAGCAGGTATTTACGCTTTACTTATGGTTGCAGCATCCCTATAAAAGGCCGGCGGGCCATTCTGGATGCCATTCTTGAAAATACTGTTTCTTTACAATGTTATTAAGGACTGTTTAAAAAGGATCTCAGAGTTCCACGCGAGACTGTAGCTTTTCAAGGAGGGGAAGCACCCACAGCCTCTACTATGCCCTCAAAGCTAGGAAGTTTGAGATGGTGAGATCCTAAGTGCTTTTATTTGGATATTTAAATTTCAGATAGGAATGGGATTTATGAAATGACTTTGAGTTCCACTGATTTTCTATGGTGTATCCGAATCATTTAAGGCCTTTTTCAAAATATACTATCAAATCTTGTTATGCAGGTTGTTAAATTACGGGGGTTTTTTGTGCTGGGTGCTATTTCACTCTGTTTCTACTGGTGCAGTTCTGACATCAAGAGAAAAAAAAAATTACACCTATGGCAAAGAGGTAACCGCTCTAGAAAGCTAGGATGCGGAGTTAAAAAGTTAATTAAATCAGATTAATACAGAACACAAACCTTTTGAACTTTTGATACACACTATCACTTAGAAATAAGAGTTGCTAACTGCACCTGAAGTTCAACAGAAAAGAAGCTACGTTTCTTCTTCATTGTAAAGAAATGAAAACGCTTGGAGGGGTTGGGGGTAAATACAGCATAGTGTGCACTATCAAGAAAGCTGTTTTGTTTAAGTGTGGTAAGAAAAAAACCCCACAAACTGTTCTGCATCGATTTGCCATTGTTTTACATGGATCAGGAAGCAAAAGCTATCACGGAAAACCTCAACTTTGGAACAGGGGGATGGTGGCCCAGGAATCCCGTCACTGCTTGAGCGTGTTGGCATCAGTGTTTCATTTGATTGGTGTTTTGTATTTTTGGCCTTTGGAGCACTTGGAGGCCTTTTGTTATTACTTAGGTCTGAAGCTAGAGCTTGTTTTCACATTTTCTTCATGCAGATTCTATGCTGAAATAGCTGCTGGTAACGTTTTGTCATGGGATTGTTGAGGTGATTACTTAGTATTCATAAGATACTTGTAAAATGCTGTAGAAATTAGATATATTGCTTTTATTTGTTTATTTTTACTATTCTTTTGAACTTTCTTCATACACAAATGAAAAAGTTGGTTATAACATGTCATTCCAGGAGTCTACATCAACTACATGTTCCTGGCTGATTGCATAACTTTTAGTAGTCTTAAGAGCTTTTAGTTAGGATTGGCAGTCTGCTAAAAGTGACTCAGGTACCTTCTGCTGTGAGATATTAGTGATAGGACGTGCTGCAATATTTCTGCATCCAATGGGCTGAAAAGGGATTTTCGTATACTTGCTTTAGATCCTAACATACATTCTTTTTACATTGGGGATTTGCAATTTTAAGGGTAACAGTGTATTAACAGTCTTTTGTACTTTTGCATCACCACCAAAGAGCTAAAAGGGAGATTAGGTCGTTTGAAACAAAGCGGTGAACTGAAAGAGCTGGAGTCTGCTTTAGCTCCATTCCTGACCTCACTGTGTGACCTTGGACAAAAAGTTCGATATGTTTCTGCCTCAGTTACCACATCAGTTAAATAGGGGTAACGGTATGAGCCAAAGAGCACTGTTGCTGTAAGATTTTTGTTTGCGTAGACCTCCTGTGAATCTCTAGTACTGAAAAATATCTGCGTGTGAGGCCAAAAATGTTGATGGTCATTCCTAGAACTGCATTAGCAGCACAATGTTTTCATATTACAGCACATAAAAAATAGTTCAGCGGAAGATATAAAGAAATTTAAAGGCTATTTTTGAGCTCCCAAATATTCATTTTCTGTTAATACTTTCATAGCTGTTTCAATGTGGATTCTCCCTGTAGCCAAGTGAGCCTTGGTCAGAGTATTGTGCTTCAAGAGAAATAAGATTTACCAATCTAATTCTTTGATAAAAAGATTTTTATATAATTGATTATCTGCTCAGATAGCCTGAGTTGTGTAATAATAATAATAATAATAAAAATTTTCATTCAGCGCCAGACTACTATCAGCTGGAGTAGCAAACAGGTCGATCGATACCAATTACGATACCCTGCTGTCTAAGCCTGCAATGGGAAAGACACGATTGAATTGCTTAGATGTTATTTAGGGTCAGTCATCTGACTCTGTCCTTTCAGTTTTTAATTTCCACGTCAGCCTCTGCAGGTCTAATGAAAATGATTTCTAGACAATGTTAAGGCCTCTTAGTTGGGGGACATGGTAATTTTGGAGTGAGTAAGTGTCTGTGGAGGGAGGTTCTTCCCAATAGTGCAGCCCCCTTTTGCTGAGCTGACACTGCTGGTTCATAAAGCCTAAAGTCTCGGTGGGTTCCGGACTTCTCCTGCCTCGTTCTTTATCAGCCCTCTGTGTGTGGGCAGAGGGCTTATTAAGACTGGATCTAGAAGAAAGAAAGCGTTAAGACAGCTGTGTTCTAATGACCCACAGCTGTAATGTGACCCTAACCATGAGTTGCCACCAGCACTTTAGACCGTCAATATGTTGGTGCATGGTTTGAAATACACCTCCAAAAGTGTTATAGCTTGTTGTGAGAGACAAGCCTGTGTCTGTGTGGGTGCCAAACACCGCACCTGGGGCAGTGAGTTGCTTTCCCTGCTTTAAAACAGATGGAGTCTGCGCTGGCTGCACCAGAAACAAGATTGATACATAAATGTCCTATTTGTTCTTCCTGTCAAAGCTGTGTGTAGCCCTGGGAACAGCTTAGAGTCAAGAATCCAATAATTAATTTTTACAGGCATGCATTCAGTGTTCACAGTAAGTTCTCCTGATGTGTTTCTCTTGCTTCTGAATGGGTATTGCAGAGGTCTGCCAGCCCCTGACACCCTCCCCCTGCGGCCCCGTTTGCTTTAATTGCGTGTGCGCGTGCTTTGTAGTGGCACGCATGCATGATCTGGTTACAGTTTTGAGGTGACCTGCTTAGAGCTCTGTTTCTTGCATACTGTCTTCTCCAAGCCACCCTTTGCAGGTGACAGCAAGTCCTTTGCTAGGAAGAGGGACTTCAGCCTCACTGAAATACGTCTTTGTGGAGAGATTGGAACAAAAATCAGAGCACTGGTAATGGTGGAGGAACCTTTTGCTTGCAAGTGGCTTGCTTTAAATGTGGCTTGTTATTGCCTGAAGGTTGCTGTCATATGATGGCTGTTCAGTGTCATGTGGAACTGGAGTTTGTAGGTTCACTTTGATTCTTGAAGGGTAGGTGCATATGTGTTGAAAATTGCTGTTATTAGTGGTGACTGGCAGTCTCCATCAGGAGACTAAATACTGACAGAGCCCTCAAGACTGAACTCTGCTTTAAATCCAACGTGATTGAGGGATGTTGGCAAGGTTACAGTTTGAAATAAAAAACTTTTATCTGCCACTCCTTGTCTGAGGCTCCAGAGCTATCAGATTTGAACATGTCAGCAGTGCTACATTTTCTGCTTAAATAAATCCTGGATGTGAGGTCATTGGACTTGGATTCAGTGGTCACAAATTACAGTAATTTGGGAAAGTAGATAATAAAAAATATTGCATTGTTTGATATCAAGCCCACTGCCACCGCAGAAGTATGACACTGGAGGAGTCTGCTGCTTTCATCCTCTGCAGAGAAGGTGCTGGGGACCTCTGGGAGAGGACTGAAACTGAGTACATTTGCATCTTGTTTCCAGTTGGTGAGACACTGGAATAAGTTGCCCAGGGAAGTGGTGGAGTCACCATCCCTGGAGGTGTTCAAGGAACGTGTGGACGAGGCATTGTGGGACATGGTTTAATGGGCATGGTTGTGTTGGTTGATGGTTGGACTTGATGATCTTACAGGTCTTTTCCAACCGTAGTGATTCTGTGAATGCCTTTTTTTTTTCCCTCAGTTGGCTACCAAAGCCCCTCTAGTCTAGGTAGGGTTTTTTCTGTAGTTTCCTCTGCTACCTGTCTCTATGATATTTTAGTATCCCCTGATGGCAAGGCACCTTCTTAACTGCAATTTCTGGACATTTTCAGGAAGTTATCAACATTTTGTGAAAGATTCTCTATGCCCTCCTGGAAAATAGCATCAACTTCAGAAGCCTCAGGGTTCCCATCTGCGTTCCCATCCTTCCCTTGTGTTGGGCTGTCTCTGGCTTTGAATTGATTCTTCCTGGGCTCCTCACACCTGGTTCCAGGCTGGACTAGCTTGCCCTATTTTAGCAACAGGAGAGAAGCTGAACGTGAGCCGAGAGACTGAAGGAAAGCAGGGATGTGCCACAGGCATTAAAAGCACTGGTTACTGATCTTCCTTGACTTGCTGCGCTGCCATAGAGACCTCCTAGCTACTCCCCAGAATGGATAACATGCCAGGGTATCCTGGAGCTAGGTTTTTAGGCCCTTCCCTGCAAAGCATCACAGGGTTAGCCTTTTTTGTAAGGGTTTAAGCCACACTTAGAATATTTACTTTTTAAGAAAACTCAATTTCTTGGTCAAGGACTTTGTACCGTTCAGCTCTGCAGACACATGAAGACATTTAGCCTAATCTGGCTCCATCACTGGAGGTGTTCAAGGAACGTGTGGACGTGGCATTGTGGGACATGGTTTAGTGGGCATGGTGGTGTTAGTTGATGGTTGGACTTGATGATCTTACAGATCTTTTCCAACTGCAGTGATTCTGTGATTCTGTGACCTGAAATCACAAAGATTAATTGTATCTATAGGTAGGTATGAAAGAAGCCTGAAAGACTGGCTTAGGGATCATAAAGGCTCCCTTTGCATTCAGACCGAGTGCATCCCAAAGTAGTAGGTGGGTGTTACTAAAAAAGTGATATTTTAAGCATCTATGAGGAACACAAGATTCTTATAAATGCTGTGAGTTACATAAATTTGTCTATTCAGCCTTAAGAAGGTGTTTTTTTTCAGATTGTGCAGGGTTTTGATTGTAACTGTCCATCTGCAGGGCTGGTTTTGCAAAAGGAATGCTTCCATGTCCTGTTTGTACTGCATCTTCCTGTTTAGGTTCTCTCCAAGCTTTGAATATATGCCATGTTTTAGGGAGTGGTGTTACAGATTTCGTATCTCATATAGATCAATCATATTTTATTTAAAAGGTGACCAGACAAAGTTTTTAAAATGCTTGCTTGCCTAGTTTCTTTTATCATTTCCTTGTTTGTTTTTTTAAATAATGCTATCTAATACATTTCAAAATACCATATCCTTATTGTAACTCTGCTTACATATCTTAGATGGATTAAGGAGAAAAGTTTTGTTTCTCACTACTGTGGAAAAAGAGGTAGGCTTCTAACATACCAGGTGATCGTGTGATACCAGCCTGGTATAGACAAATACACAATGTAATTTTACACTGGTAGGCTGATCAAAGGTAATCCGCAGGGTTCTCTCTAGGGCTTGTTTCTCCCAGCTACACTGGACTAAAATGCAATTTACCTCACCTATGGGAAGGTTTTAACACTTTTTAAAAATCAAAGTATTCTTCCCACTTGTGAAAATATAGTCTTTGTCAGTAAGACACAGAGCTGGTCATAAGAATTCCCAGGTTGTAGTCTCCTCCTGCGATCACAGGAGGTCTACCGTCCTTGGTGACTCCCTTTCTTTTTAATTTGGGTGGTTTTTTTCCCAGTTCTCCTTTGGACTGTTCTATCACAGTTCTGCTGTAGCTGCTGAGGTTTCTGAGAATAGATTCAATAATATAGTCAGTCCATAAAAGCACAAGGTAAGAGCCTTTTCGAGAGTATGATGGTTCTGGGTTAATTTCAGTCTTTGTGGTTGTTTTCTTTGCTTCCCTTGTGTTCTGTTTGGTTACAGCAGACAGCAAATCACTCTTTTACATTGGGCAGTGAGGTTTTTGAATAGGTAAAAGTTAACCCCTGAAAGGAAGCATTCAAGCAAAAAACAAATTCTGTATAACCTCAGTCCTTCCTTGGAAAAAGGGAGCAGTGTTTCCAGAAGATACGGGAAGTGCTGAGGTCACTCTGTCTGAGAAAGAAAATGATACTGTTATGGCACTAAACAGCCTTTTCTCCTTCTCCAGTTTCTTAGCATCCTGGTCACAGTGACCTTGTGTGTTTGCAGAATCTGTGATTTGAATAGATTAAAAGCATTTGCTTAACATGCCTGACTCAGGCTTTTGTTGACTATAGATAGCCTTGTCCTTCACTTGAATTCTTCCTGACTTCTGGTTGGAACATAGTGGTTATGTAGTGCTGCTACGTATACTTCAAGTTATGAAGTAATACAAATGATACCTCCAGTAAAAAACTATTAAGAAAATAATAAGCCAAGGTAGAACTTGGTAGAACGGGCTGCAAGGGCTTTTTCTAGAGCACGATAGAAGGCAGTTAGCAAGAGTCAGCACACAAAGGTGCTTGTTGAAAATGTGCAATAAAGGAAGTTATAAACGTGTGGAAAAAAGGCAGTAGAACACTTTTCCATATAACCGTGATGATGTTGTGATCTTGAGTGTCCTGAAGTTGACTGTAGCTGTCCCAAAAGGTTTCGTGTCTTTCAGTTGGCAGCTTATGAGTAGTCAATTCTTGGATGCGCGTGACTTTCCTTTTTTTACGATCCCTTGGAATAAACAGGTGAAGAGGATGATCAAACTCTTATCCCAGAGGACTGCTTATTCAGGCTCTGCTTCGTTAATGAATTGGTGCTAGAGCTAATAATAACCAAACAGAAAAGGAGCTGCAGGTCACAGTGTATCTTACGTATTCTTGATGATAAATTGGTACACAAGAGATTGATCTGAGGGAAAGTGATCACTGCTGGAAGGAGATCTATCAGTTTCTCAAGTGGGTTTCCCCTAAGAGGGATCAGTTGGCTTTCTAGGTGGCATAGGTGGTATCCTTGTACTGGACATTGCAACAGGGTGTGTATGGACTGAAATTCCCTAGGTGCTTTGCATGCCTTTGTAGTAATGCAAGAAGTACGTGCTGTGGCCAGAGTGTATCTGCAGTCATTTTCTGCTTGAGCTACATTATTGAAGGCTTCAAAGTGGGGCAAAAGAAATACCATGGCCTAGGCATTCCCTTCTGTAACAAAAAGAAGTAGGTAGTCTGGTTTTGCATTTCTGATGATGATGGGTATTATTCTTACTTATTTTAAATCCTCTCTGCAATTGCTGATAGCCACAAGAACAGCTGCAGTAATAGTTTTTATTCTGTACCACTGGTCTCATTGTCTGTGGACACTATTAACTGAACAAAGGCATTTGAAAAACTGGATATAAAATGATGAATTCAAATGCTGAGAACCTGCTGAGTAATTTGGGATGCTGCTTGCTGCTCTGTTTGGTTTAGGCTCACATTCTCTTTTCTACTGCAGGGCCACCTGAGCAGAATTTTTAGCAGCTTCTTTTGCCTACAGTATGATAGACTGCATCCGATGTGCACATGGGGACTTCCCTTGGACACTCCTACTAAGAAGTTTTCCCTTTCTCTGTGTCCCTTGACCTCCCAGATCAAGGGACTAGAACGAGGTCAGGGTGGAAGATGGGTGAGCCGTAGTTCTTCATGTTCCCGTGGCAGCTCTCAAGTTCCTGTAAGTGACCTGGCATGGCCCGAGTTTTGCAGAATGTGGCTTATCGTCAGAGTGCTACACAGGAATTAAAGCAGCATTAAATCAGGGAGAGAGAATAGTTGAGGAACTGGTCTGGGAATCAAAAGATCTGAGCTAAAAGTTAAACGTTGAACTTGTGATCCTCGTGAAATATGGTTTTTTGTGCTCCTGGGAAATTACTGTCTCCCTGTCTTCATTTCCCACTCCAAAAAATGGGGTCCTTTCTGCTCCTATTTTCTGTTCTTCGTGTCTCTTCCTATAAGTTTTCCAGGCCAGGAACCATCTATTAGTATGTGTAGGAACACTGACTAGTACAGCTAGTCCTGAACACAGCAGGGGCTTTTAAAAAACAGTTGTGACACAAATAAGGAGTGATTCCTTCCATCAGAACAGGGCTGTTCACAACTGTGTGGGAAGAGATGGCAGCACTGTGCCTCCAAGGAAAAGCTTGGTGTTGGATTGGAAAGGCTTGAGGGCACAGAGGGGAAGGGAAAGCTCTCTCCCATGCTAAGCCCTGAATGAGAAGGCTCTCTGGGGTTTGCAGCAGACCTGCGAGTTTTATCTTTCAGCCCATCTGCGTCTTCTGTTGAAGTGGATGGTCCAAAGTTGGTTCAGCTAGGGAAGTCTCGGTAGAATTTTGAAGCGTTTTTTTCTGCTTTGCAAAGTGTAAAGCTCATTATATCAGGACTGGTTTTGCAAATGTAAAATTCCATCTCGAAAATTGCAGAGGAAAATTTATAATTATTCTTTTTTGTACAGGGGAAAACTCAGCCGAGATACCTGCAGACTAAAAATAATGTCTTGCAACTTCATAGTGACTTTCGCTGGAGGGTCTCCAGATATTTTGCTAACATGAATTAATGACATCCCAAAATATCCCTTGCAGCCTAGTATTTTTTTATCATTGTTTTACAGGTGAATTAATAAATGGATGAAATTCTGGATGCCTCGAAGGCACTGGAAAAGCATCAGTAGGACCGGTATTTCACCTTTATAGCTTAAAGTAAAGCAACTAATAATCAAATTTACAGTTTTACTGTGTTTTCTGATGTCTTGTGGGGCTAGTTGCTTTTCAGTTGTTAAATGCTTCCTTCTTCCGACTTGTCAAGTAATGTAAATATCCCTTATTGCACCCAGATAATACAACAAGATAGCTAGATATTTTATCTTTATTCCTATTTTGTGACCAAATTTCATTTCGTGTGTCAGTTATCCCCAAGACTTCACCATCCAATCTAGCTTACACTTAACTCAGAGGCGTGGCTGCTTGCTCTTACCTAAATTCAGCTCACTGGCAATGGCAGATAGGCACACAAATACAACAGTAAGTAAGTTTCTGAGCAGGCCAGTTATCGTTAGAATTGCCTAAACATCAACCAGAAGCGCCAAGACGAGTGAAAACGCTGTCTCAGGCTGGCAAATGTGCCACGTTTGCTGCCCACAGCAGAGAATCTGCAGAGAGTTGGTGCAGCACCTTTGGGCTGCCAGAGAGGAGGAGTGGTAGGGAACCTGTGGGAGTGAAGCAGAGAGAATCAAAGTGCCTCAGGGGATGGAGGGTGAGAAGGAGACAGTGTAACAACTTCTACAGACTTGTGAGCTTCTGAAAAACTGCCAGCGCTGGAGTACGGAAGATAATTTTAGGTCCCTTAACAAAACTTCCAAAAGATACAGGGCTTCAGACTGGTAGTTCAGAGGTGGGCTGACTTTAAAATAAACTGAAAAGCAGATGGATTTTTTATTTTTTTATTTATTTTTTTCTCAGACCAGAGTAGACTTTTGTAACAAAATAAACTACGTTTTGTTTACTTGCTGCTACTGTTGCAAAACTATTTGATTTCTGGAAGGAGGTGAGCCTCAGATGCGCTTTTTACAGCCTTGCAATTGAAAATTTGACTGCTGTTGCCTGGATCAGATCATTTAATTTACTGAACAAACCTTTACAACCACACTGTTTCAAGTACATAACTGTATGAACGCAGATTTGGCTCAGTTAAAGATATGAGAAACTTGTCAGGATGGCCAGTAAGTAATTGGAGGCATAAATATTTTGCCATCAGTCAGGAGAAGACAACCTGAATGTCTAGGTCAAATGCACAGTGCTCAAGGGGTAGAAGATTAGGCTAAATATTATAAAGACTTTTAATGCAACCTTTCCTTACTCTTGAGAACCTGTGTATCAGTTTGTTTTGTGATAAAGATTATGAGATGAGGGGTGTTCAGTGTGTGTGTGTGTTTGGAGGAGGTTGTTTTGGTTTGATTATTTTTTTGCGATACGTGGCAAGTACAAAAGACTTTCTGATAACACTGACTCCCTTGGAAGTGTGCATAAGGCTGTTGATACTGACTCCGTATTTGTACATGACGTTGCTGCAGCTCATGTGGAACGCAAAGAAAGAGAAGATGTGTCACTGTCAGCAAGAGACTTCTGTTCTGGATTGGTTTGTGAAATGTAAGCTGAGGGAAACCTATTGCATTCTCTTAAACGCTGACCTGGTTTTGTATTTAGAAACTTTCTGAAGTACCTTTCAACAGGCAAGCCCCAGGTTTCAGGGCAAAACGTGCTCTTCCCCAGTTAAAGAATTTGCAGTGGCAACAGCACCATCTTATGTAGATTTTTCTCTCTATAATATAGACAGAAGGCTTAACACTGCATTTAGGGATTATTAAATGGACCTCAAATTGATGCAGGAGTAGAAAATTGTTGTGTTCTGCAGCAGCTGATGTTGAATGCAAGGTGGCTCGTCGCATGAAACTGGGGAACATAAACCAGGTCAGAGCTGAAGCACACACATCAGAAGCGGTTGGCTAGAGTTTGGAAGGAGTATGGGCTGCAAAGGAAACGTGCAGAGCAAGCGGAGGCAAGCTAGCCCTTGTGACATCCTGCACAAGACCATCTGTGACCACAGATTTCATTTTGACAGTTAAGCCTTTGTCTTTGGATAGGAACTTCTGTGAAGGATATATCAGACTGATTAGCTGAGGTTGTTCCCACAGTAACAATAACGTTAAGGTGTTTAGCTTGAATAATTGTTACAGGAGATGCTTGTCTAGTATTGTATTCTGCATGACAGAGACTGTGCTGCTTTTATCATTTTACCTCTTGCTGATGGCTTGTGTAGGAATGAGTATTTTGTACAGCTCCCTGCTGCAACCAGCAGTGTGTGATATGACTGGTGCTAAAATCCCCTGAAAATAAAAACCAACTGAAGAGCTGTGATGATGGAAAGAGAAGAGAGAGGCACTTATCCTATCTAGCATACATAGCTGTTGTACTGCAAAAGAGTCATCTTTTTTTTTTTCCTGAAAGGGCTTACCACCCTCCGCTCACTACAGAGGAAGCTCAGGTGCCTCGCTTGGATGAGGTAGTCAGCTTTCCCATGTTCAGCCAGATGAATTCCACGGTGAGTGGTGGAATTTACATTATTTCATTTGTTCACAGTTAATGTGTGAACATTGTTCACTTGACAAGGCCGTAGCTGGTCCTTAAAAGGAGAAAGGCACTTACTTGTTTGCCTGAGGCTGGCTGCTGCCTTCTGGATCAGTTGGAACCCTCAAGGGGAAGGAGGGACCATCTCTTTCATGACAGCAGTGGAGCATGGAGAACTGCAGAAGAAAAAAGCTTCCTGAGTGCAGGGTGGGGAAAGCAGAGGTGGGAAGACCAAGTCAACATAAAGCCTTCAGAAAGAGTGATGAATGAGGAATGCCAAGAAGAGCAAGGAGCAGACGTGCAGTCAGGGCTCGGATAGAGAAAGAAAACAAGATGTTTTACTGGGGACTTAGAAGGGACTGTGCAAAGTTTGTTGCAGCCCAAGAAGTCCTCTGAACGCTGCTGGCCTGAAAGCAAACCTAAAAGAACGAACCTGCCCTGGGAGCACACTGTGGGTAGGAGAGGGTTTGATCACAAACTCCTATTTTTATTCTGCTTTGCTCAAGAGAACCAGTAACAAATTTTCAAGGTTCCCTTGTTCTAGTTCATGATCAAGTAGAAAAAAGTTTTAGGCTGTAAAAGTTCCTTTGTGTGTTTTTGGTCCGTTCAGAGTTCGTGCTGTTTCTCGCTGAGGAGGGAGGGAATGGTTGCTGCGCAGAGTCAGTGGTCACCTCTTTGGCTTTTCCTTGAATGCCATTTGAACACCAGCAAAGCATGAAATGTTTAATAGCAGTGGCCTTTCAGCCTTTCTAGATACCGAATTAGGTATTCAGGGCAGATGCTTTAAAAAACCTGGCCAAATTTTCTTGAAATCGGCAGTTTTGGCTGGAATACATGTTACTGTTCTATATAACTTCCCATCGAACCCATGAAAAAACAGCTATTGGAAGGAAAAGCAGTTAATGAGCTTTGCTCATGAGTATGTTTATAATTTTTCAGTCTGATTTTGACATTTTACTGGCATTGGTGACATTTTTGTTTCCCTTCACTTGTATAGAAATAGAAAGATTTTAGAGTGTGCTAAGTGCTTCGTGCAGGTGGCGTTGCACCGGGCACAGTTACATGATCAAGAGAAACATGAAATATATGCACTTGTATCTTGTGTAGGACAAGGATCTTCAAAGGGCTACCTGTAGATCAAAGCCCAGCCTGTAAGGTGGGATCAAACAGCCTGCTGAATAAGACCAAAGAGGAGGTACAGCAACCCTGGGGGTTTTTTTGCAGCAGAGTGTATTCTTCATGTGAGGTGCGAGTTGGTGGCATCCCCATGTACACAGGCACATGAAGTTCCAGCGCACACATGTTACTCTCCTCTCGTGCATATGGTAGAGCTGTAGCTGCTCTTAACTCCTCCATCATCCCACTCTCAACGCCTTTCAAAAAGTTTTTAAAAACCAGTACACAAAACACATGCTCTGGAAACTAGACTCAGCAGAAAGCTTAGGAAAAAGAGGTTTAAAAGGGGGTGGAGGGGTGTGGGGGAACCAACCCAAACCCCCACTATTATATTTGTATTTCTCTGTTGTTGCAGATGAGGCCCTATAAATAAAACGCTTGGCAAGCTTCCTGTTGTGGAGCAGAACAGTGTATATTAATATATGTGCTATGAAGAATAAGTTCTGTAAGGAACTCTCTTCCTTATTCCCTGAAATGTTCCCAAGATTTCCAACCATACATGCACAAGGACACCTATATATGATCCATACAGCTCTTTGTATCTCCATCATTTACAGAGGCCTTGTTCCCTGAGGGTTCCTCAGTGGTGTAGTAAGGAAGCGACAGAATAGTAAAACTTCGGAATTGACAATTGTGATCCATTTTTGGCTATGTGACTATAAGCAGAGACTGCTTTCCCTCTCATCCTGTTTGTTGACTGATGGCAAGAAAGGCTTATTTAGATTCTTAAGAATCAGCTGCTAACAATGTAAAGTGCTGGAGGACCTACTTCTGTGTACTTCTGATCTGATGCAATCCCAGGCAGAACAGAATGAGTCCCTTTTTGTGCAAGATGGACTGATGAGTTTCAGGAGGGCAGAAGAATGCGTAGCAACCTGCGTTGAAAAATTGAAGGAAGAGTAGGAGATTGCGTACTGCAACAGTAGGAGCTTTTGCCAATGTTAGTGAGGGTCCGAGAGAAGAAACATGAGGTCTTCTGTTACGAAGTTGTGAAGTAGAAATGAGAGCTTAGGACAAATGATAGGTCAGGAGGCAACAGCTGCTTTTAAAGGAAGGAGAAAAAAAGAAAAAAAAAAGAAAAGTGGGTTTGGTGAGGAAGATGGGTCAAGGGAAAACTTGGGAAAGTTTCATAAGAAGCAGCATTTTTGGACCTGTTGGAGGATGGAACAGTTTGAACAAAGAGTTTGATGGATAGGAAATAAACAGAATATGAAATAGCAAACTTTAGCTTTTTTAGATCTGAGCTGTTTCTTGCTAAAGTGTTTCCCAAAGTTTCATAGCCACAATAATTTTTCCTAATATGCCCAAATTTTCCTTAAAATACTTGAAAGCCTAGTGCTATTGTCAGCTTCCAGACAGCTATTTGTTACTGGAATCAACAGTTGTTTCACGGAAGGCTTGATTGAAGTGTCACATAGCTATAGTTAACTGGCATGTGACTTTTGTTTCTCCAGCAGACGTTGTTATCGCAAGCCTTTAATGAGGACCATGTTGAGGAGTACTGTTTTTTTTCCTCCTTGGGGCTTTTTTTTTTTAAAGTGCAACTCTTGAACTTTCCTCTGAAGCAAAATTTGTTTGATGTTGTGTGTATCTTACTCAAATATCCTTGACATCCATATCCAAAGATCCTGTATAACCTGTGATGTACACACAGGAAGAATGGGGAACTGAAACTTCTCCTCGTAGCATGTTTTGGGTTAGACACACTCCAAGCATTAAAGCAGTTTAATTGTCTTCCAGGTGGGTAACAGATCACCATAGGTAACAGATCTAGGTTACCAGGTAACAGATCACCGTAATTGTTAATTGTTATTACAGGAAAATGTCTAGGACTTGCTGGGCTAAGAGAAGATCTTGCCCTTGAAGTCCAATTGTCTTAGTTTAGTAATGAGACACAAGTGGGGGAAGCTGGAAAGAGGCTAAAGGGTGTTGTCAGATAATGCTCTTGTGAGGTCTTTTGGGACTAGCTTAAAACATTCGCTGCCATCCCAGAAGAGACTGTGCATCATGCGAGTGGCTCTCATCTGTACCTGTGCAAAATTTTCCAGGTCAGCCAAGAGCCACTACTGAAGTAACTTTGAACCCGTTTGACACTGGAAGTTAGGAAATGCTTGGACTATCCGGTCTGGTGACTCGACTCGACTCCAGCTGTGAGACCGAAACAAACACCTGGGAGTGGCACAGTGAAACTGTGCTGGCCACTTCCAAAATGATTACACCCTAACGTACCCAGTGCCTTTTCAGAAAGGGGCCGATCTAGGCTCTGTTGGCAAGGAGGAACGCTTTTTTTTGTTCACTGACTGTAGCGTGAGCTTGTCATCGGCCTGTCCCCTCAACAGGCAGCAGTGCTCAGGAGGCGCTCATGGAAGAATGTCCAAAGCGTTTCAAGGAGGGAAAACTGGGTTAATGCCATCACCACTGAATTTTAAAAGGAGGCACACTGTACATGAGGTAGGCTTGGAGAAGCACGCCAGGGTATTAGGAAGAGAGGCCAACAAGGTCTAGCACAGCTGGCATAGGAAAGGGGTTAAAAGACAACACTGCAAGGTGATAGTGCAGAGAAGTACAGCAGGACTGCATTATGCCTTGAAAGAAAAAACAGGGTGGAGAGGAGAGCCAAGGAAGGCAGTCCTCTGCGGTGTAAGATGAGAGATACACCATAGTAAAGAGGTAGGGGAGGAATGTTGTCTCAGGACCTGAGTTGTAGCTGCTGTAATAAGAGAAACACTCTGAGAGGCCAAGGAGGCGTTTGGCATTGCAGATGAAGAGTATTGAAATGTCAACTTCAAAGAACCGAGAAAGATGTAGAGAGAGGCTGGACTGATCGTCAGAGAGGATCAGATATTGGCACTAGTCACAGTCTCGGAGCACCACCACAGAAGGGAAGACTGAGAGCCTGTTCAGTAGCTGGGCTTCACACATGTCAGGTTTTGAGGCAAATAGGTCAGTGTTAGGGGAGGCAGTCTGCAAGGTGGTGCACTTGTGTCCGCTCACTAAGGACAGCACATTCTGGGCTTGAGAGCTGCAAAGGTATTAACATGTATTAATACAAGTGCCAGGAAGGTGTATCTAATATGAAGGGTCCTGCATTTCACCCGAGGTGGCTTGATTGGCCCGATTTCAAGCAGTTAGTTTTCACAATCTTGGTCGTGTTTCTTCAGCAGTTGTGTATGGGTGTACTGCAAGCTGGAATTTCCCTCTTTGTTTTCTTTTATAGTGTACCACACATACATTAATAGCACAATAATGTTTTACTTTATAAGATTCTCTCGTGTCCACGATATAAAGGAACAATGTGGTTCACAAAGGTCTTTTGGTTTTCTTGTGTTCAATAGGAAATAGCCCGTCATCTCCGACCTGGAACTCTGCGTGCTGTCTTTGGGAAGAATAAGATTCAGAATGCTGTCCACTGCACAGACTTACCCGAAGATGGACTTTTGGAGGTAAGACCTGCTAGACAAACATGTGATTTTATATCATAGGAAGTTTTAAAGTGAAAAGCTATACTTGACACTGTTTTAAGCTGTTGAAGTGTTTTATATGTGGAACAGCTGCGTTGGAGACCAGTGATCAACTAGAAACAAAAGCAAAGAGTTTATTAAAGGCATGTAACTCGGTTAATTCTGATACTGTAAAAAATTCATCCATGCAGTTTTCTTGAGTGAATATAGTACAACAAAATATTTAATGGAATGAAAGTCAAGAGTCTTCTCTTTGACTGAATGTGTCCTTGGGACTGGATATCAGCACCTAACAGTGCTTCTGCAGGGACACCTTCTTAGCCCTGTCTTGGATGACCACCATGAATCCTGATCTGGATTGTCTCTACAGTGAGCTTGTGTGGGGCTTAGAATATTACAGGCACTATGGATTCAAATTCTCCAGGTAGTGTCCAGGTTTATTTGTAGACAGGCATAATTATGGACTTCGGTTGGTATTTCCTGTGTTTTATATTAACTTACTAATTATTATCTGATTTTGGCTTTGTATGCTTTCATTAAAGTCCAATAAAATGGGAAAATGTTAAATTAAGGGAGCTTATAAAGACAAAAGTATTCACTATGAAAATGAGAACAAGCTCACTCACTTAACTGCATGCCTCAAAACTAAGGTCTGTACAAGGGGATTGAAGCGGTGTGTAAGCGTGTCTTGGATGGATCTCTGCATCAATGCAGATGTTTTTCCAGCGCATGCATAGCTTCTGTTTTACTGTCTACATGTATTTGTGAGTGTTTTGCTGTCAGACTATAGTAGAATGATGGAGCAGCAAGAGTTTTCCTAGCTTAGATAGTTTTACGCTGCCAAAATGGTGTTTTTATGAGGGGAGAGGGAAAGCTAACTATGTCACCATAAAGTTAAAGTGCTGTTTGCCAGGAAATTGCATCTAGTTCAAGGAATAGACTAGTGAAATTCAACACTGAGAATGGCAGCCAGTATCAACAAAGTTGCAGCTTTTTAAACCATCTCCAAGCTGTCATTAAAAGTTGACAACTTCTAGTTTCTGCCCAACGGGACTGGATTTAAACAAGCAAACAAGTATTTGTCACAACGTGCCTAAAATCCCTCAGTCATGGCTTTTCAATGGCAGCGGAAAGAAAGGCATAGCCTGCAAGGGAAGAATGAAAGCCTCACCAACACTCACAGAGCGTTTTAGTACTTCAGCAGAAGTACTCTCTCGTGTGTGCACAGTCTGTCTCCTTTATGCTGGTGCAAAGCAGGTATAACCCCATTTTGCTGGTTGTTTAAATTGAGTTTACACCTACTATAAGTGAGGTGGATGGCACAAAGCAGTTGAATGGCTTCTCCAAAACAAAAATTGAGCCTGGAGTTCTTTCTCAAGGTCTCCACTACATGTGTTTGTCCTTTGAATCCCACAGCTGAAACATAAGCTAAGTTCTTGATCTAGTGTTACTCTGACTACGCACTTTGCAGTTCCCATTGCAGACTGGTCATTTTAACAATCATGTATTGATTGTATTTTTTTGGGAGAGGGGTCTAAAATCCTTTTTTACCATAGGCATAATTGTACACAGAATGTGGCTCTTCGTCTGTCTGTAGTTTCTTCTATAACAGTCCAGGTTAAGCCAGCAGTTGTAAAGGACATCAATCAATGTTCTTTAATGAGTAAACAAAGCAGTGAATGTTTCATTCTGTTTGGCAAATAAGCATTATAATGTAAACTATAGAAACCTTTTTACTGCTAACACTTTAATTCTTGGAGTATCTTTAGATCTGTGTTCTGTAAGAAGTATAGTTGCCTGAAAACTTAGGTAAGCAAATTTTATTTTGCTTAAGTCCAAAGGCTTGTCACAACTGATGAAAAAGAAATGGTACAGTATATACAGAGATCATCCTCAGGAAGGACTTTTTCCTCAGTGAGCTTTTCTGTGAGAGGAGCTCATATCCAGTCACAGAGGTCTCATTTGCTGGCAAGCAGAAACCAGACCTTTCTCCCCCCTCAGCCCCAGTAACTGTGACAGCGCTGTACGTGCTGGGCTAGAGCAGAGTGACTGTGTGGCATGCAAGACAACCATAGAAAGAAACTGAGCCAGACTAACATTTTTAAGAAGCATGCTGTTCAGTAAACGGTACTGAATGTTTTCATTCTTTAATGGATAACTGAATATTTTAATATACTGTGTTTAACAGAGCAATTACTCTCCTCGGAGGAGGAGGTGAATTCAGAGATAGGTAAGGCACTTGTCATTGAGGAGAATGACCTTGGCTATGTTGGCGCAGTGGAACTTGCTTCTTTTGATACGGAGTTAGCGTGCGTTTGTTATGTCCATGTTCTGGTAGGAGATGTTGCTCTTGCTGAGATGTTAATGCTGTTGTTGCTATAAAAGCTTTACAGTATCATTGTAGGACAACTGATTAGTAGAGGAGTCTGGAGTAAATTTCAGAGAGAAATGTGACCTACTGGACTTATATTACAAAGATGAAGGCTCCTTTTTAAAACCACAAAGAAAATTAATTCATCCCTAGCAGGCTCTCTCCTTTCTTCAGGTGGCATTGTTTTCTGTACAGTGTTAATACTCTGCTGCAGTTGCTACCCGGTATAGCTCCAAAACCCAGCCTATATGCAAATTCTTGCACTCCTGTTTTGCTGATGAAGGGTAAGTTTGGCAATCTGAATTCAGGCAGAAGAGCTAGGAACTCCAGAGTTTCATTTCTAACTCTGGTGCTGATTTTATCTGAGCTTGGCCAAGCCACTTTTCAGATTTTGGCATGAAAGTGTTTGGCTCTGACATTCTGTATGAAGATGTTCTGATTTATATTGCTCTTCTCCAAAATAAAATACTAAATGCAACAAATTTTAGAAAGCAAACCGCAGAATCATTATTACAAATCATGACACAAAATTTCCTACACTTTTCCCCCCCCCCAATTCCCACTACATATACATTGGTGGGGGTTTTTGGGGGGTTGTTTGGTTGGTTCTGACGTTTTGTGGGAGTTGGTTTTGGTTTGGTTTGGTTTTTGTTTGTTTTTTGTCTCCACCCTTCTCTGCAGTTTCCATCGCCCACAGTTTAAGATCTAACTGAAATTTGAAAAGTATTTGCAATGGCAGCTGCTCTCTGTTGTCCACAGATGGAGACTTCTTAGAGGAGATGAGAGAGGTAACTGAGGGCTAGATCAAATGCTTGTTGAATTTAATAGCCAAACTCTAGGTGACTTTGGCGGTTCATACTTAGTTGACAGTCACTAGGAAGGGCAAGGTAGTGACCTTTCTCCCAAAAATCATGACCAAGGAGTACTCAGGGAAAGGAGAGAGAACAGCGCTGTCTCAGGAACAGCAAGGACTAAGTAACTAAATAAGGGCCAGCTTGTGCACCTAGTTTTAGAACACTATATTTGATTAACGTAGTACAGCAGTTTTTCAACGTTTTTTTGTTAGACCTCTTTTCCATGGACCTGGAAAAAGGAAAGTTCACTTTTAATCTTAAAAAACCCTCCAACAAACAAACAAACAAACCCCAAAAGCAAATACCAGCACTTGCTCCCACCAGTTTGACCCTTAACTCCTGTCTTTGTTCTACAAACTACTTCACGTTTTAGGCAGTGACTAAAGCATACCAGAATTAATGAATAACTCCCTTTGGGTCAAGAGAGGAGGGGAGATGCAGTTGAGTGTAAAACGCAACTGATCACAATGGAAAAATCAGTGTATTTTCAGTTGTAAAGCTATAACTGCTTCTTTTATTCCTAGTTTGGTGATACAGGAGAAGGGTGAATATTGCCCTGAAGCTTCTTGGATGATCTCTTTGACTTACTGGGTCAGGCGCTTATTTATTCACTTCATAGACTTGTGTGTCCTCGTATCAGTACAAAATGTATTTTCACAAGTGACAATGGATAGACACGAATAGCTCAGAACAGTCGGTTTTCTTAGCCTTGTCATCAGTTTCTCGTTTTAATGGGAAGAGGAAAGAAAGGAGGAAGTAGAGAAGGGAGTCTGATAATGATGGAATATTTATCAGATGATGGGGTTTCATGAGTGATGGCTAAAGCAGCAGCTTCTTAATTTTTCTGATCAACTGATGTTGCATAGGACATTCATTCAGAGCAGGGGTTTCCATTTGTTTCCCACATCCAAAGCAGGTACTGCTCTACCTCTTGTCAGGTTTTTTTTTTTTCCTGTTTTATATAAAGCAGGTACTATTTGGAGCAAGCAAACTATTACAGTATTCACCTGCATTCACGTTCCTTCTGAGTCAGGTAGAGCAAGGACTGGAACATGCATGTTTTATATGCTAAGTAAGTGCTCTATTGAACAGACTAGGGACGGTTTTGCATTTGTGTCTTTCATGTACACGTGGTGAAAGATGATTCTGTTTCTCAACTCACCGTCTTTGACCTGAGGAACATTTCTGATAAATACCTTGTTGAAATAGAAGCTTGCAAACCATTTGATCTGATGAATCATCACTCTCTAGACAAAACAAGTTCCCTTGAAATTAGACATTCCTAGACTAGTTTTAATCAAAGTACTTGATACAAGGTGTTGGTGGCTACCAGACTTCACGGTTTATGTGCCTTCTTAAAGAAGTGGAGGCAAATTAAAAATCAGTCCGTGAAGGCCTTATTCACATCACTGGAAGTACCGTGAGTAAAACTTTCCACAGGAGGTGGTGCTGTACACACACCTCAGTTCATTGGGTCTCAAGTGGCCGAGTACCTTTCAGATTATGCAGGAATCCACATAATCTGCAATCATTAAAAAACTGGTAGTCTAGACCTGCAGTTATAACAAAACCAGTATTTCTGGGTTTTGGCACGCTCTGCATGTAAATTGTTGCTCATACTGTGCAGTTCAGGGAGGGGGTGAGCAGTTCCATAAGGCCATTTGTACTGCAGCAAAACACTGCGGGGATGATAGACTGCACACGTCTGGGGTAACCCAAAAGGTCTCTCCATTGGGGTGCAGCCTGCTGTGTCTGAGCCATCCACCCTGGCTTTACGTTCCTATGCCATGGTGTTTGGGCAATCAGTCAGTCTCATGGCGTTCCTTTGCATAATTAAAAAATGCTTAATAGTCATACATGCATATGTGTGTGCGTACTTAGACATAGAGGGAGAGAATGCTGCCCTCAGTAAGATGTGCATGAAAAAGGATTTGCTGTGGGATGGGTAAAATTTGAGTTCTGGGTGAAATAACCTTCTCCCTGTTGCCGAGGAAGATGCTGTTATTAGGTGACTAATTCTTCCAGCGGACAATAACGTGGCAATCGCTGCGGGAGTGCGCTTACACGTGCCTTTGTGCGTCTGGTAGGTTATGTGTGAGGCTGCGGAGGGGGGTGGGCAGTTTTCATGGGAGTGGAGGATGTGCCAACTGCCTTCTCAGTCTTGCGTCCCCATGGGCGCTCTTTCCACTGACTCCTCAGGGTGCTGCGGGCATGCCTCTGCATGGCTGCTGGGTGCCGTCAGGCTCCGCCTTGGGCATTGGGACTGCGGAGGGAGATGTGTCAGTTTTCAGGGTCGCGGGCAGCTTTCCAGCCAGGCAGTGGCAAGGACCTCCTCGAGTATCGTTTGCTGGCCTTCTCCCTTGCCTCAGAACCATTTGTGGCATCCACAGACATGAAAATAACCCATCGAAGGGGGATGATTTTGCTGTTATCAAAGAAGAGTGGGTTTTGTTTGTCTTCTGAGAGAGCTGTCATGACGGTTGGGTTTTTTCCCCATCACTTCTTTGAACTTCAGCTGTGCAGTGGTGTTCGAGAGGGAGGCTGGGGACTGGCAGACTGTGCAATGTGCTGCTGGAAGCTCTTCTTTCCCTTGCTCAGCCTCACACCAGTGAGCCTGGCTTACTGTTTCTCAGGCATTTAAGCAAACGAGTGATATCATCTAGCTGGACAGATCAGCTGTGGTGGTCTGACGGATGGAGACTCACGCAAGTTCTGGCACTGGAAGTTCAGCTGGCTGGATCCAGCCTTGGGGAGATGGGAGGTGATGTCAAATGATAAGCCATGACAAGACGGGCCAGTTCAGCAGATGTGTTTTGTCCAGATGAGTGCTGTGGGCGATGAAAACCAGCATCGTTTTCCTCAGACTTGGTATTAACTAAATGCTCTGACGAGTATTAAGAGCCGTGCTGCCCCTGGGCTTTTGGTGCAGCGTGTCTTCCACCCGCTAGAAGCCAGCTGTCCTTGGTCTGGCATTCCAAATAATGCCAGGAGAAGCATGCCTTATGCCTCCTTTCTCTTTGCCTTTATTCAGGGAGGCTCAGGGGAGGGTGGTGTTATAGCAAGCTGTTCAGAGTGGACAGGGGGGCACTTGCCTTGCAGCAGGGGCACACGACAAACGCTTCCCATAACCGTTTCCGTAAGAGCAGAGTCCTGTTACAAAAGCGCTCCGCTGGCTGCCAACTTGCATTTTTCTGTTTGCTGCTTCCTTGCCTGCCCGCTGCCATTGTCTCGACACGTGGGGCGTGCTGCAAGGTGCTTGCTATCATCCACCCTGGAAATGCCTTCCTACCAGTAGTGAGCTGATCCGTGGGTTGTGGTTATAGTGCAACGGTTTAGGATGGAAGACATCGGAGGGATGCCGCTCTGCTAAACTAATCTTTTTGCTGCATCAAGGTATAGTCCAAGCAATTTAATAAAGCATGTCAATGAGTAACTCTCAGAAGCGTCAATGTGCTTAGTGTGGAATTTGTGTATGTCACACTCGGAACAAAGGTCTCCTGCATTGCTTGTTACCGATTAACTTGTCCGGTATTATGCAAGCTGCCTCTACCAGCTGAGAACTAACTCTCCCCATTCACAGGGCAGCGCAGCTTGTAAAACATTACACAGCAGAAGTGCATAGCATGGCAATGAACCTTTCACTGAGGGCATTTCAGCTGTACAGCATTTCCCTCAGGAGTCTTTAAAATATTAATAAAGAAGCCATTGTTTCACTCAGTCATACGGCAATTTTGCAATGAAGTCTTTTATTAGGGGCCCATACTGAGCTGCATAATCCAGGGTAAGATGCTTTTAATCATCTCCAGTGAAAAGCAAAAAATTGGAGGGTTTGGGTGAGGTTGGTTTTTGGTGGGGTTTTTTGCAAGTTTTTGTGAAAGCAGTAGCTATTTTTGTCTGCCAGTTGGAAATTTCAGTCTCTCCTGGTACAAAATGATCTGTCAGATAATGGTTATTATGATTCAAGTGCATCTTCATTTTAACTTTCTGAGACTTTTTATCCAACAGCTGTGGGAACAGGTTGGAAAGAATCTAGACTGTAGGAAAACTTCATCTTATTTGGTGGTGTTTTTGCATATCAGAGGATGTTAGCCAGCACTGGAATTCTGTCTCACGACGTTTCCTGATGCTGTATATATACTTGTACAGAGACTTAAGTAATCTTTTTGCCTAGGCCTGTCTGAAGAGAAATTAAAATTAGAAATAGCAGTAACAGAGGGATGGATTTTGAACACATGTTGGTGATTTCTCTTTTTTAAAAAAAATAATTATGGTATTATTAGGTCACTTGCAGCCTAATTTTGGACATAGGTTGTATAATTATTATACTTGTGGGCCAGACAGGCAAACTAAACTGGAAACTTGTTTAAACAGAGTTGCGAAATAGTTCAGCTCTTGTGCTTCCACTTCTGGGTAAGATCCGAGGTCCAATTGCCCCTTGTTCTGCCAAGTCTGAGGTTTATAAGTGCCAGAGAGAAGAAGTTAAGGAGTGTGAACCAAGCAGCTCCCAAAGCTCTTTAAGTTTCACCTGATCCTGAAGGTAACCTGTGCGATAAACAGGGCTTGGCTTTTGGCACGTGTTCGTGTTGCGCTGAGCAAGGTAATTTTGTGGAGGGGAGGTCAAGGCAGAGGGAAGGCGTGACACTTCTTGATAACTCATCTGAGGCCCAGTTTGTGTCTTTGAGGCTGCTGCCTTCTTTCTTTCCTTCCCTTGGCATGTTCTCATTTTGAACCAAAAAGCCCAGGTCCTCTTTCCATTACCCCTCTTCCTCCTGCTGAAGCATAGCTACAATTTAGCCGCAACTCAGCTGCACGATGGGCAGACTATGGCAAAGAAGAGAAAAAAGCCCAGGGGAATAGCTTATACAGCAAAAGCAGTAAGGGGACACTGTAGTTACACAGTCACGTAGAAGCTCAGAATCTCTTTTCGTTTCTTGAGCAAGGGGTCCTGCGCTTTTTTGTGGGGGTAAGAGAAGCACTGTTGTCCTCTAACACACACTGCTGTGTGATGCAAATATATTTTCATGTGGATTCCTATTCTTGACCTCAGCCAGTTGCGCCTCCCACCTCTCTCTCAGAGGTCAAATAGGCAAATGATTAGCTATATCGGTACTTTCTGTGTAGGGTTTACCCCTTCCCTCATCAGTGCAACCTCCTTGACTGGCTACTGTAAACTAGCAGTAATTAAGAGGAGAATTTAAGTCAGCTATCTGCATACTTGTGTTGAAATGTATGTGGAACATGGGAGGAAAAAAACAAAGCCAAAGGTTTTAATATGGATAGAACGCTGTGAACAAGATTTCCTATCCTTCATAGAGGCTAACACCACGGGATATCTTGAGTTAAGAGTTTATCAAGCTCTAGAAGCCACTTCTTCTTTCATAAGTAATAATAACTCATTATTCAAAGTGTAGCGTCATACTAGTATTGGGTTTGTGTTGTGATAATACTGAGAGCTTAGACACTGGCCGTGATGATCTGTGCAAACACAGAACAACATAGCAGTGGTCACCTGAAAGGGTGTTGGCTGTAGTCTAGGGCTCCTCGAAGTCACCGAGCATCTTCTGGTTTATGTAGGAGCTGGATTCTCCCTCTTCCTCTTTAACCCTACGTGCATTGGCAGATAGGCAGGAATGATATAGCTACAAGTATATCTGAGATACACTGAGACATGTAGGCAAGTCTCTGAGCAAGAGGCAATTCTTTTAAGTGGCCAGAGTTGCTAAGTGGGCAAGTTCCCTTCCGCATTGGTGTCAGCGGTAGTTACTGCTGTTGTGCTGGGGAGAGGCAGCGTGCCGAGACTATCCAGCTGCAAACCAGGAACTGTGGGCTTTCGCTGGTGGCTGTCTTACTCAGTCCAGCTATTGAACAGGAACTTGGTCACTCATGTGTCAAGAGTCTAGTCCGGTCATGACGGTACGTGGTTTAGCACACAGCAGGAGTGTTGAAATCACAGAGGGCTGCTGAGAATTGAAACGAGCTCTTGGCCTCTTAATACCGACCTGTTCCACAGGGGAATGGAGCTTTCCAGAATCAGTGACATTGCTCAGAAGGTACTTTGAGCACTACGCTGGGGGAATTTATGCCGTTAGTTTGGTGGGTTGTTTCCTATCAGCACAGGGAGCCACAGTCTACGCAGGAGCTTGTGATGGTGCATGCAGGGCCACTGCTTGAGGATCGGGTGGTGCTTCTGTTTGTTGTTTGGTTTTTTTTTTCCCCCCAGGATATTTTGTTACTGTCTTATCTGTCATAACTTTTGCCCTGCTGCCAGGTGTAGCCTGTTGGGTCCCCTGGCCAAATACTACCCTGCAGAACACCTTGGTTGCTTAGGAAGAGCTTTAAATGCTGGCTGCCTTCTACTTCATTTATTTACTTGTTGCTTCCATCCTCATTGAATCTGTGGTGTGGGTGGAAGCACGTTCTTGTTCTCTCTCTGCAACCGCTTCCTCCTCTATTGGCCATAGTCTGGCAGCTCATGAGGACGGCGACTTTCAGTGCTGTCTGAGTAGGCTGGAGGGCCATAGCTCAGCATTGGCGAGGAGTCTGCCCCAGCGTCTGTGGCTTGTATGAACACATCCAAACCAGGCTTGACTTCGGTATTTCAGGTGCTGGCAGCAGGGGCCCTTTTCAGGGTTTTTATCCAGCGTTCAGGATGTCTTTGCAGCTTGCATCAACGCCTGCGGTGGTGCGCTTAGCGTCTTGGCTGTACCTAAGGTGGCTGGTTCAAGGGCATCATACAAGAGCTCCGCAGGAGCTCCCGATTTTGAGGCAGGCAAGTGTCCCTCAGGATAAGCCTGAAGTGCAGAGGCAGTGATCCTGGTGACTCAGTGAGCTGCTTGGGATCCTGGGGAAAGCAGTACTTGTTGTCATGTTGTAGTTTTTCATGGGTGATGGGAGCCAGGACCTTTCACTTCATTTCATTCCAGTGGCTCTACCAGGCCAGTGATCTCTTCTGATGGCAACCAAAGATGTTACTAAAGAGTAGAGCTCCCGGTGGGAGAGTCCTGGGCTAATATGTTCAGCCCCAGCTACTGAGCAGTTGGCTTATGCCGTGGAGTGGGCAGAGTCAGTGAACCTGTATCCTCTTAGTATCTCTACTTCAGAAATCAGTGGTCTGAGTCAGCACAGTAGTTATTTATGATGTAAAAACAACACTTGGTATTTTAAATAAGTTTTGGGGTTCACTTATTTTTCTTGTAGTCTTACAGAGTAAATAGCATAAAACTTGCTTTCTTGGTGTTTTGATTGTGGTGTAACAAATTACTGTCTTGTCCTCTCTTTTACATCCAGTTTGGAATTCAGATTTCTCTAAGCTTTTATTTTATGGTACAATTTCCAAATAGTTTCCCTTGCCCTTCTCTTTCACTGTGTTTTCAGAGTCGATCATAACCATACGCAGTGTTTGACGTGACTGTGTTAACAGCACGTAGCATAAAAGCAGAATGCGCTCTATGTTATCCTTTAGTGTTTCTTTACTAAAACCTTCCATTACAAAGTTTTATTTTTTGGTGCATAGGGGTTTTTGTCCCAGCTGTACTTTTAAGAAATTAACTTGGATTGTTGAAGTGCACATGTACAAATTGTTCTGCCTTGGGCAGCCTGACCGGCTTTATTTCTTTACAGTGTGTGATGCTTGAGAGAGAGGCAGGAGTGACTAGCTTTCCTTTGGGGTTTTTTTTTTGGTGGGGTTTTTTTTTTTTTTGAACAAACTTCCTGGGACTAAACCCTCTTCAGGTTCACGTGGGAAAATAATTCTTTATCTTCAGAACAAATAACACAGTGAGTAAGTAAACCCTCTTCTTTGACAACCATTTTTATTTCTGGGCTGCTTGTGGCTGGAAGGATGGTATGAATCCATGGGGTGTCGTCGTATTAATCTAATGATTTAGTTGTGTGAGTCAGCTGAGTGAACTGTAGCTGAGATGCATTTTAGGTGTTAGCAAGTGCACTTGCTAACAGAGTTGGCAGGTTCATGCTGATGTACAAACCAAGATTAATGGGCAAAGAGAGATTTTTGGTTCCTACTAGTGACTTCAAACTGAGATAACCTGTAAAAAATTATAAGACCTAAGTGTTTAAGGAGAGCGTACTGATGCTGAAACTTTAGACCAGCAAAGACTCTCTGGATCATGAGCCTGCATACCTACGCTGAACCAAGGAGATACAGTTCTGTGGTGGTTTTGGGGGAGAAGGTGCTGGTGAGCATCTGCCCAGCTGCGTGAAAGGCACTGAGACGGCTGACAGGCTCTAAATGAATACAGGGATGAAAAAACCTTCCATCTCGTGGCTGCCACTTCTGGTTCGGCAGAGATAAGGAAGGACTGAAATTGCCGTCATCTTTCTAGGGATGAATGAGGAGTGAATCTGTCATCTCAACGTATTTCCTACTAGTATGTCTCCCCGTCAGCCCCCTTGCTTCTGCCACGTATGATACTAACAGGGTCTCTTACCAAAACTGCCAGCCCAAGGGAACAAGGGGAATGGACCCTGTATGTTGAGGTGCCCTTTCAGTGCCGGGGTTTTCTTTGAGGCAAGCGGTAATGCTGCCTGTATGATATGCTGGTACCGTTCAAGGTGTATCTTGGTCTGTCCTGCTGTAGACAAAAGCTCTGACTCCAAAGCTGCTCAGCTGGCACCACTCGTCAGCACTGCTTTTTGCTTTGTTTTCTGGGCAGAAGGAGAATTAAATTGTAGATGTCTGTAATTCTTACACTTGAATTCCTCAGGATGCTTTGTGCCTTTGCTGGGTCCTGCGTTATTACCAAGATCTTTTCCTCTCCCTTGGAAGACCGGCTGCCTCACTCAATTTACTTCCCTCTTTTTTTTTTTTTTTTAATTTTTTATTTATTTTGCCTGGCCTCTCCATGCTCTTAGTGCACACATTGTTCAGATGATAATCGTTTGTGCTCAGCCAGGGCATTAGACTGGATTTTGTTATTGCCTGCTGTATTAACTCCTGCAACTTTGCAGTAATGCGTGGGAGCAGCCAACTTGGTGAACGCGAGTTTTGCAGAGAGCGTTTGCGACTGAAGCAAAACTTCATGGAACTGAAGTAGCTCTCAGCTTCTCCTCGATGAAGCGGTTTGTAGGGTCAGAGCCAGAAGGTCACAGTTATTCACCCCTTATTACTTCCTGAGCATTATTGTTGTTTGTCCCCGAACAGGAGCTAGGGCAGGCATAGCTCCGTGCTGTAAAGCAGGTAGATGGTTCCTGGGATCTGTAAGGAGAGTATGGCTGTTAAATTTAATCCTGTTCCACCCCTGGGAAGGAGTGAAGACACCTGAATGTTAGCATCATTTGAAGGGCATTTGGTTGGCATCTGTGAAATGCATTCGGTTGGTTTCAGATCAGTTCCCGGTGTGGGTTTGTCCTCTGCCACCTTTGGGTCCTGTAAAGAGACCAGAGGCGTACTTGGCTCAGAGAAGCTGACTTTGCCCTAGGTCAAATGTGAGGCTTCTTGAGATGCTTTGTACGGGCGCAGCTCCCTTTGCTGTGGTTTATACTATACTCGGACCCTGGGAAAGAGAGTAACTGTATTTCCTAAAATACAGAGTGCTTTGGAATACCTAACCCCCATCTGGATGCCCGGTGCAAGTACCTCCGAGTCCTGGATCCCCTTGGAAAAGGAATTGGTGCTTTTAGAATGGGGTTCTTCAAGCTGTCTCCAGCTGGGGCCTCACAAGATGGGGGCACCCCAAAGCTCTTGGGAGGACTGAACTCCTTGGGCTTGGTTCTTCTGCAAAACACCGTATGTGTTGTCGTGCGAGTGGGGTAACGGATAGCCCTTCTTTCTGGCACTTCTTGTCCAGCGCTGCCCTGCTCCCGAGGGTGAGATGTTGGAGAGCAGGATCCTTTCTGTGTACCACAGATATGCCAGTTCTTAACTGGTTTTACTGGGAGCTGGGTGGCACCTGACCCACATAAAGATAATTATATTATATATAAAGAGAACATACCGGCACCTAGTTTTGCACGTTATACAATACGTAGTGTGCTTGTTCTGATGTCTGAGCCTTGCCAGTACAGTCTTGTGGATCTTCAACAATCCAATAAAAGCTAATTGAGGAGGAAGAGGTTTTCCGGAGGTTGTAAGTAAGCTGAGGTTGTTCAGCCTGGCCTGGGAAAAATGGTTGCACAAAATCAGGGGCTTTTTAAGGACTAAAATAACGCAATGCCTTTTGTTGCTAATAGCAAGTGAGCAGGAGTTGGGCAAGGACAGCACTCACCTGCATCAGCGTGTGCTGCAGGGGCACATCATTACTGCACCCCCAGGGAGGCCACGCAGCTCCGGCCGAGGTAGCGCAGGAAGTGGGTGAGAGTCGGCGCAGCACCCGTGAAACCTGCCCCATCTCTGGGAGATGGGGCCTGGGCTGAGAGCGGCTCTATCAGCGCCCCGGGCTGAGGCTGGACCCGGCGTTACTACCCACAAAGGAGCAGACTCCACTGCATTGGGCCTTTTTCCTTTGCTCTTGGCGCAGCTCCCCGCGCACGCCAAGGGTTGTGCTTGGCCCGTGCTGGCCAGCTGCCCTCGGCCAAACTGGGAACAGGAGCCCAGAAGTGCCAAGGCTCAGTGGTGTAAAACTGGTAGCTGGGGGTGTGTGTTAGTGCAAGTGTTCTTGCAGACACAGCCTTAAAGGTTCTTGTCCTTGACTAAGTAAGTGTGTGTGTGCGTGCGTCTCCCTCGCTGCCTTTTATTTGTCTTTTTGTGTGTCTCTCTCACCTTGAAATGCAGGTGTTCTGTATCAACGAGAAGGGAGCTAAAATTCACTTTAATGGCTACAATTATACTTCACGATGTTGAGCCAATCTGGCAGAAAGAACAACATGTTCAGACTGGCAGTTTATAATGTAATGTCCTATTAGGCGGTAAGGAATCGGAGGAGAACAGATTTTATATAGGCAATACAGCACAAATTAAAAAAAAAAAAATAAATTCTCTTGAAAGCAATGCAAATTTTAAATTGGGGTGATGAGATGGCACATCTTGACACCCCCCCCCCCCCGGGGTTTTGACTGGCCGCCAAGCATAGCAAAGCTGTGTCAGCAGCGTTTTGTGAAAGGGCAATTTATTATCAATTTTTTTTTTTTTTTTGTGTGTGGTCTCTGTTTTGTGTGTTGTGTTTTTTGTTTTTTTTAGAAAAACCATTCTGCAGCCTTTTAATGCTTTTTCTCTACTAGGGCTGACAAATTACAGCAGCATTTCTAAGGGGAGGGGACACATCCGGCTCTGTGGATTGTGGGGTGTTGGGTTTTTTGGGGCGGTGTGTACAACTGTTCGGTAGCAGAGTTGTCATGAGGCCTGTGACTAGTTGGGTCTCGGCAGTGGGTGGCTGCAGGGTGTGCGGTGGGGTAGCTGCTGCCGTTACTGCCTAGTTAATTAGTGATCAGCCTGCCTGCTTTCACTAATTTGGTACTAGAAAGTGATGGGGGGGAGTTTGCTTTTTGCTGTATTTCATCTGCTATAACTTGAGTACATTATCGGAGCCCCTTTTGCCACTTGCTCACTGAAGCCAACGCAGGCACCGTAAGTTTTCTACACTGTTTGTCCCAACCCCTGGAATAAGCCATTATCTTTATTACCAGTTCATGCTTGGACTTTGTGCTCGTATAGTAAATTAAAAGGCGATAAATCATCTACCCATGAATTGGGGCTTTTATAAATAAAGCAGGTTCAGGGGGAGGTGGGGGTGTTGGTGTGGGTTTTTTTTATTTGCTTTTTAAACTGTCACAGGTTGTGCACCTAAGAATTGTGTTGTAGGGGCAGTTGATCCTACCACACCTGAGCCATGCACCCCCTGCCCCCCCACAGTGGCAGCAGTACACCCCCCATTGCTAGCAGCTTCCGTCAGCACGTATTTTAGCACTTTAACCACAGCGTCTTTGTTAAATCCTTACCTCGCTATAACCGTACAGCAGCGAATGAACCAGTGGAAGGTGAGATTGCTGCTAGCTCCTGCTCCCAGGGAGTAGCGTGAAACAGCCAACTGCACCCGCTAGCCACCATAGCATACCCAAACCACGCTTTTCCTTCTAGCAGATGGCAAAAAGTTGAGCAGCTTGCTTTTCCAGTATAGTGCATTCCAATTAGGAAGGCTTTTTCAAGCAGCTTGCTCTACGATAGTCCGGTTTTGTCACTTTACATGGAGAAATTCCCCCTGGTAATCTGCGTCACACAGCATAAAGTGGTCTTGACCTCTGCAAGAAGCCAACTGCCACACTTTGTCACCTCTGAGCAGCCCTGTCACGCAGAGCCTGTTCTGGGCACTGGGCTGTTGGTCCAGCAGCAACGCAACCACTCACTGTCCTGACAGTCCCTTTCTTCTGCTCCCCACTTCACTGTGCGCCCTCCCCTCTGGCAGGCACATGCTGCTGGTGGATGTTTGAACCCCCCCAAAGGAGAAACCTTTTTTACCTGTGGTTACTATGAGAATGCATGGCCTGTGCTTCCAGCCCTGGAGAATGTGCAGTAATGGTGAACACACCGGAGACTTTTTGAGTTCCTGATGGGTGTGATTACAGCCTCTACCCAGCTCAGGGAGAGGGGAAAACAAAGCAGTAACTCCAAACCACACTGTTCTCTAGCAGACATGTAACACCTCTGCTCAGAGGTCAGAGCAGCCCTTTGAGGCAATGCCCACATGTTTCAACTACCATTTGGGAACAATAAAGATGTATTTTTTTTTGTTTCAAATAGGTGCAGTACTTCTTCAGGATTCTGGACAACTAACAGCCTCCATCCTCACACAACGCAAGAGACACGCACACAGAATGGTGTGTTCATTCATTTATTTGTCCAATGTTTCAACCTGACTGAAATACAAGATCAACAAGAGCACTGTACTCCTGGCTATTATTACATGTTAGAACATAGAGTTTTGCACTTTAGACAACATTTAACACCATTCTATGGGGTACTGCATTGCTTTTATAAAGTTTAAAATAAAGATTTATTTTCAAACATGTGACTTTGGTTTATTTCATACATTACACTTTCTTGCAGAAAAAATAAAATTGTACAACTGCATAAATATAAAATTCTTCCACCATGAAAATGGTTAAAACATTCAATAAAGACATTAGCACCACAGTGTGCGATGCCTCCAGCAGGAAAAAGAAAAAAAAAAGGAAAAGAAAAGAAAATATACAAAGCAAAGAGGTATGCCTATCACTGAGGAGAGTGATAGTCTGACCCGGTCTCTCACACAACATACTGGAGGATGAGGGAAAAGGTGGAGAGAGAGACAGCATTCGCTACAAAGCACAGTACACAATCATCTATTCTCTTGAACGTCACTTAAGTTAGTTTCCCCTGCCACCCCTCCAAATAAAATACCCTAACACCACAGAAAAGTCAGAAGCCGTATGGAGTGCTGTTAAATAGTCTCACAGGTGGGCCTTTCTTTGAAAAGGAACAAAATAATGAGAAGTATCATGCCAGTTCTAGTCCCATTGAGTATTTACACCTTGGACAGCAAAAGTCTTTGCTCACGAGAAGTAGAAAACAGATACAATACATGGCTTGAAAAATGACCAGGGTATGCACCTATAGTACTGTACACTAAATAAAATACACAAGGCAGCAATACTTAGGGGCCAGAAACACTGCTTACTACAAGTCAGTTATGGAATCATAATTTACAGTAAAAATGGGCATGTCCCAAGGCTCAATTTTGTTTTCTTTTGTCATTTACAGTAGAATAAATATTTGTCACTATTGCTACACTTTGTTTACATTCTAACCTAGTAAATGCAGAAAGCTAGTGTAAAGCATATAGATTATGTGTAGGTCCCATACGTATGACAGTTTGTTCAAGACTAGTAGGTTTTCTTTTTTGTTCTTTTTTTTTTTAAACTTTTTTAAATGGCTAGGAGGAGGGGGCGGGGGGGAAGAGAGTTGTGCTTACAATCAGCTGCTTTTTATGTCAAATTTAATATCAAAGCGTCCCTGGAAGCGGTCTTTGTCGCTGTACTGGATGTTCTGCCCGTAGGCCCTGCATTCCACACGCACCTCCGTGTCGTAGGTCAGGTTGGTGAACTGCACCGCCACCAGCGGCTGCAGGTACCGTGGCTGCAGGAGCTTGCCGTAGTAGGGGTAGTACTGCAGGGCGAAGCCGGCGTAGCCACCCATCCCATAGTACTCCACTGTGCCTATTTTGTCTGCATCCTCCTCTCTCTAGGGAGGCAGGAAAAGGAAGAACAAACGATGACAATCATCCAGACTCTACCTTTTGCAGCCCTTTTCCCTAGCAGCATCTGGTTTTCCACCAAGACCGCGACCTCTCTTTGGTCATTACTGATCCTCATCCTGACAGGGTGAGGACGGTCCCGATGGTGGAAAGGACACTTAAACCCCATCTAACACAACAGGCACCTCCCAGCGCGCGTCAGCCAGGAAAAGGGCTTTTTCCTGTCATACCAATGCAATATCTTTGGCTAAAAAAAAAAAGTAAGTTGCTGTTTCTCAGCTGCTTCACAACGCCAAGTAAAACACCTCTTCCCTGGAGTCCTTTTTTCAGCCATCCCTGCTAAGAGCTCCAGCACTTGGAAGCAAAATAGCTGCTTCCGAGGATACCCTTTGCTATCCGTCCCTGCTTTTACCCCTCCCTGCGAGGGCAGCGCTGTGATTTGTCACCAACGGGTGTTTGGGAAACTCCTGTTCCAAAGGGGGAGATATCCCAAGTAAGAACCACCCCAGTTGTCTGCGGAAAGGCAAAGAGGGGTCACTACACTTGGACAAAGCGGATAAAGACTTAAGACAGTCTTCCCGACTCTGCTGTATTTTATTTCAGCTTACCTTGGCAGCGCAGTGGACAGGGATGAGATACGAGTTGTATTTTGCCATAACCTCTGGAGGGAGGCTGTCATTTACCGGAGCCTAGAAGAAACCCAAAACAAGGGGATGTTACACACCGGACGCTTCTCTGCGGACTGCGGCACCTTTGCAGCAGCAAAGCTCAGTGGTAGGAAACACGTGCCATTAACCGAAATCCCTCCTAGCTCAGCGTCAGAGGCAACGGCTCTTGGGACAAGACTCGCAGCGTAACAACAACTAGAAGCTCGGGAACAAAACCTGAGCAGAGCTGTTGTCTGTTCTTACAGCTTCACTGCTGCGGATACCAAAGGAAGCAGGATCAGGCTATTTTCCATTTTGTGGTGTCACTGGGGAGGGTGTTTCGCAGCAGAGCGCTAGCCAGCGGGGTTTGGTTGTGCAAAGCCTGGGCAGCGGCGTGAAGCGACGCGCTGCGGAGGATTTGCCACCTGCCTGCCAGGACTGGAAACCCACAAGAAGGAACAAAGTGACAGTCACACCCTGACGCTGCTGAACTTCGACACCACCTACGGGGAAGGACAAAGGCTCCGAGTGTGTCAGGGAAAGGTGGAAATGCCAAGTCTGATGTTGGTCTTTGGTCTCTTAAGTGCAGTAGTTTTGCTTCACAACCTTGCAGGTCTCGGATCTGCTTTACGCACACCTTGCCCAACACAAGAGCTATGGGGTCTCTGCTGGAGCATGGAACAAGGAAAACAAATATTGCCTTGGATACACGTTTCATTGAGAAATGACATGTGTAAGTCATTCCTTGACTAGTCCCTGCTGCCTAATGCATTCTGGAGCTCTTCAGAGCTCTGTGGCGAAGAAAAGAGGAACACACCAACCCTTCTCTTCCCCAGTCAAACACACATATCTCATGTCATCCCACAACCACCGCGTACCAAGCACAGCGCATTCCTGCTAAAACGCACCCGCTGTTTCCACCCTGGATCAGATGAGCCAAAATTCAACCCATTTTCCTTAGCACAGGGCAGGCTCCCTTCAAAGAAAAATGTTCCTCAAAGCGTGTTAGCTAGACAGCGCCATTCCCCGTCCTCAACTACGCTGACGGGCGGTGGTGAAGGTGGCTTAGCACACCGTTCGCACTGTTTTCCAGCCAGAAGACGGAATGGCAGGTTTTGCCCACCACCTTGTCCAACAGCATGTGCTCTGCCACTGAAATCTTAAGAGAATTTTTTAGCATTTAAATGTGTTGGGGGAAAAAAAAAATAGCAATAAAAGCCATTCCTGGCCAGATTAACCTCCTTCAACTTTACTGCAAACGCGCCCTCAGGTGCGGCACAGAGCAAGCGGGTGGTAGAGACATCCTACAGCATCTGGGAAACTGCGTTAAATAACCTAAAGATCTCCTCACCTTTCTCGCAGTAAGAGCTATGCCCAACTCTCAGATGTAGTTTACGCTTCAGAGACTACATATCGGTCTGATAGCGAATATTAGCACGACTTCAATGAAGTGGTTTTAGCAAGGCACGCAACTCTACGCTGCCTGAGGAAAGAATGGAGTAGCTCGGGGCATGACACAATGTACTGATCTTACTACAGATAGAGTCGGTCTGGGACAGTCCCATGGAAGGACATGGCAATTTAAAATGTTTTTTATCATTTGATGAAAATAACCACTTAAAGCAATTCAGTTAGCGGGTTTAGAAGTTACCAGATAAATGACCAGGAGTTTGCATGAGGCTCACTGCTACTTGTTACCAACTTAGGGCGTGCAGTTTTCATTGCTTTTTAATATAAAAGTATTTTTAAAGCCAGTTACTCAAATAATCTCACAACTTCCCCTCTGCAGAAGGGGTTTAATAGTGATCTCTCTCCAGAAACAGAAAAGCAGGCACAGCAAATCCACAGCGAACTCCTCCTCCTCCGTAGCTTCTGCTAGAACGGGAAGAGATACTTGCCTTAGGTTTGAAGCCGATAATTCTGTTGAGCTTGACGAGGATGCATGGTTTGCCATCCCTGTACCCAAAGGTGGGATCATTTAGTCCAGAACAGTTTTCCAGCCATTCACGTTTGAATTTGCAGACTTTCTTCTGGCCCTGGGCATCACTATATGGTCCTCTGTCTTTGTAATCGGTAGGTACGTCTGTCATGGTGGGGGGAATGAAAAGACAACCACATGCAATGTGACCTTTCGCTTGTCAGGAACAGCAACACTCATGCTTCCTGCGTAGTTAGGATTTCCCCCGTCTCCAAACAGGTAAGTGACACCGTCTTATCGAGGCTGACACCACAGACCTGCACCCAGCCACCCCCCCGACGTGGGCTGGTCCCAGACCAGCAAGTTTACGGGGCTTTTGGTTTTTAACCAAGGATTCTTCCAGACTACAAGGGAACAAACACGTTTGTAATCCACCGGCTTAGAGATACTTTTTTTTGGCAGCTTTTACATGCACATATTAGGAGGTGATAGTCTCATTCCACATTATGACATATAATCTATTAAAGGTTAATACCTCCCCGACGTTTTGCTGCGTTGCATCAAGAGCACCAACACCGGCTTTAGCAAAGTTGTCAGTAAAACCCCCGTGGCTTCCGGAGAGGATAAGGTCAGCACCATGTGCTTTGAGAGTCAGCTGCAACTCTCTCCAAGTGAAATCTGGAAGTTCCCAACCATATAACCTCTACAGTGAGCTTCTAGGTACATCCCTGGCCCAGTCTGGTCTGTCCAAACTAATCATGTAATGAGCAGCCACATGACTGAAACCAGAGCCTGCCAGTTCACCAACATGCCCTTGGCTACGATAAAAGGAACGACCAAAGGCAGAGAACACCCACCGCTCACCCTCAGCTTCTGACGGACCTGACGCAGAGGCAGGAAACTATCGAGACTTACCCCCACAGTCCTGAAAGACTATGTTTTCAGTTTGTTGATCAGCGCTGTAGTCCTTTAAGAACTTCTCGAGGTTCTTCACATACGGCTCAAAACTTTTGGGATCGGAGGCAGTAAAGGAAATTTCTGTCTTTTGTACCTGGGGGATTTGAGTCAGTCCTAAGAAAAGCAAAATCAGGAAGGAAACATTAAGTACACCCCAGAGTTACACAGCCTCCAAGCCATGCAACGCACACCGAGAACATAACTCATTCTAATAATCTTTATTTGTCAGACTTCGGGACTTGCACAAAACAGCTTAAGCTCACTAGAGGGGAGGCTCTGACGGGCTCTTATCTCCTCTTGCCAACAACAGTCTGGAATAGTCATCATGATGTTTGCATCACTAAGCAGATAAAAATCACAGAATCCAGAAGGGAGGCTATAAGTCAAGGTTTTCCTCAAGAAAAACAGTCATCCACAGGTCCCCTGCCCACTTCTGCCTCCTCCCCAAGGACGGAAGGGAAGCTGTCTGCATGTGAGACCAACCACACACAACAAAGTCCCACGGAAGCCTACTCTTACGTACGTATCTCTAAGAGGTTGACTTGAAAGTCTGCAAAACACACCATGTGTTCAGGATAAAAATCAGAGCTGCCCACTCACGAACCCTCACAATAAAATAGGAGAGGTTTCCCCGAGTCAGGTATGGTTGTAATCCACATCGCCTTTGTGTAGTCTCCCTTGTAGGACGCAGGGCAGGAGACGTTTTCTCACTCAGTAAATTCCTCAGCCTGAGCGCTTTCTCTGGTCTTCTCTCTCCATAAGCAGGTACTTCTGATGGCAGAAATAGCCCCCTGAGCTCTCTAATCAGCAGCTCACCACTGAGCAGGTGAGTAGGAAATACCACCACACAGGAGAGATGTTTAAAAGACTGTCCTAGATTCTGGGCTGTGTAACTAGCTCTGCTTTCGACTTCAGGAGGATGAACAGAAAAAGAACGCATGGAGAAGAGACAGGACTAGATACAGGTAACGCCTACCGGTGATGAGAAGTGCCAACGCCTTTGCTTTTCCTTATGGGACTTGGAAATAGTTGCTCCTGCAACAATGTTTAGGTCACATTTTAATTGAATGCCTTGACGCATGGCTAACACTTCCAACTTCAGTAATGGGAACTGGAGTTCATGCTGCTTTTGTGGTGGCCACTGTAATTGAGGTCTTGACTTCTGTTCAGTTAGTCAACTTCATTTTAGCAAGAACAAGAAAAAGGAGCAGGGGAGCAGCATTTGCCTTGACAGCTTTCGGAACAGGCCAGTTGCCAACAAGTTCCCCTGGTGCAAAACCCGGGCAGCTTAGCTGGCTGGCCCCAACCCACAGGAGCTTGTGACTCCAGCAATTTTTCCAAAGCCACTTGAGTGCTTCTGCTTAGTCCCTCCTCAAGCCAGCTCACCGCTCCCCCCCTCCCCGCTACCCACCGAGTTGGAATTTGTAACCTAGGACAAAGATTAGCTTTGTTCCCCTAAACGCAGCTCCTAGTAGCCAAAGATAGCAAGACACCCAGTGAGTAGCTCAGGGTTTCAAGTTTTATTCCGGGAAGCAGCTTTAACTGCTCAAAAGTCCCTCTGGTACAAACTGACCAGGTTGAGTGTTAAAAATTTAGAAGCAACTTGCCACTCCGCTAACAGAATTACATCCTACCCCCCCCCGAAGTCAGTGGCTTTCAACCCCTTTTCAAGCAACTACTTGCACGCTCGCTTCATGGTTATAAATAAATATATATAAAATAAATAAGCTGGGTTCAATTTTAGTAAAGGACTTCAATCCCATCCTGCCAAACCCTCCTCATGTTACCACTCAGCTGGGACGCAAGAAGCTCAGAGTCACTTGAAGTGGCTATCTGGAATCGCAGCGAAGGCGGGCTTTGGCTCCTCTCCTGGGTCTGCCTTTTCCAGAGGTCAAGTTACAGGTATGTCATTCAAGTGTATAAATATAAAATTCAAGAAAGCTTGGCCCGGCTTGTTAAGCTTCCGTCAGGTGGTTAAGCTATTAGTTTTGCTCAAGACCTCTAAAACCAAGGAACTCCCCACCTTGATTTCTTTACCTTGTCCAAGGTAATGCATGAAGGCAGCCATACAGACACGGCAAAGGTGAAGGGAAGGTCAGCAATATACACCCTGCAGTGTGAAAAAGCCACCGAGCAGAATGTCCCTGTTCTCCGGTTAGGAAAACCTGGCCACTGATACGCACAGTCCAAAGCCAACCTTCTGCCCATGAGACAAGAGACTTGACTGGAAGAATAGACACCCATCCAAAGCATCCCTGTCTTGCAAATCTTTGCTGAACAGCACTGAAGTCCAAGAAGCGCTGCTGTACGGCTGCTCCAGCGGCCAGCACAAGAGAACAACCGTTCCTGCCAGGTAGGCTCAGCCTGTGGCCGTAGCTGGGCTGCTTTCGGACGTACGTGGGGCATCTACACGTACGTGGGGCATCTACACGTACGTGGGGCATCTACACGTACGTGGATGAACCAGACTTAGCTTTGGTACAGCAGGTACTTTCTTTGTTTAACAAAAGAGCAAAGCGGAGATCAATCTTCCCACTTACAAAGTAAATCTTTGTGAAGATGAAAGGCTTGTTATGAAAATAGCTTTATCCTGATTAAAAACATATTACTGGCTTCCACCACAACCTCCATTCTCACATACCTGCAACTCACCTGACACAAAACCCTAAGCACAGATTTGTCACTTCTTGTTTTCCACCTGTACAGCCCACAGCCAGAATAAAAGCTTCAATGCTGTTATCAGAACAGCACTATCACTGAACCCCTCTTAAGCAATCTTGTTTTAAAAAAAAAGTATTTGATCTGACAAGAGGAGGTAACCTCTGCAGAACACACCTGGAACCTTTCTGAAACCTTTCTCATCCCCATTAAGGGAACAGAAGCAAGTAGGGACAAGAGGAAAAATTCAATCCCCATTAAGGGAACAGAAGCAAGTAGGAACAAGAGGAAAAATTAAAGCTGAGCCATTCCAGTGCTACCTACCATGGGCTGCTAGACACCTAAGGAAGTATGTGACTCCAATAAAGAACAAGGATGAATAAGCCTCTTAGGGGCTTCATGCACATGAAGAAGCCATTCATAAGCAAGTCCTACAAGGAAAAGAAAGCCTCAAGTGCTTTCATAGCCAGAAGTCAAACCAACCTTCTCCCCATCTTCAGACTATAATCTGTTTGCCACAGTTCTGCATCTCCTACTATTACCACCAGAGATGCACCACGGTGCCACGTGTGGCGATGCTGTTCTTCACACGTGGAAGAATCAAGTAACTTACTGCTAAAATATCGACAAACCACTTCAGGAAATTTCTGCAAGCGGCTCTTAGAGTGCGTTGCTAGGAAATACGATTCCCATCTTCACTTGACTGACACTGTCCACATAAATGAGCGATGCCTTCACTTGGTAACAGACACCACCTTCTGTTGGTTTTCAAACTCTCTGGATGTACAAAGATACCAAAAGCCAAAAAAGCATGTAAAGTAATTCATTTTTTTCAGCTATGGTTCCACTTCAAACCACTGTTGCAGATTAAAAATCACATTGATTCAACTTCATTTAAAACCAGATTTTCCACACAGACTTTATCATTCTAAGCTGCAGGAGCAAGACTTCAGGAAAAACAGTGTCCTGAGGGTGAAGAGGAAGAAACTAGAAGTGGGAAGTCAGGCTTGTTATTAAGAATGGTTGTGTAAGTTCATAGTAACCACTCTTGCTTCACCACACAATGCTCATTTCCAGGTACCATGTAACCTTGGTTCAGAATGAGTCTGAACACTCCTGGGATGACACAGATGACGAATTGCGTGATCACTATACCATTTCTATTTACCACCCCCCCAGCTCCCTAAATGAGGATGGACTTGAAAAGCCTCCATACCAAGCGACATCCTTCCAAGCTTCCAGCCACCCTCTACCTCATCCCCAAAGTGCAAAAAAGGAGGTGCAATTTTTCTACAAATGCAGCAAAATCTGCTTCGGCAGACAACATCCCCGGAGCCCGAGATTCCGAGGTTTTTCCAAAGATAGGTACTGAGACGGAAGCAGAAAAGTCCTTCTTCACAGGAGGTGGCACACACTCCTTGGGGCTTTCCTGCCACCTCCCTGCTGCTTATCCGAGCGGGGAATACACACCAGAGCAGCCTTTTCCATGCCACACTCACTGCCCAGGCACATCGGGGCCGGGCAGCACTTGAAGCAGGGATACCTGCAATCCCCTTGAGCAGGGATTCTTCCAGCTGCCACTTCAAAAGAGCCTTAGGCAGCAGTGAGCTCTCTCCCCGCTACACCAGCCTCAGTGGCGGGATGCTGCGTTCCCCAGGATGCGTGCCGCAAGACGGCAGGATGCACAGCCCAATTTATATTGGGGTGGGAAGGGGGAAAACGGCGTATTATTTTTTTAAACACCCAGTACGCTGCGTTTAAGAGGCAATAGCCTCACCCTATTAGCAGGTGAAGTCCTCTGTGCTTAACGCAGGCTCCGACCCTGCAGCGCACACGGAACTGGGACCCGGGGCTGTGGCAACGGCGAGGGTGGACAAGGTGAACTGCACTGTCCCTTCCCCTGGCCCAAGGAAAAAAAAGAGGAGGAAAAAGGTATCACGGAAAGGTACAAAACTCAGCTTGCCCTGCAGCCCTGTATAACATTCCTGGTGCATTCAATGCAGAAACCAATTAGCATATTAATGACTCTTGGCTACAAAAATAGCACTTTATGGCTTTCAGTGTTATGCCCGTGTCAATAACTCAATAAAACATCCTGTAGGTTCTGTTGCTGTTATGAGATCTGCTGTATTTAGGAACAAGAATGATATTACAGCAACCCCTACAGCATTTTCTCCTGCAAATCCTAAAGGGAAGTATAGTTTCCCCTTTCCCAGCCATATTGGCCTGACACAAGAGTGACTTGCCCAAGAAAGGCAGAGCACTAACAAGAATAAAACCAGGTTTTCCAGCTTCCTAGAAAATCCAGGGCTCCATCAAGCTGCCAATATACTTACTTGGCTTGCAAATCTTCCCACGAGAACCAGGAATGAGAACTGCACAACACCCTGTTTTACGTAGTTCATAGTCTGCAGAGCTCCCAGATCACAGAAAATTCGACTTCGATGCCCACACGCGCGTTCATTTTCTGTCAGGAGAGCAGTTGTGCTTGCAGCACGGGGGAGAGCCCTACGCAGCGGGGGAACGCAGGGATTGCTGACCTCCCAAACGCAGCAGCGCAGCAACTCCCTGAGTGTCAGTCTCTGAAAGCCCACATTAAAAGCCTATTTTGGACTCGTGGTCTAATGGCTGCTGCGCTACAGGAACAGACTCAACGTTAAGAGCCAACCTCCACCGCTTCCACATCTGTAGAAAGAGCTGTCGCATGATGCCCTGCAAAGGACTCTGTGCCATTAACAGGTAATTATTTTCTTGAAGCTGTATGCGCATGCCATTACAGCGTGGTTCAAAACACTTGTTTATTGGGTTGCCTACTGTCATGTATTCAGGGAGCTGGATTTTCTTCCCCTGGATTCCAGCACGTGTCCTGAAAGTCCATTACAAAGATACCTGCTGACCTTCCCACTCTTCTTCCATTTTGATTTCTGTAGCACACGCTCCAAGAGCATCTTGAAATTCAGTTCCCTTTTTCCGTTTAAAAAAGGATAAGCCCCAGAAAAACTGGTGCAGTATGCAACTAAGAGATGAATAAAAATCCTCCGTGGGCTAAAATCTTACACAGAAGTTCTACCACAGTGTTGCTTTGACATTAGAAGCGCAAACTGCTATTACATAGAAAGCGAACAGTTTAACTAGAATGAGTAATTACGTGACATCAGGCTAAACAGCAGGTCTATCTGGATGCGACCCAAGAGCCATGTGCTTCTTCGCTAATTATTTCATGTCTGGTGAGACCACTGGGCTTCAGCCGGGGAAAAACACATTATTAAAATAACTACTCCACCATTAGCCATTTTGGCTTTTCGGATGCAGCTAACAGCTCTGGGCAGTATCAGTGACAGTTTAGTCTTTCCTGCAAATGTCAGAGCTCATTGCAGAGACAGAAACAGCCACTTTCAGTGCTAAAGACAGCATTTACCCCAGCCACGCTGGTACGTTAAGTGCCACACACCAACACAGCAGTTCCAGTCTCTGTTCTGTCTTTAAAAAGCGCTGGTGGAAAAAGCAGTGATCTGAAAAAGATGCTGCTTTGCTGAGATGTAACACCAGTTGGTGATGGTAACGTTCCCTGTGTCGTTAGAGCAGGGAATAATCACAGCATTGCAGAGAGCGGGGCTGTAAGATACCATACGACACCAGAGCCAACTTCTGTAGCTACAAGCCATCAGCCTCACAATTGTCACTTAAATACCACCGTTATTAAAAGCTTCTGAACTGTTTTACAGAGCAACCGGAGACAGATCGTTACCATCCCCAGTGCCAAGCAGCCTCAAGGTCATTTGTAATGTGGGAAAGCAGCAGTTGCGCAGCTCCCCCCGCCCCGCTCCCAGCCGCCGCTGGCTGCGGCAGGAATCGGATAGCGCAGCAGAGCCTGGACGCACAGAGCAGGGAACCTGCGGCAAGGGCTAGCTACGCCATTTGCCCCTACCCAAGGCAAGCTGGTCGCAGACGCTGCGCAAGTCATCTCTAATTTTGAGCAGAGACTTATTCTGTCTAGTAAAGACAGGTCGTGCATCGGCAACTACAAGACCCACCTTGAACCTCCCACGACACATTCAACTGAAATACCCGTTAGTAAATGCTGTCACCTCCTCTAGATCACGCAGTGTCGTTCAGCGTTGGCTAATACAATTCAGTAAGCGCACCCAGAATTGGTACTGTCCCCTTTCTCCTTGTGCACCCCAGTTTCACAGCTAAAAGCTAACGTTTTACCTTTGGCCCTTCACTTACCCATGGGAACACAGCTGCTATGAAGAAAAACTGAACCCAGCTTCTTCATACAGCTCATTCCCAAGTGAAGCCTTTTAGCCTCACTCCATCGCTTCGGTTTAGGGGAAGGGAAGAGCAATCCAGGTTTGAGCTCCTCTCAGGAGGCATATTTCACATGATGCAACCTTTAATTCTAGCAGGATTGCCTTCAAGCCCCAGTACTGTTAACACAGAAGGCTGAGAACATACCCACCCCCTACAAATATGTGTTGCAGCAACAGAGCGCTTATTTCATCCTCCTTCCTGAGGTGAGTAACCAACCCACCTTCCCAGAACAGCTCGCCCCGAGTCAAACATGGGCCTCCTGTTCAGTTACCTGGAGGTGCCACTCGATCCTGGTACTTGGGCTCAAATTCACTGACAGTGAGCAACATCACTTGGATGGTCCCAATGAATATACCTGCCAGGCAACCGTAGAAGATGACATAGAAGAGGAGGATCTTAACTGCAAGGGAAAAACAAACAGAAAGAGGAATCAAATCAAGCCCTCGGGACAGTCACAAACTCTTCGTTTGCCACTTGCAAGGAAGAGCGCAGCACGCTGAATTCAGATGGCAAGCCCTGCTCCAGAGGCATATACGGAACAGCGAGGTTATGCCCCGATGAAGACAGAAAATACAAGTCACTCCAGTTGCTTGGGGGGCTGGAAGCACGAGCGCCTGAAAAACCTAGAAATCCATGAATCAGGATTTGGGATTGTAAAACGTGAAGATTAAACCGTGTTCTTCCGTATTTTAAAGGATCCCTTGGCTGAGCCAGCACTACCATCGCACGCTATCACAGGGGACAGACTTCCAGCGAAGCAAGCACCCAACAGCAAGAAGCCATACTAAGGGTGTGCTCTAAAGAACACCCAATTCCACGAGGCTCCGGGCCTCAAAGCCATTTCCAGGAGAACGTACAGTAAACGTTTCATTCAGGTTTACAAGCAATTGTAAAGCCTGATCTCCCCTAGTAATTCAGGCTATCGCCCCCATTAAAGACAACGGGAGCAGAGTTGGGGCCCCAATTAGCTCCGATACTCAATCTCAAACATAGGGAAGTACTCGGACACGTCATAGTACCGCACGTTTGCCAGCCTTGTATGTCTACAAAGGCGCTCCAGCACTGCTCATACCAATTAAAAAGTGAATTACATAATGAAAGACTGAATTTAGTTTCGGTCTAAAGGGAGATGCCTAGAATAATCTTGGGGGGGGTGGGTGGAGATGAGCCTGGAGACACAGCGTGGCTCAGACTCGGGGTATCGGTTACCAGTTTACAAGGATTATCTCAACTGATTAACTGCACAGTAACATGCCGTACTAGGCATCACCAGGCCGCCTACGGGAAGGATAAGCCAGCCCATGCCAAGCAACTATATGCTTGGAACAAGCAGACCAGCGCAGAAGCCAAAGAGTACTTGAAAGAGAGCCTGCTCGATCCCGGACTGTCCTCATCTAATCGCAAACAAAAAAAAGAGATGGTTTATTTGAAGGACTTGAAGCGCCCAGCTGCAAGGGAAGGGGAGGAGGCAGTAGGTGGAAGTATTCCTCCGCCCTTCCCAACCCCATCGTAAAAAAGCTCCATCAGTAGAGAAGCCTGCAGCCGAAAGCAAGCGGTTCTGGTTGTTTTCTTTTCAAGTCTGTGAAAGACAAGGTGAGCAGGAAGGACAGCCAGCGACATCAAGGCTGAGGGACACACGGTCAGGAAGGCAGGCCCTTCTCTCGTCTTCCTCACGTGAACCAGAGGCAGGGGAGGGAGCCAGGGCTGGAGGCCAGAGGTGGGTGCAGTAACGTGGTGCTCCAGGAGTTAAAAGCACTCTTTGGTATCCAGGCAGCGTAAAGCAAATGGCTGTGACGTCAGGGACGTGTGGAAATTTTTTCCAGAGCACGGTCATAGGAGGTGCTGTTGTAACAAACCAAACACTAATGCTGTTGTCTGCAGCGTAACGCCTTTTTGAGTTTTGTAACATCAAAAGGCAAACACTGGGAGGTAGCTTATTTAATCAGGTTCCCAGCCAGGATGCTCTTAACGCCAAAGACACCTTAAAGGTCAAAACCACTCCTAGGACTCAGATAATACACAGCCGCTCTAGCGAGCGAGCACAACGGGGTTGAAGGAGAAAGCTTCCCGCAACAGGTAGGTTTATAACGGAGGGATCGGACGATCAGCCTGCAGATCGACTCCACAAACGGCAATCAGTCCTAGGCGGATAGGTACGGGCACTCTGGGAGAAGGACGGCTTCAGCCTCCGCATCTGAAGCCCTGCGCAGTTGCCTGGTGCCTCAGGAGCTGAAAATACCTATCCACGCGCACCCGCAACCCAATTCTGCTCACGTAAAGATACAGCAGGAGCCTGCTCTAGTCCGCCCGCCTGCCAGAGCTAAAGCCGGCGGCTCCGGATGTGGCACCTCCGGCTGATCCATTACAACGGGAGGCGAATTCAACATCGCAAGGGTGGCACACCGGCTGTGGTTGGCAGCAACTGGAAGACTGTCTATTTGCGTAAAGAAAATGTTAAAAGGCTCTTAGGCTAAGTGCTATTTGTACAGCACCTAATAAATGCATCATGAGCTTTTAATCACGATCGCGCATATAGCCATTTCCTTCTCGCAGAGGCATTCAAAGGCAATTGTTCTCTCTCTCGACGAGGTGAAATTAGCTCGGTTTCTTTTATCCAGAGGAAAAGGGGGAAAAAAGAGAAGGCAGCCCGAGGTGCAAGGCGGCTGAGGGCCGGCAGCGCAGGCTCCCCCGACGGCGATGCTCCCGGGCCGGGCCAGCGGCCGGGGAAGGAGACCCAAGGACGAGGCGCCCTCGCCAAGGTCGGCCCGCCCCGGGCTCCATCCCGGGACCGGGGGCCGACCCTGCCTCACCCCCGGCCCCACCTCAAGTCACACCCAGGCGGGCAGCGCCCCCGGCCCCCCGCGGGGCCCCACCGGGCGCCGGGAAGGGCCCCCCCCCCCCCCCCGCCACCGCCGCCCTCACCCGCGGGGACGCGTCGCGCCGGCCCCGGCCGCCTCCCCCGCCCCGGGCCGCCCTCCCCGGGGGCCGCAGCCCCGCCGCAGCCGGCGGAGGCGGGGCGGGCCGTGCTGCAGTGCCCGCCGCATCGCCGCCGCCCCCCGGCCCGGCCTCGCCGCCCCCGGCCCGGCACTCACACCAGCTGCCCCCGGTGCGGCCCAGCAGCTCCTTCTTCTCCGAGTTCCAGATGAATTTCTTCCAGTTGCCGTCGCCGTCCTTGGCCTTCCCGCGGGCCATGGCGGGCGAGCGGGCGGGCGAGCGGTGGCGAGAGGTCTAGCCCTCGGCGGGCGGCGCGGGCAGGCCCCGGCTGGGCTCCCTGCCCCGCGGCACCGGGAAGGTCTGGGGGCGCCCGCCCGCGCTGCGGGGCAGCCGGCAGCGCTGGCCCGGCAGGGTAGGGGGGAAGCGACCGGGGGCGCGCGGGAGCGGCGGCGGGCGGCGAGGGGAGCGCAGCGAAGCCCACGGGGCACAGAGCAGCCGCGCTCACCGCCTGCCGCGCCCCTTCATATACACCGCCGGCTCCGCCCCGCCGCGGCCCCCGCCAATGGGCGCCGGCAGAAGGCTGCGGGGGCGGGGTCTGCGCGGCGAAGGGGCGGGGCCCGGAGGCGGGCGGGGCCCGGCGGGGGCGCGCCGGCCGCGGGAGCGGCAGTGCGGGAGGGGGCAGGGGGGCTGCGGCGCCGGCGGCAGCGCGGGCCGGGCCGGGCCGGGCCGCCGCGCACCTGAGCGCTGCCCCGCCGCCGCGCCGGGGCGGGCGCGGGGGGTGCGCGGGCGCGCCGGCCTGGGCGCGCGTCCCTGCCCGGCCCTAGCTGCATGCGCGCCTGGGTGCGCGTGCAGGTGTGCAGGCGCGGGCGGACGCGCACCTGCACGCGCGTGCCGGGGCCGCAAGGCCCCGCCTGGTCCTTTAGTCGCTCCCCCCGCCCCGCCCGCTCCCCGCGGGACCCGGCTCCCGCCGAGACCGCGCCGCCCGCCGCAGCGGAGGCTGGTGGGCCGGGCGCTGAGCCCCGCCTGCCTCCCCTGCCCCTGCCCCTGCCCCTGCCCCGCACCGGCCCGCCCGCCCCGCTCCTCCCGGCCTCGCCACGCTCCGGCCGGCTCACGTGTAACACGGCTGCGGAACACTTCACGCAAACGGCGCTCCCTGCCCGGCCCCGCGGTAGCGCTGGAAGCACCTGCCGGGAGGGGAGGGCGGGCAGCCGGACGGACAGACAGACAGCCAGACAGAGGCTCCCCGGGGGCGCGGTGGGGAGCGGCACCTGCCTGCCCACTTGCCCCCCCCCGGGGAGGGGCTGCAGCAGTGGTGGGGGGGACACAACGGGCCGCTGCTGCCCCGGTCCCGGTCCTCCGCCACTTGGACCTTGTGGGAAAACAGAGAAAAGGATAAAGGGCATTTAATGGACCATCGTTAATCCGCTCTGTGGTCACAGGTAAAGAAAGTGCCTTGATCCCACGGTACCCTTGATCCCACGGTACCCTTGATCCCACAGTACCCTTGATCCCACGGTACCCTTGATCCCACGGTACCGTTACAGGACGGTTAAAGTCACGCGTGTAAATCCAGGCACGCTTGGGTTTACCTCTGAATTTCCTATTTGGTTGCAATGTATTCCACCTATTCTCTTGCCCTTAAGCTACTGATACGTTCTCTCCAATTTAACTCCATCCCTCCTCCTTTTTTTTTTTTTTTATTGGTCTGGGAATCGGGATGAATGCATATAAGATGGGCCTTTCCTTCGCACCACCTAGCAAGTGCACGTTCCGGAGGTTACCTGCAAGAATGACCCAGCCTGAAACTGAGGACCACCCAACCAACCACCCAACCAACCACCCACCCACCCAACCTCAGCATGCTCTTCTCAGATCTCAAGAAGAAGTCGTCTAGCCACCATCATCTCCGACCCTCCCTAAACCATTAAAATAGCAGTCAGCGGACAGGACATAACGTAGCACCCTTCTCCAAGTGATCCACGGCTACAACGCAGAAGCAGCCCCTGAAGCAGCCGACGGAGACGCCTGTTTTTTTAGGCCACCAGCCTCAGCCTACTGAGCCACACGGGCCAGATACCCTCAAGGTCACGCCGCCATTCGTGGCCGCGGCTGAGCGTGGCCTCCCCAGCTTTCGGCTAGGTTTCTCAAGCCGTGCGGGCTTGTGGGTTAGAAAGAAGATGGGGATCGCACAGGAGGTGTAGAGAGGCCGTGTGCCTAGAAGGCTGTGTGTGTTTAACTGGGAGCGTCCGGTTTGCTGAACGCTCCGTGATACGTTACGCGTGATCAAAGGGAGCCAGGTGTGCCACCCGGATTTGCATCCTAGGTTAGGAGAATCGGCTCTCAGTGGCATTTATGTGATGGGAAAGAGCTAGAGGGAAGAGGATAAATGGCATCTCTCTTTTCTCCCTGGTGTCTGGTCAGAGCTGGTCTCTTAAAGACACCTGCTGATGGTGGGTGATAACAAAAGCAAACACGGACAGCAGGATCTGATACCCAAGCGAACACCATCTACGCTGCAGGGAGGACAGTATCAGTTACAAGTTAAGGCGGCTGTGATTACAATCAAGCCAATAAACAGACAAGCACCGCTGGAGGAAAAAAACCACCCGTTTTTAACTCCCAGACCTCAGCGCAGTTGCTGGCGTAGCCAGCTAGGCAGTTTCTCTCGGCTGCCGGGCCGCCAGCTCTGCGCTGGCCACGGGGGAACTGAACCAACGCTCCTTCTAATGCCCTGGGTGCAATTTACGGGCCAGGTATCCCACCCTCCAAAGGGCAGCAGTTTGGGAATTACGTGTGGGTGCGCGGTGGCGTCACCCAAGCATGAAGTCTACTCATCAGACAGCCTACCCTTGGGTGCCGTGCCTGGCATTATCCCCGGGCCGGGACTCAGCTCATCTGGTCTGCAGGGGAAAACACCGCACAAGTTAGTTCAAGGCACGTCCGCCAGCAGCAGTCGGTGCAGCCCTCCCCTCTTTGCCTTCTGCCCGAGCAATGGGGTCATCCAGAATAAACCAGGCATGGGATATTCAGGCAGGTTCATGGGGATATTCAAATCAGGGAAGATTTGAATGCGAGTACACTCTCCCACAGCATTATTTCCTAAGCCCACAGAGAATGAGTTTGGAGAAAGCGGCTAGAGGATATTTGAATAATCGTATCACAATTACATGACAAATGGCCACCCAGAAACACGATCTTCCTCTGAGCACATTCTCGCCGTCGCTACAAGCTCTAGTGGCACTGGTGGAAGCTGAGCTGCAGGAGCTCCTGGCTTCATCAGTGTTTGTTTAAGGATCACCGGGAAACTCTCTCCTCTTCCTGCAAGCGTCTGCATTTCTGTATAAATACACAGAGAAGTCCTGTTGGGTTGGCAGCGGCCAGCGATACCGAATCTCCGTGACTGCCCAGGCTGGGGCGTGCGGGATCTGGAACGGGCGAAAGGCCCTTCGTGAGGCTTGCACACCGTTCCTACAAACTCTTACCGTCCGAAGCCTCAGTCCCATGCACGCTCAGGACACACACTGTACTTGATGTCGGTGAATTATCCTCTCGGAGTCGGCAGAACTAATAGGCAACGGGGTGCCAAATTTTATTCAAATTTACTGTTTGTTTGGCCGCTCAGATATCAATCAGGCCGTCTCTAAGGCCACCACTATATGATCTGATTTTTTAAGGCGATAAGGGCCCGAGGCAACGTTCGAAACTGCCAAGAACAAAATGTGCAAGGCGATCCGTGTCCAGGAGATTAGCTGCAGGAGAAAGGATGGGGCCGGGGAAAGCTGTGCGCCGGCACCTAGGAAGGAACAACCTGCAAGATGGAACGTGTTAAGGGCTTTTCTTGCCGCTTAGCATGTGAAGAGCACTCTGATTTTCTCCGGTGGGTTTGCACATAGCCACCAATGGGATCCCTGCTTCCTCTGGGTCTCTTGCCTTGCAGGACTGGGATAAAGCACCCAGGGCAAGGAGACGTGTCTTACTACAGGGCAGGAGGAGGGCGGACAATTGCTTTTCATGTAGCGGCGAAAGAGAAGGGCCCGGCGCAGAGCAAAGCGAAGTGAGGATTTGTCCAGCTTGGTGGCTATTCTGCCTATTAGTGCCATTTGTGGGGGAAAATGAGACTGTGCGGCTGACGGTCACACGCAGCAACTTTGGGTAGCGTGTGATCTAGAAACATCTCTGAAGGTGGCTGTGGGTGATGCTGCAATACGCAGCAGAGGAAGGAGAGAGGCACGCCGGGGAGGGGAGGGACTTTCACAGGCTGCGGGACCAAGTGCTAATTATAAGATGACAGAAGGGTGCAAAATGGCCTCAAGTAGTTACTATTCGTGGGCTGCCACTGCAAACAAACGGGGCTGGGCCTCCTCGGGCTGGCATGCCCGGGAGCTGGAAAAGGGCAGCTGCTCAAGAGCTTGGCACCCAGCCTGCAGCACCCAAAACAGGTGAGAGGGGGCAAGGAACAAAACGGGCGACGAGCTGCCACGGCCTCGCAGACTGCGAGCGAGAGGCCGGGTGGCACACGGGCATTTTACACCCTTCTGGGAGCTGCAAGGGGCCTCGAAGGGGAGAGGAGCGACCCTTGAGAACTGCCTTCAGCGTCCCAGAGAGGCAAGCGCTGGTGTGCGGTCCCCACACCACCTTCCCGGTCCTGCAGGGCACTGCCGTAGGACCGTTCTCCGATTTTCTGCCTGGGAGGTTTGGGAGAAACAGAGCCTGCTCAGGGGCTGCTGCACATTACACTGGCTCAAGCAGGGGCTGTAGTCCCCCAGAACACAGTATGACAAAAGTAGCTTTCCAATGTTCCTCCTTCCTCTCCTTGTCCCCCCCCCCAGATGTGGCGTCACTAGGGATTAGGATTATACACATACGTGGTTGGTCCTCTGAGCACAATGACTGCGTTTGAACAGATTAATTGCATATAGCTATGCAAGCTGGGGTAACCAAGCTCAAAAAATTGTAAACTGGTAGGCACTGAGAAAGTAAATATATATAGAAATAACCTCCCCCAAATCCGGCCATGGGGCCAGTATTCTTTTCTTTAGTATCAGTTCGATAGTTGTGTAATATAACTTGTGGGGTTGTCTGCGCAGCTCACCCTTGGCAAAATGATCTGGAAAACAACAGATGAGTGTAAACAGCATGGGTGGATGGAAATCCCAAAAGTGTCTGAGAGGGCATTTGCCCAAAACTGATCTTCCTGAAGAGGGAAACAACCATCAGTCCTCAACTGATCATGCTAAAGAGGATGGCAGCCATCAGCTGGATTAAACGGTAACCGGGGAATGAGAAAAGACAATTCTGAAACAAAGGATGAGTTGGTCTGAAAAGCTGTATAAAAGAAGCATAAAAATTTGTAACGGAGCAGGGAGAAGCCTCGGACTGGGAACAGAGCAGCAGTCAAAACCCCATCTGGCACATCACAACCTCTGCTGAGACTGGAGGCAGCAGCTTCCCCACCCGTGAGACACCGTCAGCAGCCGGCACTCAGCGCGTGGCCTGACCCCGTGGGATGCAGCGTGGAGGGACTCACACTCTGGGGGTGTGTGGGTGACCTTCTGGGGTGCCTTCCCACCAGCGGGTGCATTAGCTGATTGTAGGGAGTAGCGTGGGCACCCCTAGAGCTGGAGCAGGCACAACCCCAGTGGGAACGGGGTGTAAGCGGGGGGACCCGCGCTCCCAGAGGTGACTCCCCCACCAGTGAGAGAAGGGTGGGTGCCTGCGCGTGTGGGATGAGAACTTCTGGGGCTTAGTTACAGAAGTGTGTTTAGCAACGCGCAGTAATTTTTTAGTGTTTTCTAAGTGTCTAACATTGTGGTTGAACTGCTGTATTGCTGACATAGATCCTGAATGTATAGTTCACTGATTGTCAGTTAATTACATGTCCTTAATAAATCAATAAACCCTTTCGATCCTGATTTGGTTTCCCCTACGTGAGCTGAGCCATTTTTCCCTGCAACAATGAGGAATTGCTACAAGTTTTTGACCAATCCTGGCAGGAGAAGGCCTATATGCTCAGTGATGGAGAAAAGATTCACTTCGTGTTGAACTGGAGACTAGGTGCAGGCCAAGGGATGGTTTCTGAGGTGGACTGGCTGGCAGGCGGAGACAGAAAAAGGGGGATGTGACAGAGACAACATGCCGTGTGCCTGGTGTTTGATAACTGGGATAAATACTGGTGGACGGTGTAGAGTTCCTCCGGCTGAGCACAGCCACCAGCAGTGAAACCTGCCAGCTATCAACACTGTTCTGATGGAGGCAAAGGCAACTTGTGAAGGCAGCAGAAGTCAAACCATATTGCCAGAATTTCTCTTTTTGGCTGATGCAGGAAAAATTACTCTCACCTCCTCACTGCAAATAATGCGAAAATACTTCCTCGCACAAAATCCACCCTGTTTTCCTTGGCCCATCTGGAAGTGACCGCCACACAGGGAAGAAGCATTACCCAGGAACTAGCTATGACGCTGGCAAGAACAGCACGTGTTTTGTGACAACGGGCACCTGGAGCCCTTACTGGAGCGGCAGCCAGCTAGCTCCCTGGGACGCAGTCACCGAGCTCGGGCAGCTACGTGGGCAATGCAGCTGCAAGGCTGGGGGACTGATTTGGCTTCACCCCTGTCCAAACAAAATGGTCCCCATTTGGCTCCTTCGGATATAGCAGCACTATGCACCGTTAAAACAGGCCGCCGTTAGTTTTCTGTCTTGGCAGCGAGATCACAAGGCTTCACTCTCCGCTCGTTCCTAACCATGGTTCGTAAGGGGTTTCTCTTGGCAGGTTGTGTTTGGGCACCAGCCTGCTCGGCTGCCCCAGTTAGAGCTCTGCTGTCTCCAGGGCCAGCCAGTCTGGGATGTCCAGCGTGAAACCAAGTCGAAGAAGGAGAACTAAATAAACTCCAGAACTATTTGAGGCCTGCTCTAATAGAGTTTAAAAAGAAAAACAAAATTGGAGTGGAAAAACATTTCTATCTTTAGCCATCAGGAGCAAGACTTATCTAAGCAGCACCACGCAGGAGCTGGCAATGGGAATGGTAAGTTAGGGTTCGACTTGTTCCTAAAATCTTCTTTTAATTGTTCGGTCAGGGCCACAGTGGGATGCTACATGATTTACAGTGCCTGCCAGAGGCCATTCTCCTTCTCTTCATGGGAGGTCCTTTCCCTAAAACAACTCACAGATGTCTGTGATAATTTTAAAGATTATTCCACCATTGCCCACACTAAGAGTTCTTAGCGACTGAAGGTAGATGACTCTGCAAACCGGGAAGCCTGCTGTCCACCGTGCGCTTCTTGGTGGTCTTTGCTTTGGTTTGGGTTGTCTGGTTCCACTGCAATGTCCTGCGATGACCAACACCGCACCCTCACCTGCAACACAGTAACACAATGTGTGTAAAAACCAAACAAATTTTGACTGGAGAATCTCTCTCCAGTCCTCAACATCCAGTTATCGTGACAAAAGGCATCATGCAGCCGTGATGGCAATTGTCTGTCTTTGTTCCCCTGACATAAATTCAGTGCTGTGGTAACAACGCTGGAGTCTGAAATTTCCTTTTCTTTTTTAACCAGTCCTGCGCGGACTGCAGGACGTCACACAGCCTCAGAGGCATTCACATACAGGCCAAAGGAGGCAGACACACATCTAAGAGGAGTTTAAAAAGCACTGAAGCCTTTCTCATTATAATCAGTAGCAGCTGAGGACCTGACCCTGTGGATGATTTGAAAAGCTGGATGGGCCTCCGTTTGTATTTTTAGATGCTCGTGTACCTTGGAAAATCTGCTTTGACTTTCCACAGTTCAGCCTTTCTGCTCAGATAGCCAGGATACATTTGACATGGACATTTGTACCAGACCCATGTCAAAGCGGATCCGTTCTGCAAAGGCATGACGGGAGCTGGGCACTTGTGTCACTGGTGTCCACAGATCCATCAGGCGTTTCTCAGAAACTATCAATTCTGGCTGAATAAGACACCACAAGTTACAGGCAGAGGGAAGTGAACACCATAAGCAAACCACTCCATCATGTCCGGTCTAACAACGGGACAGGTAGAGGAAGACAGCGCATGTGATGATGCTACTGTTATTTACGTAAGGCGATACATTTGGTTTTCTGTTATTTAAACCCTATTTATCAGCTGAATAACACAAACCCTTGGAGGGTGACAGGTCCGTGACAGGACCCATAAGTCAGCTATAGTTCTGAGTTGTACTTTTTTCTTATGGGAAACATCCCCAAAATACCAACATGTAAATCTGTTCTTCTGCATGTTAAAAGTATTCCCCAGGCAACCAGGATCAGGAACTGTACTTAAATTCCCTTTTCTCCCCACCAGTATTTCCTTTTGAAAAAGGAGTCACTACTGGTAATCAAAGATTAGCTACTATCGCTTGATATTCAAAGCACTTCACAAACAAACACTCAATACCAAAATGGCCTTAGCTAACCAATTTTATTACGAGCTAGTTTTGTTAATTCTAAGAACATAAGACTGACTACACCTGGAACACACCAAAGGTCCATTTAATCCAGTATGTCTTCTCCAGCTGTGGCCAGCAGCTAATATTTAGAAAAAGAGCCTAACGACAGGGCAAGTACAGAGTGACCGATGTGACCTCCCGGGTGCCAGCAGTCTGCTGCCTTGGGATTTCCCAAACCCGGGAGTACGCTAAGTAAACTGGGCGTAGCCCCAAACCTAATCTGTGTCTCACTTTGGAGAAGCAGTTTGTATCCGGCACGTTGCACCTCAGCGGTGTGACTGCAGCCTCTGCCAAGTTCACCTGAGTGAGCTTTAGAGGCCAGTAACTGCGCAGAGGTGAGGGCAGGTCTCATAGCCACACACGTGAACAGCTATGGCCTGCGCTGGGCTTTGCACTGATAACGTTTCATCGCGGTTAAGCAAGGCGGTTTCAAGCTGTCTCTGGTCTTGCTATGTAAGCCACCACCAGCCTCAGGGGCCCCACAGATCAGCCTTCCCATGGGGCGTGCAGTACCAAGTAGACCACAGACTTCAGTGGACACCGGATAGCGTACCTGATGAGTGAGGTACCTAGCTAGGTGTTCATCTTACTGTCACCGTGGTATTTGAGCAGTCACCCACATGTCAACGCCACCAAACAACATACTAGCTTATAACGTAAGAGTGTACGAAGAGCTCTGAATCTTCCACTCTGAGCTCCTTCTTCGGATGCAGTCTCCTAGCACGTGGGAATTGCCTCTCATATTTCAGTCGAGGTGACCGACTGAGGTGGCTTGCATGTCACCTGTGGTGACCCACTGACTCACAGTCCTTCCCTTGCTGCACTGTGAGAAGAGGCCTGCCACATGGAAAGACTCACTCTACTAGGCACATACTTAATTTATAAGTGCTAATTAATTGAATAATGGGTTGGTTAGCAAAGCCCCTGGTCTATATAGTACTCGAAATGCCATCTGGAAAACGGCTGGTGTGGTTAGTAAGATGGGTGCTCTCTTAAACCTGATACCTTTGTAAGAGAATCTGTCCCAGCATTACTGATGAGACAGAACTTAACAATGAAGATGCGTATTTTGTTCTCCAGGAGACTACTTTTGAGCTCGCAAATGTTTGGCCATTGGGACGGTGATCGGTGTGCTTCATTCCCATGACAAGCAGTGGGATGAATATCCCGTTATAAATGGAAAGCAAATAGTTTACTCGAAGAGCTTTAAATGTCATCAGTCTCTTAGAAAACGCATGTCAGTAGGTCTCATGTGACTCTGAAAGCAGTGTGGCTGTTTAATGTAACTTCTGCCTCCAGCTGGGCCCACTGGGTGCCTTCGACTGAGAGCAGCTATCTTTATACTGACAGCCTTATTCCAGGTCAGGGAGGTTCTGACCTGCCTCTGAACTGAAAGCCTGAAGCACTGGACAGATACTGCTGCTTCAGTTCTTCCACGTTTATCTCAAGGATCAGGTTTCCAGGGTTCTGCTGCAGTTGAGTTCCCGCAAAGAAATGGCACAGGAAAGTCAACCACATCAGGTGCTCACAACAGACCTGCAAATCCCTCTCTCCCCACTCGGCTTCAAAGCACGTTAAAGAGTAAATGCATATACATCGTTACGGCCCCGTTCCTAGCAGGTAGGTACGTGTGGTACTTGGGAAGCTGGTGGCAGAAGAGAGTGGAACCAGTGTTTTGCCACCTCGGGTACGGCTTCATGCAGGTGACGGCACCATCCTTGCTAGCTGGCAGGCGTCTGGGAGAGGGGTGCAGCTGGGAGCCTCGCACAGACCCACATGCAGTTGCCCACAGCCTGCGGCTGCTGCGCTCACAAGTGAGAACTACGCGCGTCTTGCCTCATGCCTCCCGCAAAGCAAAGCGCTTTCTAGGTATTAATGAACTGCCTCCGGCAGCATCGCTTTTCCAAGGTAGAAAGGTCCCCATTTCATCAGTGGGAGAAACTATGGGTTTGCCTACATGGAGACGCTCTGGAAGCCTTATTGGAATGAACTTTGCAAGCTAAGGGAACTTTTAAAAACTTCATTAAATCACATTAAAGCCCCACATGGGCACTTTAACTTAAAGGTATGTTTATTCTCTGCAGTATACTTCACCTCCAAAGCAAAGCGAAGAACATTTAACCTAGCTTACCCTAATTCTTACTAAAGGTGTCCACTTCAAGGCAGTTGATTCACCTATTTGAAATCCATGCTTTTAATTCACTTAGATGACTTTTTCCTCAGTTTTCCTTTCTAAAGCAGCCATTCAAGAGAGAGAAGAAGGGACTTCTTTAGGATCATCCAGAAGAAATGCCAGGAGCAGAAGTGGAGGAGCCCAGATGTACGCAAGTGTTCAGGGAAGCAGCTTTTCTCTCCGCTACCTTTCTATCACTGCTGGAAATGTTTTCTGTGGATCTAGCCCTTCTGCACTCTTCTTCTACCCCTCCCACATCAGGCTTTGCAACAGACCCAAACAGCAGAGGCAAGACAGGAAGAACGAGCTAGCAGGTGTCTTGTCCGGCTGCAAGCAACACTGTGTAGAAAATTCATAAAAATGCCACAGTCCTTCGAAACTGCAAAGTCTGGGGATCATTTATTCTGCCCTTTCAGGATAACACAGACAGTATAATTTCATCCCATTACTTCTTCAGTCAGCCTGATAGCTTATCTTTGACTGAAGCATAAAGTGAGGTATTTGCTGCAGTCAAATTGTTCCAGGCATTTTGTTGGATGCGTGTTTTTCATGAAACCAATTTTCCCTTTAGTAAACTACTTTTTTATAATCTTTTCCCCTCTGACAGACAGGCCTTTCTGTGCAAGTCCATAGTCATTGCTTTCTTGGGGATGCAGCTTTGGTCTATAGCAGCTTAAAAAAAAAAGAGGGGATAACCTCATTCGTTTCCAGAGGTCTGAAATTATTATATGAGCATGAATGCAAATTTCTCCTAACCTCAAACATCCCTCTCTTATTGTCACTGCTGTACCTAGGTTCTGGAGGACATACAATGGGTCCGTTTGTCTTCCTCACTGTGTCAGCAAAGCAGCTGGAACAGGAACACCAAATCCTGCAAGCTTTGCAGCGTGGTCCCAACCTCAGGCACTCTACAGAAGCCAAAAGGAGAACCTGGTGGGCAGCTTCAAGGCAGTTACGTGAGCCATGAATTTAGCCTTTTCTCTTCCCCTACCCAAATGGCAGCATGAGGTTGGGCAGTGCAGAGAGATTCAAATACACTTTGGAATAAAGCATAAAAATGAGCAAGACAGAAAAATGGAGAATAGCCTCTATAGGGCAGGTAATTCACTCACAAATATTTTAGTCTTACCAGACTAGACTTACCACATGGCACTGTCTCAGCATTCTGGGATCATCAGTAACGTTCGGAACATATATATAAGAAGTTTTCCAGTGATGGATCTTAACACGATACTAAGGACAAGAAGCACTATTTCTTACCTTTTCCTGAGAGATGTGAAAAGTGACTTGACCTTGGTCACACTAGACAGATGTTTACTGGAGAACTGGGGGCAACACCCAGAAGTCAAATGATAGTTACAGTATGTTTGGCACCTGGATTCATAGAGCCATCTGGCCAAAGCTCACGGGGTCCACAGTAGAGCTGGGACCAGTCATTAGGTAGAGATCTGTAGACATGATCTTCTCTTGCAACATTCATAGATATCCACCCATCCCACCTTCTCTATTAGCAGGATCCCTTGGGCCCAGACCTTTCCTCAGGCTGCCAGTCCTCTCTCTGGAAAACTACAGCGCTCTGACAAGCCTTACAGAAACAATGTTGGAGTCATCATTAACCTGTCAGGGACTCGTGCCCAGACCTTTATTACAGTACCTTTACATGAAGCTGAATAAAACACAGCATAATCAACTGAGTCTATGACAAATGCATTCCGTTTGCCTAATTTTCTCATTTGCCACAGAAGAGAGTTGGAATTATTCTTTCCGAGCAAATGCGTTTTAGCTTTTCTCATTAGCTTTTCGTAATCTTTAGTGCACAGATTGGGAGGAAAAGGCTTTCAGCAATTTTGGCCGAAAGTAAAATGACTAAAGGTTAGAACTGGGAGCAGGAAGGAAGGCACCACCGTTCCAGAGAAGCTTCCAGCCTCCTTCTACGAGTTTGACTGCATGAGGAGTTTAAAAATGGCAAAAAATGACGGAGCCAGACAAATCCTTACCCAGGTAGTGGAATGGGCTGTTCAGGTCAGATGCTGTGACTCACACAGGCTGATCTAATATAAATAGCCAACTTAAAAATGAAGGGCTTATCTGTACTGAACTGTCACTTCCAGCCTTGGTTAAGTCAATTTAGATCACTCCGGTGAGTTAACTTTATGGTCACACTAGACCTGTGAAATCTCACATGGTCTAAGGCAGATATAGGGACGTATTACATAGCATGTGGCATCCTGTGTACATGCTTGTATCTGTCATCTGACCTAAAGGACCATCCACTCTCCTCCAAACCACTGCATCTTCCACTGCACTGTGCCCCGTGCGTTGGATTTGAAAGAAGCTGAGGTGAACTCCCACAGCTGCTGTACCCTAAATTAAAGACAGGTCAGAAGCCTCTCAAGCGTTCTCCTCAAGCCTAGACTTTGCAATAGATGCATACCACTCCTAGGAGTTGCAACAAGGTCATCGGACTACTATCTAGATTGAGTAGCTGCCAGCACCATGCAGCCTGAATCACAGCCAAGCTGGACTGTATACCCTGTCATCTACGCAGTGCACAATCTACTCGAGATGGGGCTAGCCAGTACAGCACTGGAAGCCACAGCTAAGAGCACCATAGGAACGCATCCCTCAAAAGGAAATTAGTTATCCAGACAAACATTTTTTGTTTTGCTGACAGAACTGTGTCAACACCAGGGCTTTCACAAGCTCTGTTTTTTTCACGCTCCTATCCAGCTCAGCTTCAGGAGCAGAACGGTGAAATGTGGGCCAAATGCTCTGAGTCAGCGAATCCTTTCTACATGTGTGAGAGCAATCAAATATATACGATTGATCATATGTAGCGAATGTTGCAGCATACAATACCCACGGCCAAAGGAAGCAGAACATGCTTCATTTTGTGCTGTTTTCAGGGAAGTGGGAGGCCTATTTGCTTGTGCACGACCCAGAGCGTGGGCAGGGCTTCGGGAACTTGAAGTGAAGGTCACCCTTACACACCTCCGCACAGCATCACCTGCCTTTGTCGTAGCTGCCCTTGTCTGCAGCTACGGGACGCTGGCCCAGAGGACGTTGGTTGTGACCGAGGCACGCACACGAGGTGCAAGAAGAGTGGGAGAGCGGTGGGGGAAGAAGAGGCTGTTGCAGGCTGTCAGCAAGGCAGCCCTTCCGCACAGAGGCACATGCAGCACACAAGTCCCCAGACTGCTGTTTGTCACACCATGTACGAAGGAGAAAACAAGACTTAAGGAAGATGATGCCACTTGTAGTGTATATCCTATGGCAGATGAGCTGTAATTCTTTGTCTGTACAATGTTAGAAAGTGGGGGTGGTGCTTTTAAAGATATTTTCTATACTGGAGCTAAGAATGGCAGGTTTCACAATGAAGCTGTTGTTCAATTAAACGTGAATCAGTGTGTTTGCAGACCTGACTGAGACAGGGAAGTCATAAAACAAAGACACTAAAACTTATCAGTAATTCTTACCATTTCTTAATGATGTTTCTAATCTATGCCTTTGACTCTTTGGTCATTCTACTTCGTTCTCTGCTGCTGTAACATTTAGAAAGTAGCTGAAAATTTTATGCCGGTTGTTAGCTTGTCATATTTGCTTTACGACAGCCCAAGACAAAGGCCGAAATATCATAAAATAAAAGTCCAACCTCATATTTAGAGTCCTGAGTAAATGGCTTGAATTTCAAATGAGCAGAACTCACAATCTCTCTCACTGCTTTTAATAGAAACTCAAGGGTTCCTGAAAAATCAAGTCTTTTATCAGACGGTCAGATATGGTCTTGGAGACATAGCTTTTTATGCAAATTATAGGCACAGACCTTCAGTGAACATTGCGCCATTAGTACAGTTTTTGGGCGGGGAGACTCCTTAGTACAGGAAGGGACCTCATGAGGATATTTGTGTTTTCTCTTTCAAATGATTTGAGGGACAGCTTTGCATCCCATCAGGCTGGTTTAGCCCCAAAGGCTGGATCACTGAAGACTTCTGTTGACCTACGTAGCAGTAGGGGTAAGCTGCCTTGCTGGCGTCACTCTTGCAGCAAAGCCCTGTTTTCTGCTTGAGGGTTACCGGCTGGTACGGAGCCCAGCCTTGACAACACGCCATCGCCACAGCAGAAACACCTCCCTGGTAAAACTCACTAGTGCTGGCACAGCATTTGTAACAGCGCTGTGGCTGAAAGACCCGCTTTTTTGACTAGACCTGCTCATTCAGTTACCGTCGTCACACCCATGCATTGGTGCTGTACATTGGCAAAGCTTTCACTTCCAAGAAGAGAGAAGAGTTAAATCAATGGCAGACTCATTCAGGCTATTGTAATGGACTTTAAAATTGGGAGTTGTATTGGTATGGACTTGGTTAAGCGAAAAACAACCTCCCCTTGACGCATACACATAACCACAACAGTTGCGCGGGCATGCAACTATATAGATCAGACACTAGCATGAAAAGTGTCTTGGTGACTGAAGAAAGACTTCCATGCAGTTTGGTCACATGGCAGGATTATGCAGAAGAAATGGCATAAAATCAAGTTGTGAGGTGCTAGATTCAAAGCTAACAAAAGGAAACACTTCATCAAATGCATAGTTAAATTCTGGAGCTTGCTGCCAACAGTGCTGTGGATGCCAAAAATAGATTTCGAAAAATGATTTGACAAAGTTGCAGACAGATCTATTAAGCACTGTTAAACAGCAAGATTTTAGGAAGCTTGCAGGAACCCACAGCCTGGCAAGTACACCAGAGAATTACCACTACATGCTTGCCTTAGCTTTCTCTAAACATCTGCTACCAACCACCAAAGAAAAGAGGATACTAGACTAGACAGATGTTTAGAGTGATCCAATATGACCATTTTTCATTTAAAACTTTCTATGTTGCTGCTAATTTACCTTAATGATGAGGGTCGTTAACCACAGTGGTTCACCCAGTGCTTCATAAGTGCATCATAAGCAGCTGAGCCATCCCTGCAGCCCAGGCAGCCTCTTCAAGAGAGAAGCTCTAAATCAATGCGGAGATACTCATGCCATATTCTCCCTAGGTTAATTTATCCAGCTGTTGCCTACAAGAAGGTAGAACTTCTCAGGCACTTAGTTCACCTGGTGCAGACATACCCTAAGGGGTTCGCCCAGCTCAGACACAAAGGATTACGCCAGGCAAAGATATTGATTCCAGGTCTCCCAAGTGCTTTACCAGCACCCAAACACCTGATCTGTTGTGCTTCTCAACTCAGGAGACAAGTGCAGGACAGGGAGGAGGTGGTAAAACAGGCAAGAAATAATAATTATGCAATTGGCTAAAAGGATATTGCAAACATTTATAGGTCGGCACATCATCCCCCATTAAAGTTTACAGTGCACACCTCACTTTGGCAGCCTTCTTCATTGGTGTGAGCTGTCCTCTCTGCACAGAAAACTGAACATGCCTGGGAATCCTGCTGCCGTAGTGGTTATTACCGCTGGTATACATATGGTCAAACTCTGTTTTAGCAAGGAATTTGTCCTCTGAGCTGTAACATGGATTGGACTTGTGTACACAGGTGAGGCAAAAACATGCAGTAACATGGTTAGCAGAGAATTGTGCTGTAACGTGACCCCTTGGCATAGAGATCTGCCTGCGTAAATGCCACTCCAGGCGTGACAGATGGAGGGAAGGGAGTTTCTAATGCTGCTGCATTATACTACTGCTCCCAAACGTATCAGATCCCAGACCACTGTGATTCCTCAGTGTTTTGCCTGAACCACTGTGCCCTCTTACTATGTGCTACTGGCCATAGTCCTGTCCCCGTGGCAGGAAACCCCTGAGGTAACTCCCCAGAGAACGCCAACAGGAAACCCAGGTTTCATTCCTGGTTCTGCCCCAGGATTTCTCATCATTGCTTAGGAAACTGAAGAGGTGACATCTCTGTGCCTCCGCTTCTCTTCCGTAAAGCAGGGCTTGCAGCAGTTTTTAAGCCCTAAGGAATGTTAGGAGAATGCAGAGATGCGAGGGAAGCTGTGAGGTGCTCAGAGACCACCACAGCACGTGAGAGAGGTGAGCCCCATGGATGGTGCCTGATGGACAGAACCGGGATGATGAGCTTTTCCCCTGACGTGCAGGGCAGGTGGCCGTAACTGAAGCTCACCCTGCCTATGGAAGACCTCCCGAGTGAGTTGAGGTAAATCCAGACTTTGCCTCTTCCGCCCTGCTCAAGCTTTGCCTTAGGATGGCAGCAGGACAGATGGCTGACCTGTGTAGCCTTGGATCAACTAGTCAGGACCTCAACTAGGAGGGGACTCTTTGCACCAGCATCACAAGCACCTTGTTCTGGCACAGCTGCAGAGCCCTATGCCAAAATCTCCCAGCTCCACGCCATTGCTGGGAAGAACCGCAGTTTCTTAAGACTTCCCTGAATAACCATACAACTGCATGTTCCAGAACAGCTTGTTCTACCTCAAGCCATGTGGTTATTTCATCTAGTGGTGGGCTTGGGGGGGGGGTGTGTACTTTATCACCAGCTGCAGCAGGGTTGAACTGTTTCCTGCCATTGATTAAGGAAATAAAAGTCACCAAGCACAGGTTTTCCTGAAGTCCTTGCGTGAGGCTCTTCCCCTCTGCACGCTCTCCAATGATCGTACCGCTTTGCCAAGCCTTGTTAAGGCTTCTCCATTGTTCTTCCTACGCTGTCAGTCAATCACGGTTGCCTGTACACCCTGGCAAGCTTTGCAAAGACGAATATGCAATTGAGATCCTTAATTAACGCCACGTAACATTCAGATATATTCACTGGGGAAGGGACATGTGAAAGAAATCAAGCAAGAAAGCTAGCAGAATGGGGGGAGGGGGGTGGACCCCTTCCAAGGATTTTATCTGCAGAAAGATCTAATTAAGCTAGAATAGTATGCAAGCTCGCTTAAAAAGAAAACGAACATCAAGAGAAGCTGAAGCTAACAACCAGCTGTCTCCTCTTTGAGAATTAAACGCATTAGCTCCAGAGGCAGAAAAGAAAGGGAAAAATAGGCTTACGATTTGTGTATCTTAAAACAAGTGAAATCTACACCCACTGGTGTAACACTGCAAATCTTCCACTTCATTTGCTTCACAGGGGCAGGTCTATTCACTAAAGGGAAATGTCCCTCTCTTTGCCAGTTAAAAACACAGGCTCTGCTGCCCGTTGTTGAGGAACCTAGTCCTACCTTTCCACTTTCTCTCCAGTCCAGCCCAGGCTTCCTCCCCCAGCTTTGCTGCCTGGGGTAAGAAGTCTGAGGGGCCACGTCGAAGGCATGGTGACCTGGATTTGGGATTGAGGGAAGATGATGCCATATTGTTCATAGAGACCTCACAGAGGCGGAGGGGGGGAACATGGAACAATGTGTTAAACCATTAGTTCAAGAGAGAAAAAATAGGCTTCAGCTAGTGATTTCAAATGTCTCTAAGAGAGTTAGGTACCTAGGTGACCTTCTCGGTGAGCTGGACTCCCAGTTCCTCTAGGGTATGTCTACACTAAAAGGAGTTTTCCAGCATAATATATATATATTCCTAGAGCCATGACAAAAATATTTCAGTAATGGAATGGAGATGCCATTCATACCACTGAAGGAGTTATTTTCTCAGCTACCTAAATAGACTAAGCTGTATAATTTATTTTTCTCTTTTTTGCAAGCATAATTGAAATTATATTCGGGCCAGCGCTGATATGAGTTTTATGTGTATTCTCCCATATACTCCCAACTAGTATACCACAGCCAGACAGCAAAAATTTTCAATGCAGAAATAATCCATATGCACATTATCAGTATCACCATTACCCTTTAGCAAGGGAAGAACGAACCCAGGGAAAAGTATTCACTCCAGTGTGAGAAGTCGCACAGCTCTGCTGAAGAGCCAACAGCAGTAACTCTGATTTTCCCACCCTTTATTTAACTTCTCCATTCAGTGGTCTGTCCTCAGCCCTCAGGACCTTGAGGACGCCAATGGATCTCAACCCATTTATGGTTGGGAAGTTTCTACCTCTGTCTAAGCGTTACCAGAAAATAAATTTATACCCATGAACTAAAACCATCAAGAAATCACAATCCAATCTGCAAACTCTGCAGGACAATGGAGAAGCTGAGCAGCCTTCAGAGCACAAAGCAACACAAAGTGCCTGGACTCCCAGCAGTGACTTGTCAGCGATGCGTAAACTTATTGCCAAGGAGATACAGGGTTGTTGGAATCCAGATGAAGACCCAGATCAAAGAGCTGCTGTAGTTTTCTATTAAACAGGCATGTAAAATATTACACTGTTACAGATGCATTTGCTCAAATGCCTGTTCTCCCCTCTTGCTTAGCTGGAGGGTGGAAGGAAAAGTGTGCATTTCTATAGTCCAGGAATCAAGTTGGGTTTTGCCTAAATGTAGAGCAAATCAAAGGATCTAGGTTTTCAGCAGACCTAGTGTTTTACGAAAGGGAGTGACCAAGCAAGCATATATTGCTATGATAAGACTGAGAAGACCAAAACGGCTGAAAGGCTATCATTCCTTGCCCTTGGAGACTCCACTTGAACCCTTTTAGGTCTGGCTGAGGCTTAACCACTCCTTTGACAACTGTCCAGCCCATTCATGTGGGCAATGCACCAAGAACTCAACAGCAAAGCAGGGAGTAAGAATTCCTAAATGCTTGTGTTGAGAGGGTCAAGAGACCTTCTCTAACTGAAGAACTGACCTATCAACCCCAGTTTCTTCTAGAGGAGAGCAGTGAGAGTGGGCTGGTCAATACCCATCAGAACGTAGACAAAAATGAGATAAACAATTTAGAGATGTGGAGGTCTTGATTATTTTGAGAACAGGAGAGAGCAGTCACAAAAGCCAAGCAGTTTTTGTATACAAGGATGAGCACTCCAAGCGCTGGAAGATGTTTAAATAGAAAATTAGTAAAGGACAAGCAGGATAACGAGGTATTATTGTATATATTATATGCACATGTATAAGGCCTGCGTTATTCTTTTAAAAAGGGCAAATAGCATATGAAGAAAATTAGCAGCTCCAAAGCAAGATCTGGATACGTAACTGACTCACCACTACAATTACCTCCCCTCCCCCTAGTTTTATTTGGGAGAAATGGTTTAAAATTTCTTGAGTTTTTAATTGCGGTTTCTCAGGCATTTCTAATGGGTCATATTTCAGCTGCAGCATAGTGTCTCTAGCCTTCTATTTAAGTAATACTTCGGTTTGGTGAAGAGAACAAACATGGCCTGGGAACAGACTGCAACCTCACCCAGTCAAATTCACAAATGTAATTCTAGGCTTTTATCTCCTGCTGCAGTCTGCTGCTGAAAAAATATATTATGTGTGATTATTAAGGTAATCATAAAATATGACATATTGCTTGACTTTGTTACAATAACACACACATACACACGCTGCCCGATTGGCAAAAAACATCTCAAAAAACATCTTTGTCTATATCACATCTTTGTCAGCTCTCTGACTGGCAAAACATGTCTTTGTCATCAGTGGCATACCAGGATACTTTATCCTGGGTTTTACCCATATACTCAGGAATGTTTGACATGACTATAAATAATTCAGCGCTGACACACGGTTTTTCAAAAAGATTTAGTCTCAGTTATAATGCAAGATAAAGCCAAGTGCCTGGTAGGAAGGAGACAGTATGAGAACCATGCTCTAACCATTTTCTTCACCTGAGTGACTAAACAGTGAAGATGGCACTTCGGAGACCACGTCTTTGTGGGAAAATGTAACCAGCTGAAAAGCTGGAACAGGCAGAGCTGGTGGAAAATCCCCAGCACAGCACACAGCCCCTGATGGGAGAGCCAGCAGCAAACAGTTAACACATTCCTGGCCCAAATAGATTTCCTTTCCACAAGTCCTGGCTTGTGGAGGGCAGGGTGATCTGAGACAACGCGCTTACAGGACACATCTCTCACTGGAATGCGTTGTGGAAAACAGGGGTTAAAAAAATACAATCTGTGGTAAGAGGGGTGGGAAGTTCGCCTGCTCCCAGGATACAAGCAGCGTGCGAAAAAGCCCAAAGAAGAGGGGCCCAAAGGGAAGTTTCTTACTCTTGTCCACAGCATCAGGACCTCGAGACAAAAGGAATTAAAAAAAGAAAAGGAAATAATCCAGTCTGGCTTCATCCTTCCAGCCTGATAACGGTGAAGACCAAGTCTCAGCTCAAGGCTTAGGATTTGGTATTTCTGCTTGTTCCAAGGAGGCTTGCTTGACTTATGACCTCCAGAGCAAGAATCTCCTGCTGAGACCTTGACTGGTAGAAGGCAGGGACTAGCTGTCCTTGCCTGATGCCCTTTTCATCATTTCATGCCAGTCCTCAGAGCAGGAGGAGCAGAAAAAGCTTTTAAGGTTAGGACCACATATCTCTGGCCCCCTCTGTGACGTTTAGGCAAAATCCCTGCCAGCCCCACAGAAATGCCTCAGTGGCGAAGTGTGTTGCTGCATTTACAGCGACATCAACTTTCCTTCTGGAGTTCAAGGAGAAAATGCTGCAGAACAGGACTCCGCCCCTTGGCTTTTTCCACTACCCTTAAGGGCAACTTGGGACAGCAAAAGAAAGTGACCGTGAGAGTAATTTTTCTGCACGGACACTGCTCCCCTGCAAACCAGCCTGTAGCACCCGATTGCGCCCGGGGCGGTGCCGTGCACTGACCCTGTGCACACATGGCTGGAGGCTGACGTAAAGCACCTCTGTCCTTCCACTCGGCCTTGCGGAGGCACCTAACGCACAATACCTGTGCTGCTTCTCGGCCGGTCGCCCAGGCTGACCCGCAGCCGGACCCAGCGCCAGTACATACTCTTTCCTGCTCGCTCTGATGCCTCGCTGGCTTTCAACTGCCCATGTGCCAGCACAGGGCCCTTCATCAGTGGACAACCGCTCCCTCGCCTACGTGGCCCAGCCTTGCTCCGCAAAGAGCCCAAGGAGGTGCGGGGTGCTGGTACCCTGCTGCTGCCGTGCCCCGAGGAGGTGCCGGAGGAGCAGCCCCGGGGCTGGGGCAGTGCTGTCTGGCACCCGCTCTGGTCCGGTATGCCGATCAAACCAGTTACACCAGCACCGCTGTCCTCCCAGCCCCCACGCGGAGCTGGCCGGGACACGGGGAGGCCTCCAGGCAGACAGGGGTGGGGATGGGACCTGTGGAGCTGCTACGGCTCCTTCTTGGGTGCTGGCCAAGAAGGAAAGCCACGTGGCACCTCGACCCACGTGGTTTGGGGCCAGCCATTACAGCCACTTGCTAACATTGCACGTTAAAGTTGTAGCATAAGCAGGACTATACTATAAGCACGGGTACACAGCATAATTAAGCAAGGGCCATCTAAAGAAACAAATGTGAAAATCTCCCTAAGGCCGTAGCATTCCCCATGACTCCCATTTTCCAAGATGGAATCTGTTTTGTCTCCCTCCTCCTAACAGCTTTTTGACATCTTTCAGTCTTGGAGACCTTTCCAGTGAAGTTTCCCACGTCTCCCAGCTAGTTCCCTTAGAGCTCCTCTAGCACGGACAAAAGCCCTGTCCCTTCCTTTCCTTCGCATACCCATGCTGTAGGCTGGGATCACACATTGATCTCATTTTTCCTGTCCACTTCTTTTGCTACCTCCCTGCCCCATCATCTCCTCACATTTCCCTCTTCTACTGCTCTACTTTTTTCACAATTCCAGGGAAGGCAAAGCAGAGATTTCTGCTGTGGGGCTGTGAAAAATGTGATTCTGGCTGGGAACAAGGTCAAGAGAAAGAGAGGAGACATGAAGCCTGACTTACTAGGCTGGTGACCAGGCATTTTTTCCAAGGCAAGCTTTTCTGAGGACTGACACAGTAGATGGGTGGACAGCAAATGGCTTTCAGAGAGAAACAAGCAGTGTTTCACCAAAGGTGACAAGGAGCATGCACGACTGGGCCGGGCCAGATGTGTGGCTCCAAGCCCTCCTGTACATCCCAGCACTCCTCCACTCCACTGTGAGCCACACACCGGCTCCTCAGGCTGGAAGACGTCTGGTTTATAATAAGGAGTGGACTTTTCCTATCAGTTGTTGTGTTTGTCACTGCTTTTCCTCCTCATTCTTGTGAAAGAAAAGATATTATTCTCCACTTGTGCTTACATGTGATTAGAAGTTGTCTTTTGTGAGACGCTGTGCTTGGGTCAGAGCTCCTGGGTAGATGTAGAACAGATGTCTGATATGAAGGGAAAATTTCCAAAATACAGTAATTTCACACCACCAGGTCAAAGCCCTCCTCTTAAAGCAAAGGCCCCATGCCTTTTCCAGGTGGTAATTCACTTATGAATTTTCTGCAAACATAAAAGCAACGTAAGCATTACTGAATGAACTGACTTTATGCCAGGCACACACTCCCACTCATAACTGGCCTATTAAAGTCACAACCATGCTTATCCTCCCCTCCCCTCCATTTTGACTGTATTCAGAAAGAGAAAATCGTCCTCTGGGTATGACTGACACAAAATGCCAATATCCTTCGCCCATCCTTGCAACACATGTGGCAACACTGCTTTGAGAATGCATCTGCCTCGTCCTGCCGCTCACCTAGTATCGGCTGTTGTGCAAGTGCCTTCTGGAAACCCCACAGTGTTTTTCCTGTGAAGCTGACAGGGGCTGAAATTGGGTCAGGTTTTGAACGTGGATCACTGCTTCGGTGGGCAGGGTGTGAACAGCTGCCCGAGCCAGCGCAGCTCTGACGCTTGCCCTTTCCTTCCCACGAAGCGCTGATCTGTACTGCCGCAGCATCCCAAGCTCCCTGGGCAAAGGCCCCAGGCGGCCAGGCGAGGGGTGCGCACCTCAGTAGGGAGGTCTCAGTTTCAGAGAGCTTATGCTTGATGCGATTCAGGTTCCAGCAGGATGGGAGTTAAAGCCCCGCTCGCTACCTGGGAGCTTCATCCAGCCGTCGCAGCCTGCATTGCTGGCGTGCCTGGGACAGCCCTGGCTGCTTGCGAGACAGACGGTGCGAACATCGCAGACAAGACGTGCTCCGAGCCGTAATTTGTTGCAACGCTTTTGGGGTTATAACCTAAATCCGTGGATGTGCGTTGTGAAAACCGGGCAACGGAAGGGGCGAGAAATCAAACCCCACGTGAGTGCCTGGGTGGCTCCTGTGTGCTGCAATAGCCTCTTCACCTCCCTGCGCTACTCCCGTTGACCTTGACTTCGGCAAGAAGGCTGCCAGCTTAAATCAAGTGCAGACTAGCAGTGCTTAGCTGTTAAATTCCAGTTGGTGACCGCTGGCAGGCTGCGCAAAATTAGTTTTAGGCCTCAGGGGTTCACATCTTGCTTGCAATGGGCCCAAATTAGCTGTTCGGTTATGGGGCTGAGATCTGAATGGGCAACTGAAAGTGTTCTAAACCGAGAGAAAGAGCAAGGATTTGGGAGGCTTTGCCATAACTGCTTGCCTTGCCACAAACCTGTCACATAACCATGCCCAAGTCACCTAGCTTTTAGCCCCCTCGCCTTGCTTCCCTGGAATCGGGGTAAGCACTGTTTCAGCAGGGTACTGGGGGCAGGTACTCTGAGGCCTGAACGAAGTTTGGCCATTGTTGGTGACAGATGCCCCAGAAGGGGCCACAAGAAAGAACTGGTTAGCACTGACACCTTCCCCTTTCCTGCAGGACATCATCTGCACTCTCATGGGTGCAAGGTCCCAGTCCACCTAGAGCAAACGCAGGACAGCCCTGCCTGTTCTCCATGCCCTTGCGGGTAAGACAAGGCTTCAGGCTCCAGGGCTGTGAACAAGTTACTCTCATCAATGCTAAATTTACTTTAAAAGCAGCAGCATCAGGTTTTTTTCTCACCTCCTCCCTCCCCACAAGTACATGAAGTGCCTTTCAGGTAACAGGCCATACCCAAGGATTCCTCAAGATGTTAACACAGGAAATCTTGGGTTAGAGAAGGCTGCTGTTGTTAGGACAACACGTATCATAAATGCTTCCACTGCTGCGTACTCCCTGCCTGGCCCCAACCACTCTCCTTATGCTTCACGGCCTCTCTCCCACTTGACAGGCTGCAAATGAGGTCAAATGCTCTGGAAATGGTTTGCAGCACTTTTTTCTGTATATAAGAAAAAGCCCCAAATGAAAGCATTTCTCAAGTCAGCACTATATGAGCAAAGATGCCTGAGCTGCAGTGTTGAATTAAAGGTGGTGTTGATCAAACTGCTGCAGCTGACTGACTTTGCACGGACAAACCAGGCCAGCGAAGTCTGTGAGCCATTCATCTCTGCAAGGACCGAGATGCCCTCCTCTCACACATCTGAACGGCAGATTCGGTAAATGATAATTCATGACTTACATTTGCATGGTGTGTCCATTCCATAGCAGCTTTCCAGCTGCAAATAGCAAGGCTACACATCTGGCCCTGTACTGCTGTCTGGAGAAGGAGAAGGCTGTGTATAACCTATCAGATATGCAACTAGGGGGCATGGAAGAATTGATGGAAGGGAAGTCATAACATCTGGGACTTGGCAAGGTTAACACACTGCAAAGAAAAAATAGATCCATGTGATTAGAACCAGTACACAAAGCGTCCAGACCTCACAATTACACGTCTCACTGAAGACATGGCCGGTAGCACGGATTTTTCTAGCACTGTGGGGGCCTTTCCTGCTTCAGATATAAGATTGCCACCTACTGACCAATCGTCCCTGCTTTGGGCAATACCCTAGATCCCGATCCTCCCGCCTAAGACTCTCCATTCTCCTCCCATTATCAGCAAGACTCCACTTCATTTAGTTTGTGATATCTGATCAGATTGCAACCAGAGGTCATACAACTGTACAGACCATTAAGCACCAGTTCACTTGGGCAGAAGCAAATGGCTCCATTATGCTGAAGTCCCATTATTCACGCAGCTCACCTTAAGCACCAGGATATCATCTGAGCAAGGCAGTGAAAGCAATAAAAATGCAATCTGCCCAAGACATGGTTCTTGCTGGGGAGATCTGGATGTGGAAAGTATTTCCAGATACTTCCAGATCTGTGCTGCTTAATGTACAATGGGAACACATTGCCAGCGCCTAGATTTACATGTCTGGGACTAGAATATTTGGACACATGTTGTTGGTTTGTGGCACCCTGTCCCTACCTGCCAAATGCAGAGAGTAGACTTTTAAATTACTTCTCATCCAAATGCATGTGAAAAAATATCCCTGCTGGAAACTTCTCACTGTAGCACAGTTCTGTTTGTGCTGGAAAACCCAGCTATCACCACCCAATAAACCAGAAGAGTGATCTTGGAGGGATTCTTCTCAGCAGATGTCCAAAACCAGCAGATATTGCAAGAGGTAACACCCTTGCTACAACACTCTTCTGAGTCCTGTTCGTTACCTACGACAAGCCGGCCACTCCTTTTTTGCCGCTTGCTAAGCAGTTTCTAATTCCCATAGTCTTTCTTTAGCTGCTATTTTGCTGAGTATCTCACGCGTGTTTTGAGGCCCAGTTTTCCTTCGCAGAGCTGGGGTAGCCGCATCGGGCTAAAATCTGTGCATTTCCGTGTTTTCTCTCGCGTTTCAGTCACAGCCTCTGCCTCTGACTCAGACTGGTGTTTCTGCTAGGAGCCCAGGGAGGGAGGAAACAATAAATAGCATCACGCCCTCCTCACGTGGGTCGTGGTGCAGAGCTGAAACAGAAGATGAGGAAGAGGCCGGGCTGGTGAGGGAGGGGGTTCAGCTGAAACTAACCCACATTTTGAGGATTCCTCCACTCTAATGGAGCACTGAAGCAGGGGTATTACCAGCCTCTCCTTCTCTCATACCGGGACCCAAACTGGCTATTACTAGTTCCTAACTATGGGAAGCATGAGCTGTCTGTCTTAACCTCCCAGAGCTGGCGACAAAGCTGCCCTAAGAGGCAATTAATGCTGTCGGGCAAGATGAGGGCAGGTTAGCATGGTAAAGGTCACGGACACAGGACACCCAGCCCCGACCGAGGGTGACGCTGTGTTTGCTTCCCTCCGGAGAGCAGCATTAAGGAGAAGTCAAGCACAGGCCACTTTGAAAGAGCAATGCTTTGAAACAGTGGCGGAAAGCTAAATAGCTTTACTGGCAAGGAGGGATAGAGAGCTTAAGGATTTCGACAATAAACAACTGATCCTCTGACCTGATTCAGAACCTGGTCTGGTGAGAACCTGGATGGTGACTCAGCCTCGGAGGACTGATTAGTGCTCTGCATGCCAGGATATGCTGGCCTCAATTTGGTTCTTTGGAGATACCTGCATGATGAAGAGCTCTTTATATCTGGCATGTATTGAGAGGTTTAGGAGGCCACTAGGCAGAAACCGAGTCAGCCACTTACTTTTACAGTCAGTACCTTTCAGCCAGAAAGGCCTGATGGTATCCCAACCATAGATTCCTTGGTATCCCAACCATGGATTCCTTGGTATCCCAACAGAGGCAAGCTGGCATGAGAAGCCACACGCATAGAGTTTTGTGAAGCTCCCCTTAGAAAGGCCCCGGGTGCATGTGGATGTCCTCAAAACATTATCAAATGCTTTCCTTAGGTGCCTACAACTTAGTTCCTTCACTCCTCAGGGTGCTGCAGCTTTTAATAAAATACTTTCCTGCCTCACTGGTTGCACAGTTTCAAATCTCAGCCTTTGCCTCCATCAAGCAAGGTACAGCTACAGGGGCAATGTTGTAATTAGCAAACCTCAGTATTGCATTTGCAGCTTATTTTCTCAGCTAATAATAATAAGCCACACCACTAAAAAGCCTCCTGTTGCTGCTTTTGCCTCTATCTCTGCATTTACATTAAAGCTTGTGCTGACTGCAGTTGCTGGTGGGAGGAGAGGGAGAGAAAAGGTATTTTCCGCATTCCTAATAGCTCTATAATTTCCTAGTACGAGATAAGGCTAGGTCATGTCATTGATCTCTGTAACTCAGGACATCCCAGGGCAGATGGGAGGTAGATAGAGGCAGGCTGCCCATTCTGGGCAAGGGACAGAGCCTCGCAGAAGAAAGTAGAGCAAAAGCTCACACAGGAGTGAATCCACACCGGGAGATTGCTTTTCCCTTTTCATCAGAGCTACTATGGTGGAGATGAGCTCTAGTATGAGGCAGGAACAGCTGTTTTTAAAAGTGTGTGTTCATTAATATCTCTTCGATTGAAAGGACAAAATAAACTGTTGGAAGGAAATAAAGTCCCAACTACTTTCTCTAAGAATTCAGAGACCTCCTGGTCAACGTCTCGAGTCCACCAAGAAAGACCTCCAAGAAACAGACTCAGTCTTTGTGACAGTTCTAAAGATAGAAAATCATTTTCAAAAACCTAAACATTTTCGAACTCTCCCTGTATGCCCTAATGCGATAAAACAAGAGGGAATTTCTCCTTGTTTCCAGATGACAATTCTCTGTCTCAAAAGAGGAATGAAACAAGGAGAGGAAAATGAAATACAGTACATTGGGAAACACCGAACGTAATATTTACCTGTCTTGTTACATCTTTTTTCTTTCGATACTCTTTGCCATTTAGGCCTCGTTCTGCTGGTTAGCTTTCTGCCTGAGTTCATGCATAGCAGAACTTGACTCTTGATTTGGGAGCCACAACTGTAGTATATTCTAGTTTTGCCAAGGCCCGCCTGGGGAAAAAGAAAAGGAACAGTGTGTCATTTTACACCTTCGCCTCATTCTTCTTGGGCTTTTGCTATCTCAGCCTGTTGCACCTCACAGTTTGAATACCGCTTGCCTGGCAGCCCAGTGGGCTGCACATGCTCTGGAAGGGGTTTTCCCTCTGCTCTTATGTGGGCATCTGGGTGCCTCTTGGTTTACATAACTGAGAAACATCTGGGGTTTAAAATTCCTAATACCTCAGTGTGTTATGGAAATAAAACATACGCTTGTTGGATAAGGATGCTGTTTGCAGCTTACACCACTTGTTGAGTCAGAGGGAGGAGGAAGAGAGGAGAGGCTGGGTTAACGTGTGCAGTTCTCCGTCCCAATTCTTTTGATAATGGTCCCGGGCAGCTGATTGCGCCCTTCCTGAAGTACACAGAAAACTCCAGGAGACTGCTTTCTGCCAGCCCAGCTGAGGCTCTCTGCACGGCTGCGTGCAGAGGAGGGCACGTTTTGGAGAAGTATTTTTAGCGCCAGCGAGCTGACAGACCTGGAGAGCGAAGGCACCTCCCCAGAAGCTGAGTTGGGCGAGCACAGGGCATCCGTCCACCCTGTCCCTCTGCCAAAGCGCTCCCGATCTGGAAGGAAGCCTTCCCAGGCTCCCCCTTCCCCGACGCCTCTCCACACCGCTGCGAAGCGCCCTGCCAGTATTTGGGCCACCCATACCTGCCTGGCAGGAACCCAACCCAGCCCAGCTAAGCAGGAGGTGCCCCCATGCCCCCGCAGCCGTGGGCAGCCACCCTCGCTGTCCCCGGCCAGCCCGTGCAAGGCTCGCAGCAGAAACCCGGCTCTGGGTCACTGACTAGCATCCACCCCTCCCAGGAAGACAGTTAATTTTTTTTAATGCGGTTTCTATTGTTCAGGAGATTAAGGACGTAGTTCAGGCTCGTGGCATTTTTCCTCTGGGATCTAATTAGGGAGGAGGAAAAATGAACGTGTATGTACATTAACTCTTCCAAATCCAAAATAAGACGTAAGAAAGGCCCCAGCGGAGCAGGGGAAAAGGCTTATCTAGCCATTGCCCTGGCTCTGACAGTGGCTGCTACCGCGTGTCCAGGGAGATTGTAAGACACAGGAAAATACCCACTGATAATTGTTGAAGGCACCCAGTCAGCCTCCAGCACTACCCTGTGCCAGCAGTGGCAATGTGCCAGTAACTGGATGATAAATGTTACCAAAAATTTGCATACTTTTACACAGGAAAGTTTTGCAATATTTTTCCTTAAAGCTGCAGTTCCTGGTATGAAGGGGTTGCACAGGTGCTTTGATCAAAGGGAAATGGGATTCGAGCTGTCATGACTGTGTAGAAAAGCCTGAAAACAGAATTTCTCTGCACACCAATGGCACCCATATCAAGAGAGCATAAAAAATTATTTTTTTCCTATTTATTTATTTAGTAATCCTTTAATTTCTACATTTTGAAGGCCTCTTCATTGATGACTAAACACCTGAGATTAGTAGCCGTGCACACAAATATTTTTTCTTTGCACAAAGATAAGCATTTTTCCCGACGTTCAAGACACCTGAGCTCTCCTTTTCAGAGACAGCACGCACACAGCACTCCCACGACCCGTGCTTAGCCCTCTGCCTACCTCATGAGCAAGAGTCTGAAAAAACCCATATGCAAAAGTAGGTCCAGTAAAAAAATAAAAAACAGTTTTGAGGCCAGCTACAGATGTATGTAAACCCAGCTAGAAGAAATATTGCTGACATGCTGTGCAGATTTCTCTTTCATGGCTACCTTAGGTAGCCAACTCACAATTTACTAAACAAGGTGAGATATAAAATGCAAAATCTGTATAGAGAAGACCGCAATAAACCAGGTTTCTCATGCACCTTGAACCATCTTATCTGCACTCTGTCCCAACTCCAGTAAGAGCTGCTAACATTGTAAATCTTTTAATTAACACAAATGAACGTTTAGAAAGAACCAGCTGGCTACAGAAAAGTTTCCTTTGTGTCCCTCTTGCAAATCACACTGACATGGAGTGTTTGATCTCGTTCAACTAGCTGGTTTAGGGTACTTTGTTCCGTGAGAATACATAAGGAGCTTCTGATCTCAGGCCATAGGCTATGCTTTTAAGATCACAGACTGTGAAACAGCGAGGCATAGGCTGAGATAATTTACAGGACATTAGTACTACTAATTAATTTTCTTCTCCTATAGCCTTAGACTTACCTGAGTGGTTTGTTTTAAAAGAAAGGGAGTAAATCACAACGCATTTAGGAGTGCTCTGCGGTAACCTTTGATAGAGAACACATGCTAATGTACCAGCGAGATTCACTGATATTCAGTTGAGAGTAGCTATATAAATTATTTCCCATTTTGTCATTTCTGAATGATGCAGTTACTCCCCTGCCTGCTTTTGGATACCAGGATATACCAGTTTTTAGACACCTGAATATAGTAACACATTTTTCTCAGGGTGGGCTTTTGTTTATTTTAAAATGCATCTAGTTGGACAATCATTGGTTGAATGTCTTGGTTCTTTCAGTAGATTTCTAGCTGGGTGCCTTTCTCTGTGACTGGGCTATTGGAAACCAAGTCATCCCTGGAACTCAGAAATACTGGGGAACACGAGCGGGACAAAGAATTTTCCAATCTTAAGATCGTTACATTCAGGATTCACTAATGCCTGAGGTTTATACTGGCCTGTATTTAAATCTTAACTATAATCTCTTCCAAAACATGGCCAAAGTGAATGAGATCCCTCAGCCCCCAGCCAAAAAGATGTGACATAAAATTTGAATGTTACTTAGCTTAATTAATCTGAATACCAAGGTTGTCCAACTTTAGTTTTGCAAACTGCTGTTTAGGTAAATCAATTTATGTGCATATGTGTGCAGTGTTAAGAACTATAAAAAGAATGAAAATTCTTCTCTCATTAAATTCTAGAAATGAGTTTTCACTATTTTATTCTAGGAAATCTTGTAAAACAACAAGCTTGCACTGAAGAAAAGGAAAGACCGTGTCTTCAAATAAATTCAGTTTTAATGAGCAATTATTTTTGAGCATGACTACTCAGAAAAAATACAAGTATTTTATGTGCAAACTTGATACACAGGCAAATGAAAGAACACCTATTTGTCATTATCTCACACAACCTTAATTTAAGCAACAGTATCCTCAATTAATAATATAGGAAGAGATTGGAAAGGAAGAGGTTAAACTTTTAATTGGTTGTTTACTGTTTCAATTCCAGGCAGCATTTATGTATCTGCTCAACACTGGAATGGCTTAGGAATAATAGTGGGTGTACTGACTGTAAATAAGGTCCAAGTTACAAGCCTATGAACAAGCCACGATCTGATGTAATAAATCACAAGTCAGACGCTCTTGTGGTTTGTGACATCACGGCCACTCAAAGCGCTATTTATAAGCTCTACGGTGCACTGTCCAAGAGTATTGCCAGTTCAGAAATGCCTGTGAATTAAAATGTTTAAGATTCTTTTCTTATGGTTTTTCTTAGATAGGCTGACCTATTTGCAGGAAATTTAAGCCAATAAAAAGACAGGATTTCTTGGGGCCACGGGTCAGGTGGGGCACGGCACCTGCATTCGAGGGAACCTGGTGGAGTTGAGTACACCGGAGTCGTGCTGCTCAGCTGACTATCACTGTTGCTCTTTCAAAAATAGTTTTTCTTCCAGCTTCACTACAGTGACCTGAAACACCAGCAAAGAAATATCTGAAGAGTGCAATGAGGAAAACATTGAGGGTGAGTGAGGATAAGATGACGAGAAAGCAACAGAAAATGATCTGAAGGGACGCAAGGCTGGAAGAGTCACTCCTGCTACTGCCCTGCTATCAGGCGGTGCAGTTTGTAAGCGTTACCACCCAAACTGCTGCTTGTGGCGGCTTTTTGGGTGGAAGATGGTAAAGACCAAATTCTTTGTCTGATATAGCACAGAGTTAAATAGTTTTGCCTAAATCTGCTTTGGTCGTAGCACATTACGCTGCTCTAACACAACTGCAAAAGCAGGTGAAGCACCACCCCAATTCAGGCAAATGCTGAGCCTTCGTTCCTGTGTGTTAGGGACTGCTTTATGAGTAGCTACTTCTACTCACAGGTTTATTCAGATCAGGATCAACTTATTTCCAGTATCAGTCCCTTCCACAGAGGTCGGGGCAGCAGCAGAGCAGCGCAGGTGGCTGCCGGCACAAGGGCACTTCTGAGACGGCCGAGGAACTTCTCTGGGAAAATTGCCCTGTGTGTGCAAGGCTTTAGAGAGCAAGACACCACAAACATTTCTAATCTGACCAAAGAGAGACACTGCAAAATCCTCAGGCGTAACCACTGATTGATAAAACAGACAACAGGAAAAGAGAGTTAAGCAAGGAAGGGAGAGAGAGTAATAGCAAGCCTCAGAGGCTTATAACTATTTAATTCAATCAGAAAAAGGTAACAGCTGTTTAGTTAAAAGCAGCGTCCCCGTATAATTACTGCAATTATGCTGAAATATATTATTTTGTTTACACCAAATTGACTGCAACTGTCCTCAGTGCTCAACACATTGATACTGCTCAGCAAGCACGCAAGCCAAACACGTCACCAGCTGCTCCTCCCCATCTGCTGTGCCAGCCCCCCTGGAGGGACTCTCCCAATGGCCAACACATTGCTGTGGCTAGGAAATGGTTAAAAAGTCCCATTTTTAAATGCTTTAGGGGAAGTAGGGGGCCTTCCTGGTACTTTGTTGCGTGAAGGTTTACTGTAGTGTTTATTAGCAGTAGTGCTATAAGCAGGGCGATCTACTGTTACCAGCAAGGTAATCTTTGGATCCCGACCGATACAGCTGGGGAAAATGGACATCCCCAGGCACAAACGTTTTCTGTGTATCTGACTGGACCAGAAGACCAACCGATGCATATTTGGTTTGCATCTGATTTTTACAAGAACTGAGCTTGCCAGCAGACACTGTTGTTAAGCTCTTCAGAAGAGGAAGCCCACTTCTCTGGTACAAAGGCATCGGTATTGCCAGCTGAAATTACAGGCAAAAGGACTAACAGCAGGTGCCAAAGAGCTAAAAACCAGAATACTTAAGTAAATCCTGTACGAAATATGCATGATACAATTTCCTTCTGATTTCAGGATCAGGTGACTAATTGTAATTAGTTGAATTGTTAAGGTAAAACCCATCTCCTAAAGGAACTTGCAAAGGATTTCCTAAAATAGTCCTCTGAAATTTCCAGGTCTCTTTTATGTCATACCAAACAAAACTATAAAGCAGTCAAATAGCCATGAACTGAAAGTGTCTCCTCCCTTTCCTTGCTTCAGAGAGGTGGAGAAGGTGCTTTCTTGACCTGACTGACAGCTGCAGTTTTACCCTTGAAATGACCCCTGTATTTCAGTGGAAATAACACTGGTATACAGCAGGAAGGGAGCAGGAGTGGCTTGTGGCTGCTGTGATAAAGAATCTCTTAATAAGCATTGCTGCTGTGGGGAAGCTTTATCAAGGAGGTCTGCCCTGCTCTTGGGCTTGAACTCAGTCCATCCTAGTTTCTGGCAAATGTTTCCAGTTGGGATTGGAATCTTGAAACTAAAAATTCCCGGTACCCGGTGGTGCTTAGTTCAGATTTGGCATTTCCTAAACGCATTCATCCTGCTAGAACAGACTCTGCTATCTCAAGGGCTTGACAGGGAAAGCAAATGCCTGGGACCTGCAAGGCTGGCAGGTCAGGAGCCTGGTTAACAGGCTCCAATCGAGCGCCGATGACTGGAGATAGCGACCAGAAGCGGTTCCCAGCTGGCAGGGGTTCAGCTTCCTGTGTGACATGAGTCAGTGGCGCTGGGCCAGGGACCAGCGAACAAAGTACCCTCAGTACAGCGAACAGAGACGCCAGGGACTGGGTGGCTTAGCAAAACCTGGGCTCTTCTCTGAGTTTTCAGACACAGCCTCCTGCTGCCGGGGCAGCAGTGCTGTTCAGGGTTTTTGGTTACTGGGACCATGAGCAGAGGACTGCGTGGGTATAGGGCTATTTGGAAATTTTCTTTAGGGCCAAGGTGGGCATACAGAGGAGCAAAACTGTACTGCTGGCTTGCTGATACTGCTATCCCATCCTCCACACAACTCCACCAGAGATTTATAAGCCCAAACAGCAAGTGTCAACCTACTAGAGGCATCTGCCCCTCACCTCAGCATGGAATCCCCTACAAGGTTTGCAATTTGGCACTGGAACTGGGCGCAGTCCTACAGAAAGCAGCGGAGCCACCTCTCCGACCAGCCTTTTCCGCCCTCCTCTCTGTTACGCATGGACACAGAGTTCCAGGCCTGAACATGAGACTGGAGACACCTTCAACTTTAAGCAGCTTTCTCATTTTTCGGAGGTCTAAAATGCCACACCTAGAAGTTTCTGAGACAGGAAGAGTTAGCATTTCAAATAAGCAACCTGATATTCAAAGCAGTTGTCTCTGACAGATTTGAAGTCTGTGAAACAAGGTTGTGCAGGGACACAAGTGAAGAGAAAACACTTGGATTAATGAAAGAAGTAAGTAACAATAGGTTTAATTAATCAATAACCACACAGACACCCTTCGGAACCGCTGCCAGCCAGCTGGAAAGTTTCTCTCTTGCGTAACAAAGTCAAACTCTAAGTGCTTTATTGCTCAATGGAGATTTTTTTTTAAAGCCTTAGGTTTGCATTTCATCTGGAATTACTGACCTTACAAAAACATTGACCCTTTTGTGTGCACTCTTTTTTTTTTTTTCTTCTGGTGAAAGGACGAGAGAAAATGTCAAATGACATTGAACTGATAAACGAGGTGTAGGTGTCTCAGAATACCTATGGATGATTTCTCCAGAATGAACAATGTGTCCCAGAACACATTTTGAAATGCAGACTCTGAGTTGATAGCTCCCAAGGACATACCTGCTGCATGTGCCCATGAACACATGCTGGGAAAGGGCCAAAAAAATCTTTTCGTTTTCTCATGGTAAGAGGCTTTTCCAAGGACTATACAAGCAGAGAGCTAGAGACAGAAAAACTGTCAACCTGAAGAGACAAGACCTGAACAGACAAGATGGCCGTAAAAAAGGAGAGCGAACAGTACAGAAGAGACCAGTCAAGGTAACACTGAGCAGCACCTATAACCTAGCACAGAAGTGGCTTATCTTAAACAAGAAAAGGCACTCCTTATCTGGAATAACTACAACTGCAGGTAGAGCCAGACGTGCTAAGGAAAGGCACCACCAGAATGAAACATGGAAAACGCTATTTTTAGCCTAGTGGGAAAATCAGCTCTTTTAATACTGTCCTTCCTGTGGTACACAATTTTAATACAGCCCCCCAAAACTGAATAAATCCAATACATACAGAAGGATAGGCTTCCCTCCTCATGTGACCTCCCTTGCTGTCCTCAGTGGGATACTCCAATTCATCCCCACATAAGCAGATGAATCAGATGTATAGAACTGGATTCACCTGAAGTGCAGTTTCCTCATTCCTCTTCCTGGGACCCCTCCTCATCTCATGTAGGTAAAGAAAAGGTGAACACTGATTCCTGATCCTTCACTGGTGACCTGGCGTTTGGGAACCCAAGCACTGGAATTTGAGCCTCTTTTCGACAGTTCCCAGCAAGTTCAATAGGAGTAGTTCTCACTAGCCTTGGGCTAGCTTTGGTTCAACAATGCAATGAAAAGACACATCATGCCTCCTTACCAATATTTTTGAGATCATATGTTTCTTTTGGAAGCTATTTTCCTGTTGTCAGTATCCTAAGAAATAAAACACCTTACCAAACAATACAAATTTGCTGCCCTTAAGTCATCTAACTAGGCTTTTAAAATCCAAACCTCTCCCCTATGCTTCTTCATACACACTCATTCTTCTAAGTCGTGATAAGTGTTCTGAATCAGACAGATATTTCATAAATACAAAGAAAATCCCACTGGAAACAAGTACATATTTATCGATGTTTTAAAGCTATGATCACTGCTTAGATTCTAATCACTACATCTAATTAAAAAAATTCCAACAGCCAAGCAACAAATTCCACAGTGACATCAACACTGTAAGTTACAGAATCATAGAAACATTTAGGTTGGAAAAGACCTTTAAGATCATCAAGTCCAACCACTAACCTAACACTGCTAAGTCCATCCATAAACCATGTCCCTAAGCACCTCATTCACACATCTTTTAAATACCTCCAGGGATGGTGACTCCACCACCTCCCTGGGCAGCCTGTTCCAATGCCTGACAACCCTTTCAGTGAAGAACTTTGTCTTAATACCCAATCTAAACCTCCCCTGGCACAACTTGAGGCCATTCCCTCTTGTCACTTGGGAGAAGAGACCAGCACCCACCTCTCTGCAACCTCCTTTCAGGTAGTTGTAGAGAGCGATGAGGTCTCCCCTCAGCCTCCTCTTCTCCAGACTGAACAACCCCAGTTCCCTCAGCCGCTCCTCACAAGACTTGTGCTCCAGACCCCTCACCAGCTTCGTCGCCCTTCTCTGGACACACTCCAGCACCTCAATGTCCTTCTTGTAGTGAGGGGCCCAAACCTGAACACAGGATTCGAGGTGCGGCCTCACCAGAGCCGAGTACAAAGAAACAATCACCTCCCTACTCCTGCTGGCCACACATACAGGCCAGGATGCCGTTGGCCTTCTTGGCCACCTGGGCACACTGCTGGCTCATATTCAGCCGGCTGTCGACCAACACCCCCAGGTCCTTTTCTGCAGGTCAGCTTTCCAGCCACTCGTCCCCAAGCCTGTAGCGTTGCATGGGGTTGTTGTGACCCAAGTGCAGGACCCGACACTTGGCCTTGTTGAACCTCATACAGTTGGCCTGGCCCCATCGATCCAGCCTGTCCAGATCCCTCTGCAGAGCCTTCCTACCCTCCAGCAGATCAACACTCCCACCCAACTTGGTGTTGTCTGCAAACTTACTGAGGGAGCACTCGATCCCCTCATCCAGATCATTGATAAAGATATTAAACAAGACCGGTGCCAAAACTGAGCCCTGGGGAACACCACTTGTGACCGGCCGCCAACTGGATTTAACTCCATTCACCACAACCCTTCAGGCCTGGCCATCCAGACAGGTTTTTACCCAGCAAAGTGTGTGCTTGTCCAAGCCACGAGCAGTCAGTTTCTCCAGGAGAACGCTGTGTAAAATAATCATGCAATGTAAGCATGCTTATTTTACACACTGAGAGACTATGGAAGGGGTAGAGAACAGCAAGGAGAGCAAATAGAGGAGAACTACAAGTGTATATTAAATAACAGTGGTTTTCCTTCCTATTTTGCAGGTTGTAACAACGTTGTGTTAGCTGTTTTCTTTTTTTTTTGCCTTCTCCAGTCAACATACAATAAGCACTACTAAGTAACAGTCTGTATGTGGCCCTATAGCTCTGCACCAAGTTAGATCTTTTTGGATTGATTACCTGCAAAGAGCTGACTGCCAGCGAGGCCGGCTAACCAGCTTTCACATCCAGGCTACGCAGCTTGCATGGGAGAGGCAGGAAACAGAAAGAGTCCATTTCTTTAAGCCGGGAGCTCTGGACTTGATGTTGTTCTGCATTTTCATTGGACTTTTTCAGTGGTCCAAGCCCTGCTACTCTAAAGCAAGAAAGGGATGAAAAATAGTCCTAGATGCATTTCTGGTGCTGCAGCATATTGCAGTAAACGACCGTTCATCCAAGAAACTTGAGAGTAAGCAGAGGCCACATGATTCAAGTAATCTTTTGCATTATTCATTTCTGGGCCATGCTGAACAAAGCTCTGATAGGCAGAGAAGTGGTGACAAACATCTAGACCCTGGGATGGATCTGAACTCTGAACCAGTTTGGTCTGTGGGTTTCTCATCAGGTTTTGGGCTTCTCTGCACGGTGCAGTGGAGCATGGGACAGAGAGGCTCATGGCAGGGCCGAGCTGAGCCGAGGCTCCTTTGCAGATCCCTGCAGCATGCTGCTACGCTGATGTACCCAGTTGAAATGTGGATGCAGTACAGCTGCTTTTATGCACTGCTTTTTATGCACAACATAGTGCTTTCAGATCTGAGCTGGCTAGGGAAGGAGGGGATGGAAAAAACCAGGAGAGAGACCAGGTATCAGGGAGCAACAATAACAGTAAATGTCATCTAAACATAAATAGCAACATAGCTCATCTTTACAATAGTTATACCTGTGCTAAGAACATCTGATGAAGACACTTATGAAGTACTTTCCTCCTGATACCTTTACAGCTAAGAAGTCAAATCAACCTGCTGTATCTCAGGGGACTCCTAGAAAAATATCATCTGTCTAATCACATAACAACACAGGATGCAGGGAGTCTGGAATTAAGGTCGTAATCCTTAGCAGACTAGAAGCCTTAGCACACTGCCTCAGTTTTAAGTCTCCCAGCTTGAGAAGGTTTCCAGAACGAGTCCCTCACTCCACAAGGATGTTCATGTGGAGCAGCTGTGAGATCGACCATAGTCTATCGTGAGCCGGACCGAGACTTGTCAATTCACACCAACCTGGCTATCAGTCCATCCTTCCAAGCCATTAACAATGGGAGCATGACAGAGCCTGCTCCTTTCACCACTGTGAACTTTAGACAGGACTTTTAGATACTCCAAGCTTAATCTTCTTAGAGGAGATATGTTAATTAGGTTCTGTTAACACAAAGATAAATAATTTTTACAGAACCTGAGCAACTTCTTTCTGCCATAAACCAGTGATAAGTATCTATTATCTCAATTAACTGATGTTATTCCAAGTGAATGAGATCATGTTGAAGGCTGGAGTCTAAAGTGAGAAAGGATCTTATGGATCCAGATCCAGTTTCACTTACCCATGCATACATTGGAGGAACTGCATCGAAGACAAGGGGGTGCAGTTCATTGCTATGATCAGAACTGCACTGCTTCTCTTTGTCCCAACAGATCCTGATTTAACTGTTCTCATTCCTGGTGCTTAGATTGGAACATGCAAGTAGTCCAGCTGAATCAGACTATGCCCAAGACAAATACAGTTTGTTGGACTGGAGCCACTGTTCTTACCATCTTCCAGGGTTAAGCCCACAGTGTTTCAAGTCTTATGGATATGCTTGGGAGCTTAAGGTAGGACCATCGGTCCTGGTCTATCACTCTTTAGGAACCTCTATATTTGACACAGAAAACCCATTTGAAAAAAAAAAGCAAACCCAAAAATATTGAGACCACAGAAATATGAACAATCAGCAAATGAATCGGGACAAAGAAAAAAACCTAACGAAGCTATCTCAAAGCAAACATACTAAATTTTCATGTATACAGTGGCAACTCCTTTGTAGTTTTATTAACTAAGAGAAATTACACTTGAATAAATCTAATGTTTCAACTCAAGCCTAGTGGATGCTGTTTAAAAATACTCAACAACCTTAAATGTAGTGCTTATACCATAGGTTACCGACAACGTAATTTAAAATCCATCTATTTTACCTGTGCGCTGTTCAGCTTTCCCCCCTGACTTTGGACAAGGAATATAGGCATCTTAATTCCACAAATTTCTCTCCTATTCCAGCTCTGAAATAGTGAACCAGTTTAGGTATGTCAGGGTATTTGCATCAATAACATTTCATTGCTGTGAGCTTTGTTATTTGTACATTTGTGAGTGTAGTCACTGGGATGCAGGCTGGATGCCACTGCCAGCCCTGAAGCTGTCTGTTTAAACACAGGACAAGCCCATCTCTTCCAGTTTGTCCCTTCACAAAACTAAGGACAAGGAGTAGGGTTTTTTTCCCTCTTTAGCCCACTCAACCCAGGCTCCTCTTCACAGATGCTCCTGAAACTACAGGGTCAGATTACACCTATAAATCTTTAAAGGTTCTTGCGGCATTTGTTTTCCCCAGACCTCCTGGTTCCCTTTTCAGAGTTGGTCATTGGGAACCCAATGGAGATTTCCATTTATCTTTCTTTATATAATGAGCTTGCAGTCTTGCCGTTAGAACTGTAGGCTTAGTAGAAATCATAGAAATATTGGGCTGGAAGGACCTCAGAGGTCCCTTCCTTACAACAAAGTAAACATGTCTAGACCATCATTGACTAGCAAATCTTTGTTCTTAAAGGACTGCATAAACAGGGACTTCACAGCCTTCAAGGCTGCTTCAATGCTTCTCTCTTCCTATTTTCAGAATAAATCTACTTCTGATTCTTAACCAAAATCTTTGTTTATGCAAACAAAGCTGACCACTATTTGTTGCACACCCCTCCTGCCATGGAAGCAGAGAACAATTAATCCCTGTTCTTTTTATAGCTTCATTAAAAGACATTTTTCCATGTTACCCCTCAATTTTCTTTCTCCTAAATCCAGCAAACTCTGGAAAATTCTTTCAATCATTCTGCTTTGACCAGGCTTTCTAGACCTGTGACAGTTTTCATTGCTCACTTCTAAACCCACTTCAGTCTGTGTCTGACACAGAGACATGCTCTAGATAGGCTGATATTTTTTCTCTGATGTTAGCAGAGAGCTTCTTAAATACCTAAGATCTATCAGATGATACCACAGACTGGATCAGGTTTTCTCCAGAAAAGAGAGCATTCACATATAGGCAAATTCCTTAACTTTCTTTTCAGAATTTTTTTGGTATTATCATGAGAGTTTCCCAGTACTCCGGTATGTCCAGTACACCATCATTAAAATAATCAGAATGAAAATGCCATAATAGTGCGCATCACATTACTTTTATTACCCTAACTCTTGCTCTCATCCCTGCAGTCCACGTGTTTCATTCACTGGTTGTATCTTGTCTTTGACACCTTGTGAGCATTTTGTGGGAATGACTGTCCTTTACTAGATCTGTAAACTGACGCTTAATACATTGGGACTTCAGCCTGGTAAGATTGTGTGCATTAAAACGTTTTTTTGAAGTCATCTAATAATGTAGATGACAAAGCACCTAAGAGCATAGATGTCAAGGAGAGTAAATCTGGTATTAGTGAGACTGACGGGAGGAATTCAGACTGGAGAAGAGCAGAGCACTCAGGACAGCAGGTCCTTTGCTCTCCACTGGCTCAGAAGCCCAGGGAAGAGGAGCAGCTCAGGGAGGTGCCGGCATGCCAGCACGAAGAGCTCTGTGATATCATTTGGTAAGCCGGAAGGGGAAGAGGTGAGGTTATGTTCAGCACGCGGATGCGGGCCCCTTAGCAGAAATGGCTTTGGTCTCCGATTCTCATTGAACCTCTTTGTTCTCCTCTGATTTTTTGAACAATGTGATTCTGTTTCTCCCCATGAATGTAACTCCTTATGGGTTACTGCAGTTTTGTTTATTCTTTACATAAAACTTAGGAACTGGCTTTTTTTCTTTCTTCATAGCAGATGAGCTTGTCTGGTCTTTCATAGTCGTCCTGTGGTTCTCCAGAAAAGCAGAGATAGCTGGGTCATGTCTGGATCATCACCATAAAATATAGTCAGGAGGAAAGCTAAGGGAAGTCAGGCTGTTGTATATAGTGCCATACAATGTAGGACAGCTATTTAGGTACTCACTTCTCCCCTCACAGGGGTTCAAGTTGTCATCAGCCTGTTCTCTAGGTTGCCAGCACAGAATCACCAGGTGCTACAGAAATTGCAGGCAAGCCTGAGTTTAACGAGCGTTGTGCTTAGAAACAGCATCTCGGTGAGATTCAGGGAGGTGAGCGATCTGTTTAACAACAGAGGTGACAGGTCACTCCACGGTTAGTAGCCTGGCACACTTTTTCGCAGCCAACCAGCTTTATGGGCCTCCTGTTCGGCACTGTCAGAGAGGCTGGGAGAGAGCATCAAAAATGCGTAACAGAAGTGTGATGGTCTGGGGGGACGATTAGGCCATTTAGTCCAATGCGCTTATCCACTTAAATATTTGGCTTCCGCTCAGCCCTTCTTTCTTACTCTTTCCTGAGATCCTGTGATTCTCCCCCTTCTGCCTGCAGACACAAAGCTCTAGCTGTTGCTTGATCTCATTTCTGTGACATTTCAGGCACTCTTCCTGCTGACTTGTTCCATCTGGTTATTACCCTTTGAGTGAGAAGTAGCTCTGCCTGCATCTCTGCTGAGTCTCCTAGTCTGCGTGCTGAGTGTTTCGGCTCCTCCTCCCTGAACAAGCAAGCTTGAGCAGGTTTATAAATAGGAGTTTTCAAGCTAATGAGAGGGGGTGCGGGGGTGAGGAAGAGAGAAACTGCACTGTACTCACTTCAGAGGCAGAGCCTAATGCTCTTCAGAACAACAGCTTTGCAGGCGCAACCACGGAGGGACATTTGGAGAGGGGATGGTTAAGCACTGAAAGGGGGAAGGGGTTTAAGTCTTGGCTCTGCCACAAGTTTTAATACAGCTTGGGAAAAGTCATACCTCCTCTCAGTTCTCCATGGGCTGAATCCTTTTCCTGCTTCCTTCCCAGCAAATGTACTGTAATGCCTGTGGGGCAAGAGTGGTCTATTCCTATGCATTTACTTGCAGATCAGTAAAACAAGGCTTGCCTCTTGCTAGGATCTCCCAGTATCGCCACGATAATACCGACTTCTGTTTAGAGGCGGTGCCCTGGCTCATACACACGACATCCTCTCACTGGGGCACAATGTCACCTTGCACTTTACGACTTTTTTCCCCTCCTTCGTTTTTAGTATCCTCACTTAGGGCGGGTAAATAAAGCAGCACAAGTCCTGCTGGGACTAAAATCCTTGTACTGACTTCCATCCCACTTTCCAGAAGGATAAGTCATTTCCCTTATCTGTACTATGAAGACAAAACACAGCCAGGGTGACCTAATTTGTACAGATGGCATGTGGGTCAGCAGCTTCATATCTGGACAATACTCTGCATAGGCTACATGGTTTTGTAAATGCCAAGCGTCACTGTATTTGGTCTCCGAACGAAAAAGCAGGGACCTACACCAAAATGACAGCAGAGGAGTGGCTGTGAGGCAGCTCTCTAATGCCATATGAGTATGTGTGATAAAAGAGAGGTGGGGGCCAGACACACTAAAGGCAATATCAGACCCAAACAGCACATCCTGCTCCTGAGAAGCCTTCCAGGATTTACAAGATTATTAGACAAGTACTCTCCACTTGCAAGTCCTAGGACTCAGCGTGACGTCTGCAGTGCTTAGCAGATATATGGAGGGGATGTGAGGTCAGATGTAGAATAAAAACTGCATACAAGTGCAGTGGGTCACGGGTGATTGACTGGGATCATCCCTGATTGCCTCCAAACATGAAGATTCAGCTGTAAACTGCAGGATGTTCTGTCTCTCTGTCTGCAGTGGAAAGAATCCAGATTCATTCTGGTGCAGGACAGCCGGAATGCAGACATTATGCTCAAAATAGTGTACCTACAAAAGAAGTGATGCTCCTGCATCCCTTACTTCTGGACCTCACACAGACTAAATCTCAAGTGTGCTGTTCTCTTCATCCACCAGATTAGGACTGATTCCTTGGAGAGATGATAGAACACAGTCCTCTCCTCCTTGTATCTATCTTCTCTTTCAGAAAGTCCTTTCTGAAGAGGTTGGAAGCTTTCATTTCCAACCATGGAAATAGTTTAAGATCTTCCTACACTGTCTCCTCTTCTGGGAGATACCCTTGCTCAGTCCACAGTTAAAACTGATCACTAAAAACAAACTCTCCGCTTTCCAAACACCCAGCTGCGAGAACTGGCTGTTCAGGACAGCAGCAAGAACCACTTAAAACATTCTGGCACTGTGAGATATGAAGAATTAGCAGCAGCTTTGCAGGAACCTGTTCAGAATTTTGAGGCATATCCAAACAGCAAGAGAGCAGCCCTCATTTACCTATCCCAGATGAGAAAAGGAATACCCAGACGGTTCCTATATTTCTATCCATCAGTCTGAAGGCACGTTTAGTAGGAAGAGACTTTCTCCTACTCCCAGATACTCACTTCTCCACAAAACTCTTGCAGAAACTTTCATGACCTCTTACAGATAGCTTCATCAGCCCAGTAACTTAGTGAGGAGGTGTAAGATGTGGTAACAATGTCCTACCAGGAGGTTGCGTTCAGACAGCAATTTGGAAGGGGAATGGAAAATTTAGCCCTTGTATTTTATTAGCTGAATGTGATGGTCTTCCGAAGCCTGTTGGAAAAGTTAAAAGGTTGATGGCATTTTTAAAGAGTAGGCTGAACCGCAGCCAGCTCATGAAGTTTTAATCGGAGATGTACTGAACTTCTCAATGAGGTACTATGCTCCTAATGCCTCCTGTAATACAGGAGAAACAGGTCTTCTACACACTGAAGAGGAAATTTATTCTGGTGGCACCGGGACATGGAAACACAAAATCTTCAGCACTATTACTACTGTCATTGCTCTAGGAAACCCGCCTTTGTTAATGTCCCAGAAAAATGTCTCTCTGTAGTAACACAGTATCTCAGAAAAGGTCTTTTTCAGAACTTCTCCTATCCAACAACCGTGCTTCATTACTTGCCCTTTTCAGAAGCCAGTTTTCTACCCAATATTGCTTCTATGGCTCTAAAATATTGGGCTAAGTACCTATCTCATCTCTCCACAAGTATCTGCTTTGCAGAGCGTGTTGCACAACTGTAGGTCCTGTTTGCTACCCGATCTCCTGACTGCCAGACCAGTGCTTTATCCACAAGAACACATTGCCTAACAACAAACAAATGAAACAACAGGACTAACTTCACGTCCTACTTCTGCACTACTTGCAGCCAGGAACAGATCTGTTCATTTCACCAGTGGATCTGTTTACTGATCTAGTGCTGTGGTTTTCAACCCGCAGTATGTGAGATCCCATGGGCCTGCAAATCATTTTTAAGGAGTCCATGGATAAAGACCAAGAAAAGCAAACCTACTCTTCCCACAGGACCCCACACCTCTGCTGGATTTTTTAGTGGCTGGCAAATTGGAAGAAGGTTGAAAACCATTTGTCTGGTGTAACAAGATAAGATATCTTCCCTCAGGCATAAAATTTTGGGGAACTCCTGAAGAACTCTGCCATGTTGTAACAGTTGCAGTGCCTGGTGAGCACCTGTCTGTGAAGACCAGTATTCGTGAAACGGTTAGGGGTGCACTGAGTATACAGCAGCTATTCCTTATTCCATGCCTGGATGAGACACCCCATATGGATGGTAAGCTTTCCTTTGGGTCATTTTAAGCCAGTGCCAGAATCATAGAGTCATAGAATCAGAGAACACCAGGTTGGAAGGAACCTCAAGGATCATCTGGTCCAACCTTTCTTGGCAAAAGCACAGTCTAGACAAGATGGCCCAGCACCCTGTCCAGCCAAATCTTAAAAGTGTCCAATGTTGGGGAATTCACCACTTCCCTGGGGAGATTATTCCAAAGGCTGATTGTTCTCGTTGTGGAAAATCTTCCTCTTGTGTCCAATTGGAATCTCCCCAGGAGTAACCTGTACCCATTACCCCTCGTCTTTTCCATGTGACTCCTTGTAAAAAGGGACTCTCCATCTTCTTTGTAGCCATCCTTTAAATACTGGAACATGGTGATAAGGTCTCCCCTAAGCCTTCTTGTCTCAAGGCTGAATTAACCCAGTTCTCTCAGCCTTTCCTCATATGGCAGACTTCCCAGTCCTTTGATCATCTTTGCAGCCCTTCTCTGGACCCCCTATAGCCTGTCCACACTTTTTTTGTACGGCAGGGACCAAAACTGAACACAGTATTCCAGGCGTGGCCTGACAAGCGCTGAGTAGAGTGGGATAATGACTTATTTATCTCTGCTGGTGATGCCCTTGTTGATGCAGCCCAGCATCCCGTTGGCTTTCTTTGCCGCAGCAGCACGCTGTTCACTCACTCATATTGAGCTTGTTGTCCAACAGGACCCTCAGGTCCCTTTCCACAGAGCTGCTCCCCAGCCGGGTAGATCCCAGCCTGTGCTGCACTCCTGGATTATGTTTCCCCAGGTGCAAGACCTTACATTTGTCTTTGTTGAACTTCATAAGGTTCTTATTAGCCCACTCTTCCAGCCTATCCAGGTCTTCCTGCAGAGTGGCTCTCCCTTCCGAAGTGTCCACTTCCCCACTCAGTTTGGTATCATCGGCAAACTTCATCAGGGTACACTTGATCCCATCATCCAGATTGCTGTTAGACAGCCTTGGGCCCAATATTGATCCCTGGGGGACCCCACTTGTGACAGGATTTAGTGGGAGTAAGGTATCTATCTTCCCTGCAGTGCCTCGTAGCAGCTTAAAAATCCTATTAAGTGCCTGTGTCTTTACATCACTATAGGGCTTTAAAAAATCTGGTCCTGCCTGTAAAGCTAAAGCTATTTCAAAATTTATACACATCCAGACAAAAAATGCCTTAATGGAGACTGTTTATCTTTACTTTCCCACCAGTTAAATTACCTGTCGTCGTTTCTCAAGACCAATAAAAAGAACTAAGCTTTATTAAACACCACGGTTGAGGATTTCCTCAGCAGTGTTTTCTCCAACAGACAACTCCTGCTATGTGTTCTCAGTAGTCTGCAAGTATCTGGCTAGAGGGGGTTGCTTCAGTTTTTTGGATGCATTTCCAAGGTCACGAGGATTTTCACACCTTTTACTGCTGGCTGCTCAATGGCAGGTAAAGGATTTTGCAGCTAATGGGAACACAGATTGGAGCTAATTATAGAGTGATTGACTTGCCATGGACTTAATTGCTTATTAGAACTCACACTGATCTCTGAAGTGGAGGCTATGAATCTCATAATATGCAAAGAAATATCCACCATCTGAAGAATAAACATGAAAAGCTCATTCAGGTACAAGGAACAGGTATTTGCACGCAACTGCTTTCAGTGTGTTACACATTTCATCACCACTGCTTGGAAGCCAAATCTAAGTGTCCAGGTGTGAATGTCAGCAAATGAATTTATACGAGAGCAGCTCTAGTGCCCCAGTCTTGCCAAGGACCAATACCAAGTCACAGTGCCAGCCAGTTACTGCTAAGTACTTGTATGGGGGGGGGGGGGGGGCACAGATAGAAAGCTGCGTTTTCATGAAACTCTACTTCTATTAAGCAACTCTGCAAGTTCTCCTTTCACTACAGGGCACCAGCTCAAACCACCCTCCCTTCCTGTCTTGCAGCATGTGCTGCTCGCTGAGTGCTACCTGAGTCAGAGACTGCACATGAGTATCAGCAGAAGTAGAATCATAGAATCATAGAATAGAATCGTTTAGGTTGGAAAAGACCTTTAAGATCATCAAGTCCAACCACTAACCTAACACTGCCAAGTCCACCCATAAACCACGTCCCTAAGCACCTCATCCACACGTCTTTTAAATACCTCCAGGGATGGTGACTCCACCACCTCCCTGGGCAGCCTGTTCCAATGCCTGACAACCCTTTCAGTGAAGAACTTTTTCCTAATACCAAATCTAAACCTCCCCTGGTGCAACTTGAGGCCATTCCTTCTTGTCCTACCAGTTGTCACTTGGGAGAAGAGACCAACACCCACCTCTCTGCAACCTCCTTTCAGGTAGTTGTAGAGAGTGATGAGGTCTCCCCTGAGCCTCCTCTTCTCCAGACTGAACAACCCCAGCTCCCTCAGCCGCTCCTCATCAGACTTGTGCTCCAGACCCCTCACCAGCTTCGTCGCCCTTCTCTGGACAGGGGCACGATCACCTCCCTACTCCTGCTGGCCACACTGTTTCTGATACAGGCCAGGATGCCGTTGGCCTTCTTGGCCACCTGGGCACACTGCTGGCTCATATTGAGCCGGCTGTTGACCAACACCCCCAGGCCCTTTTCTGCCGGGGAGCTTTCCAGCCACTCATCCCCAAGCCTGTAGCGTTGCATGGGGTTGTTGTGACCCAAGTGCAGGACCCGACACTTGGCCCTGTTGAACCTCATACAATTGGCCTCGGCCCATCCATCCAGCCTGTCCAGATCCCTCTGCAGAGCCTTCCGACCCTCCAGCAGATCAACACTCCCACCCAACTTGGTGTTGTCTGCAAACTTACTGAGGGAGCACTCGATCCCCTCGTCCAGATCATTGATAAAGATATTAAACAAGTACCTACAGAAGGCAACACAGAATCTGGTTCCTTGCTTATAAAGCTTTTTATGCTATGGCTCTGCCTAGTTTCAGGACCTTTCCTTCAGCTTCCTTCCCCATTCTTGCCCACAGACACCAGCTGTCTCCATTGCCTTTTCCACCATCATCTCCTAGTTCTCCATGGAGCCCTAGTAGTCCAAACTCAGTGCAGGCCTGAGCTACTACAGTGAGCACCAATGGGACTTGTATTACCCACCTTGCAGTCTGGGCTCAAGAAGGTACCATGTTTGCAATGTATTGCAGTGGAGTTAACAAAGCATCCTTATTTTTTCCCTCCCAAGCATCCCCATTCGTATTTTTATCTCTGACAGCGGTGAGCTGTTTCTTTCATTTAGCCCTTGTTTTATCATATCCATTGGAGTTAATCTTCTCACTGCTGACTTGGCAGCTTGCTCCTCTGATGGACCTGCTGTCTTGAACCTCACATGGGAACCCCAGGCACTAACATATTCAGGGAGAGATTTTGCAGGGCTGTCTGGCAGTTACACCACTTCAGTCTCTGCCCCTACCATTCAGAAGTAGGGGTACGCACCTGCTTTTCAGCTGCTGCATTTCAAAGCTGAACATCTGAGTGCAAGTTTAAACTCAGACGAGCTCAAGGGAACCATAGAATCATTTAGGTTGAAAAAGACCCTTAAGATCATCAAGTCCAACCGAATGCATTTGTCTGTAAACTGCAGCAGCTCAGGAGCAGAAATGTGACACCTCACGCAGAGCTGTAGATCCTGCTCCCACCCGCTTGTTAGATGTCTTGCACCAAATCACAGCGGCGCTCTATGGGGTCCCTCCGTGGCCTGTGGCTTTGGACATTTGCCCTGCTTGCTCTCTCTCCCCTTCAACACGCTCCAGCTTGCTCCTTTGTTATAATTTCTCTCTTCCTCAATTCATACTTTGTCATAAACAGTAGGAGACAAAGCCGTGCCAAAGGGGACAGTCTTTGTACATTGCGCTGTACAAACATGAAGCTGTGGATAACACGGTTTCCCCTTTAAAAAAATACTCCTTTGTCTCTGAATGGGAGCTCTTTCCACTATGACGTGGTAGCGCAATGAATTCCCTGCACTGAGACGTTGCTCGCAGCCTTGAGACAAGGCACAAAGGGAGTGCAAATAAATGAACAATACGGTGGAAAAAACAAAGGGCAAAATAAAAGCAAGCAAGCAATAAAGAAAAAAAAAAGGAGAACCAGCCTGCAATGTTTAAAGCTGTGCCATGCAAAACCACCACCATATAAAATGATGCAGGATTTCTACAGAACTGGGCTGCCAAAAAGCCTATGGGGAGTCCAGTCAGAAGAGCATGCTGACTCCACGAGCAAGGACAGAGCTGGCAATTAAAGGACAAGTGCTGCACAATTTTCACATTGGCCTAGTGCATCCCATCCCATGGGATCCCACAGGGTGTTACAAGGACTTTTCCCGCTCCTGAAACACAGCTGTATTTGGGGTAACGTGTTAGCAGTGTACAGCAGCAGCATACAAGTAAAGGGAAAAAAAAAAAAAGGTATTTTTGCTGTTGCACAGGTCCTCCCTTCTTTTGTCCCCCCACTTCCAAAAGCTCCCCTAAAAATAAATATTCCTCACACCCCCCAGTAACTATACAAGATTGACTCCCTTTAGATAGCCATGGGGAGTCTTCTAGCCCAGAGCCATATAGGCTTGTGTGGAAAAAAGAAAAAAGAAAAGATAAAATACATATTGCAAAGAGCCAGGTGCACAGGTCATTGTATTGTAGGTTGGCAGGAACAGAGATAGAATCGCATTAGCAAGCTCAAAGCTGTACTCACAATGTCATCGACATTCTCTACGATTTTAAATTAGGCATTTCTTCTCAAATAGCAGTTTGCTCCTACATCCTCCTTTCTGATCCCCTCAGAACAGCCTCCCTCCACAACTGATTCTCACTTCTCTTCCCTCTTTTCTCCTTATTCTTCCCCCACTCCTTCTAGTCATAAAAGCAACTCCCTCCTCACTGAGCTCCCATCTCAAATCCCCCCAAAACCAGCACCGATGTCACTGCAGGGGAATTGTTACCTGCTGGATGCTGAATGGTCCCTTGCGGATGACAACCTTTCCCACCACATCAGAGCTGTCTTTGGAGGCCTTAGAGGCTTTTCAGAGCACAGACACTCTACTTCAGCCTCATGTACAAAACGTTTAATGCAACAATACCCTGATCTCAGTGTTTCTGTAAAATAGAGCTCTTCGTTGTAACCATCTACTTGGTACAACGTATAGTGCACTACACGGCCAGCTGTGTTCACTGAACACTACCTTCTTGCTCCCATGTTAGTATCCTATGGGATGGGGAAATGTAGGTCTCTGATCTGCCCCCTGACCGTTTCACAGTTAGCTTAAACTCCTCAACCCTGGACTGCTGCATGGTTCAAGCCCTTCTTTTTTGCTAGATCTAGTGATTTCTGCTGAGCAAGTTTTCAGCCAGATCAGGGAGGCGATCCAGCTTGCTGGGTGACCCAAAGTGGCAGCTGGGCTGCGCAGCAGTCGATGCACGCGTCTGATGGTGAATCCCTCCAGTACTTCAGTGGGGGATAAAGAACCTCATTAGAGCAGCGAACTTGCAGCCAAATCAGGGGACCCACTGAAAGAGGGCTGCCTCTGTGTGTTCCTTTATAAACAGATTCCTGCAACGGAAAATGCTTGCATAAGATCTTTTTGCTCGACTTGTTTATGTTTTCCCATCCTCCTTTTCTCTCCTGGCTGTAATTAGCTGTCAAGTCTTGGTGCGTATTTTCTGTTCATTTGCCTTTTAAAAAGGAAAAAGCCAAGACTTCCAGAAGATAGGCAAGAGCTCATTTCCCTTTTTCACTCTGGTTGGACTAAGACACCGCTGCTGCTTAACTTGGCTTAAAAAGCCTTGGTATTCTTCACCTTTAATCATTCATTCATGCTCCTGCACCTCACTCTTGCTTGAGCTGACCCCAGTGTTCATGCATCTGGCTGCTGAATTAGCTCAGGATGAAGAATAACTTTCCCCTCAAAATGACTATCTGGTTCACAGCACTACGACATAAATGCTTGTGCCAGCACCACAGATGGGACAACTGAGCTGGGGGAGAAGAATGACAACAAACAACTATGGTGGAATGGGAGAATTATAACATTTAAGCTGGTAACTGCAAATTATAGCCTCACTGCTCTTAACAGTTGCAGCCTACTAGACGAAAGTTGCTCAGACCCCTGCATACAGAATAGGGTCAAAAGCTTGACCCATAGCTGCAAGTCTTCTCTCCACCTTCTCACAATTAGACAACAGAAAAGTATCTGCAACCTAACAACCCCTCCTTTTTCTCAAAACATGTGATTCTTACACCATCCATCTTCCCAAGCGGGAGTTCATGCTGTAAGGCTAGCCATGACCTGCAACGATTCTTGTTTATTACTGTCTGCCTAGAAAATCTTGTAGGGTAAGAACAGAGATGTCTGTTCTTCAAGGACATTTCTCTGTAAGGTATCAGTAAGGTTCTCAAAACACTTTGCAAACATCCTTTAGTGATGACTCACAGCACCTTCTCTCATTGCTGTTTAATGCTGAAATGGAAGCTGTAGTTTGTCAATATGAAGAATGTGATGGCAGCAAGGTCTTCAGCGACTGCTGCTTCTGCCTCTTCCTCACTCCTTCCTTGTGCCATCGCCACCTCCCAACAGGCTGACCCTCAGCTGTGCGCTACTCCATAAACCAGATAGTGTAACTATTCCAACTGAAAAACAAACCTAACAAAGCTTTGTTGTTGTTGTTGTCGTATTTTATAGTCTCAGCAGTTACCAGACTGATAATACTGTTGGGAACATGCTGACTGATGATGAACACAGTAGTAACATGCAGTGGCACGGGAGCAGGAAAGAGCTGTGGAGGAAGGAGAAAGTGGAGAGGATGATGATGATGCAGGGAAGTGAAGTAGCAACACCTGAAGCCTGTATTACCAAAGAAGACTCTGTGCCATCAAGCCACCATCCCAGGCACAGAAAAACTAAATGACTTGTCCACAGGAAAAGAACAAGTTATTGGCAGAGAGCATAATTTTAAGAGATGATGCCACCTGCTTATCCCCTCTCTCGACTCCAGGCATGCTTCTGCCCTGCTGGTCTTGTTTGAAATTGCAGTGAGAAGGTAACTGGTACAAATCCAAACTGAGGCTGTCCCACCCAGGCATATTATCAATAGTTGGCAGCCTATAAAAGTTTCTAGACAGGTTCCTAAAGACAAAAGATACAGCGACGTCCAAATGCTTGAGCCAGGCTTTGTTTATAAAGGCAGCATGCACATACACACACAGGTGGTCCACCTCTGCCCCCTTCCCATCCTTCTCGTTGCGTCTGCTACCACAAGAAAATTGCACTAGTTAAGTTTCAAATGGATTTTAAAAATAAATTTTTAATTAATTTTTAAAGATTAGTTTTAAACCAGTGCATAGGGCTGGGTAACCACCTCTTAAGTTTTCAGAGGGCTCTTTCAGTTTAGGGAAACTCGGTAGTGCACAATCTCAGATGTGGAAGTAAACTGGTACAGTGGAACTGGTGAAAATGTCTGCACGGAAGCTCGGCTTTCTGTGATGAAAGCCTGTATGTATGAAGACGGAGGGAATCGTTTGCAGTACCCAAGCTATTCCACGCTCGCTCCCTGCGTGTGAGCAGGCGGTACCCCCCGTGTGGGAGGCTGCTTGGACAGCGGGGTGCATGGGAGCAGCAGGGGCACTGCTCCAATCCAGCCTGCCCACAACTCACTGTGGGAAACTTCTCCCTGTTCTTCCAGAGGAACAGAAACGCCTCTCCAGCCTTTTATGAGATCCAAATAAGCCTGCCATAGGCACTCTGTTTATCAGAAAATGGGAAGGGGATAGGAAGCTGCATTTTAAAGCTTTGCAACTCATATTCAACAGCAAAGCCTAGCAATTTAGTAAGCAATTCTATGCAAGCCTGTGATATAGTTAAACTGTCTCTTGGCTTTTACTCTGTGAGCTGGCTTGGCTTCCCTACTTTATTGCTGCACTTGCTAAGCCTAATATTCTTTCTAACCTTTGGATCACAGAGCACACTGCAATCTCCAAGCCAATGCCTTCTATAAGCTAGCACTGTCCCCAAAACAAGTATTCCTGAACATCAACCACTTCCCCAATATATGATACCCTCTCTGTTTCCATCTGCCAATTCCTTTCTGTTCATCATCCCACTCTGGATGATGCCCACATTCCCTCACTCCCACAAAAGTGCTACCTCGGCTCCCAGCTGTGAACAGCTGGCAGGTCCCCAGGGTCCAGACAAAACTGTGGCTGCCCCCCATCCCATTGTCTGGATTAGAGTCGGTGCCGTTAGGGACGAAAGAGATGCTGCTCGCTTTTCTTGTGCTTTGCTGCTGCCGTTGAAACATAGCTGCAGCTTCCACACCAAGGGTATACAGGGCACCAGCCTTCTGGCCATGCTTCCATCTTTTCGTAGTCTGCCACCCCCCTCTCCCAACACTTCTAGCATGAAGCTTGTGTAGTAGGCTTGTGCTGGAAGAAAGTGGATTTGGCTGCAGCACGGGAAAATGCTCCCCTCGCTCTCCTGGATTCAGGCACGTGGGTAGTTTCCCAGTCAGCATGGCCTCAGCAGTTAGCAGACAAGAACTAAACATGCTGATGCAATACTGAAATTATGTGCTGGCATGAAAAAGAGAGAAGACCCCACTAATGAAGCTAATACTTACCCTCATTGGCAATTTGGGGGAACGCTTATTGTCCTTTCACATGCTTCAGCCATGCCTGCTGTGAGACAATCCATCATGTTACTGCTAGACCTGAAATGTGGGCAGTAGCCCACCCTGCAGAGGTAGGCAGCAGGAGATGGAAACAAAGACGTTCAGTACAACCACACAGACTGCTACCATTTCAATTTAAAGAGTATCCTTGTTACAAAAGAGTGCTTGGTAAGGTCTTTCCCTCTCAATGGACCACACACAAGAATGGGCAGGGATTTAGCAGTGAGAGGGAAGAAGGAGTGCAACGCAAACATAAAGAGAAATAATTAAGGCCATGTGTAGACAGGTACAGCGCTGGCTCTAGGAATCAATAAAGCATTTAACTTCCCAGAGCAGGAAACCAATGCACGCAAACCAGCTATGACCCAGCTGCCTATTTTGCCTATTCCAGGGTGCTGGAGAGCCCAATTGTCTTCTGCTGCCACCACCTCTGGTTGACTGGGTTCAGAGTGTGTGGACAGCTGCTGTTTCCAGCATCAGGGCTAGCAGTGTGATCTGTCCTCACTCCTCTGATCTCTATGCAGGGTCACCACCACTGCTCCTCTCATCCATACTCTATCCCTTCCTTCCCTTTTCTGTCATAGCAGTAGATCTCAGTATCTGTTCCTCATACTTACAGCAGCTAAATTCACTTTTATTATGTCGCTGGAAAACCTGACACTGCTCTGGAGAGGCGCTGAATTTATTTAAATGTGCACTCAATTTGCAGCATGAAGTTTTTTGTTCTTACCAAGGGCAAGCTCCTATTTGAAAACCAGGTTAGCTGCTGTAGCTCCTAATGGGACAACAGCCACCAGCAGCCTCTGGTTAGGGATGTAGGGAGCGGCCTCACAGCGAGGAAGACTGCTCATCCCTTCCTGGCAGAGGCATGAAAACAGCCCCACTTCCAAGAGCCCTGTAACAAACCAGCTCAGTATTGGTTCCAGGTTGGCCCCAACACCTGGCATCCGACACAGTACGTAACTGAATTGCATTCTGGTGAAAGTCACCCTCAAGTTCAGATGCAAAACTGGCTTCTAACACAGCTGCATTATTAATTTGTTGAATGACAAAGACAATCGCTAGGGATGCAGGTAATAAAGGAAACAGTATGTTTTAAAACTTAACAAAAAATACCGATATGAGATTTCAATAACTTCCAGTAGAAATCCATCACAAAAGAAGCTCTGTTTACAGCAGCTCCTCAGAGCCAAAACATTTAGTCTCATTATTGTAGATGCTTAAGCAATCATGTCTTAGGCTGCTTTGTTTCATAGCAGAATTGATCGCTAAAGATTACAAACAGAGTAGTAGCAAAAGTTCTGCAAAGGAAGACACAAAAGCACACTGTTAAATAGTTACAGACAAAATATCCAAGTACTGCATGGAAAAAGCTCACAAGCATAGACTTAAGATCATATGACACCCAAAAAGAACATCACCAAGGGCACAAAGTCATGCACTCACAGGTAGGAAATGCCAGGTTTAGAACTGCCTATGAAAGCTTTGTTCCTTGTTGGAGGTAAGGCACTGTGATATAATCTCCAGTCGCAGGATCACAAGCTGTTTTGTCTGAGGAACCCATACCGCACTCTGCACAGGGAACTGGTGAACCTGAACAGTGACTCTACAGTCATGATATGTGGCCTGCACACTACTGGGTCACCACACCACAAATTTCATCTGGACCAGATGCGTACATACAATCACATTTTAATAATCTTTTCAGCCAAAGCTCACAAGATGGCATTTGGGAAGCTTTATATCCATATAGGGGACTTACACCAGCTGTGGAAGGACAGACCATACTTGACTCATCATGAAGTCAGTGAAGCGCAGGCAGACTGTGCATGATATACAATCTGCCAGAACAGAGTGTCCCTTCACTTCTTTAAAAAGCATTTGACACAGCAGAGTAAGTATGTACTGTTTCAGCACTGTTCATCATGCGGCCATGGTACGTTTGCTCTGGTCCTAGAATTGGACTTACCATCTCATACAGTCATGGATCGAATAAACAAACATGCTCATCCTCACTGTCCTCATTCCACACGAATCTCCGCACCTTGTATCCTGCCCACAAGCTGAATCCTGCACTGAATGCACAACTGGTATTTTCCCTGGACATATTTCTCCCCGGTACTCTCAGCACGGTATCATACTTCAGGTCTCCACAACACAATGAAGAGCTAGGCCAACTTACCAGCTCTGAACAATGCATGTGTCCTACAGCCATGTTATACCCAGCTAAGTAGCCTTATGTTGTGCCATGAAAACACACTTTTTCTCTGTTACCACTTAACAGACATCTCCTCAGAACAACTCTGAGAGATAGTGGGGAAAGGATATTAACCCTGTTTTACACCCATAGGATTGAGTCTTAGAAATCAAAAGCTCTAACTCTTTCTGGCTGGCCAATCGAAGGAAATGATTTTTTTCAGAGTCCTTCTCCATTCAATAAAACTGGTCGATCAATGCAATCTGTAATCTTCCACAAAGTGGAATTCCTTAAGAAAAAAACCCATACTCCATTATAGCTTCACTTAGCTATTTAGCTGGCACAAAACTTCTGTCAGCAATGCTTGTCCCTCTGATGCAATTCTTTTTTCAGACTAGGACGGTGGTGGGGGCTCTCTCACAGCTGTGCCAACCTGTGCTCCCAGGAGCAGGTGAAACCATTTGACAGCATGTGGCTGATTGGATTTTATTCCTGATTTCTCTTCTGCTTTGTTTCCCTGCAGCTGAGAGCATTAAACTGAGGGGGAGGTAAACATCAGCTTTTGCTTCTTTTGACACGATTTGCGGCATAGATCTTTCACAGCTCACTGTGGGACTAGTCCCTGGCATGCATGGAAATCACAATCCGTCTCTCTCTTCCAGTTCTCACAGCAGACTTAAAATGACTGCAAGGCCAATAGCTGTGAGGGCAGAATACAGCTCGCTCCACTCTGGAAGATGCTCTCCTTTACTTCAGCTTCAAGATGTGAGGGGTATCATCCAGTCTTTGCAAATGAGAAGCAGAGGTTTAACAAGAGAGATCATCTAGTCTTGGATGCAGATATGGACAAAAAGTATCCTCCTGACCTGTAAGTCTCCTGTATTTATATTTAGCAAGTTATTTCAAGTTCCATTCATTCTTCGAACTGGGATAACCCTTAAAAAAATATCATCAGTCATCTTTTTAATCTCTTTCTCAATCCTAAACTGAGGTGTTGTCTCATCTTAGCCCAGGTTTCAATTAGAAAATCCTTTTGATTCTGAGATCACTTTCTTTGCCTTGGAGAATTACTCCAGGATCCACACTTTCAGCCCAAGAATGATTACTATATATTCATGTTCACAAGAATTTGTGCCAGCGCTGGGATAAATCCTCACGTCTCCTCCCGGGCTCCCCTGTCCTCTGGACCTAGTTTTGACTTCCCTTACTTTTTCCTTCCAGCACTGCCTCTTAGATTACCTCTTTTTCTCTATCTTTCCTGTTGGTGGCAAGAGAGGTAGTTCAGGAGACCGCCACCTTTGCACAACCACTTTTGATTCTCCCACCTTCTCCAGGCTCTTCCATGAAAGAAAGCCAAGTCTTATCTGTCACCCAGGCACTGTGCTGACATCACCACTGACTTCACAGCTTTATAAAGACAGGCTAGCATCACAGACCAAGTGATGATGCTGGCTCTGACATGCTTTTCCTCTTTCACAGCGGTCTTACTCCTTCACCTTTTGATGGAGACTAATTCTTTACTAAATCCCTATTGTCTCAAACAACAGAGCAGAAAAACCTTTTCTGAGCTTTACAGTTTCTTCTTTCACATTAATTGCACAGATATTTTTCTCTGGATTCCCAGTGTGCTTTCCATTTTTGTTCTGCAATTCCAAGTATGGTTTTTTGTGGGCCTTTGTTTGGTTCCTGCACAACTTCCCATAATTAGGGATCTTGCTGGGACAATTAGGAATCAGCAGAACAGGGGAGGTAGTTTGAATTTCCCATCCTTCTCACCCATTAGCTCTTTAGAAAAGCTTGAGCCAGGCTACAAATACATCTCTCCTCCAACCTTTCTATAAGCTGTTCTGTGATTTCTTACAAAATTGCTGGATGCAGTAAGATTGCTACCGCATTCTGTTCCAGAACTGATTGCACTTTTATGTCAGGTAAACTTGGATATGCAACACAGAGCCTTTGGCAGTAAAGTGTGGCTGTCTAAAGGCAACAATGAACATCTGAGATTTAAAGAGTTAATGCCTTTTTTCTGAATTCTGATCTAACACAAAGGATCAGATTTCTCTGTGTGCTTTTATTCTGGAGATTTTAAGTAGATGTGTTGACAAGCTTGTTAAGAGGGTTCAGGCATCCTCTGCTGAAGTCCAGTGGCCCTAAAGAAAGGCTGGAACTTGGGAGATGCAGGTTCAACTCCCTGACCTGCCGAGATTTTCAATGTGTCCTTGGATAAACCACTTAATACTCTTGTCATTCACTTTCCCATGAGTCACATTGGTACAATAACTCTCTTTCCTCACAAGGCAGTTGGTAAGGTATTTATAATGTAAAGTGGTGAAGTGATGATGGTGCTGAAGGACTTGGAATGACTGGTGAAAGGGGAGCAGAAGAATGGTGCCAGTCTTATCCTAAAATGACAGAAGTGAGACAGAGCCCAAAGGACACATCATGTGTGCCTATGACTAATGTGTCTGTGCCCGATATGCTCTAAAAACTAAATTAAAGGCCACAGGAACACAGCTGGCATTGTCTTGTTCTTTGTTATTCAGCCGTATTTCTTATCCTCTTAAGTGTTTCTGTGGTATTATCTAAAAATTAGGAACACATAAGCATTATCTCCTCAGGACAAATGCAAACAGACCCTTTCTTTTCACCAGTTAGAGCTTGTGGCACTAGCAAAAGGGATGTTTTAACTCACAGTTGTCCCTGGCAAAGGATTTTCCAGAAACTGCCCCAGGACGAATGGACAGCTGTAGTGTTTTACTCCTCTTGCCTTTCTTCTCTTCTGTGTTTGTAAAGATCTTTACTAGAGAGACAGTATTACTGTTATTATTAGTGAAGTATTCCTAGCAGTGTGCCAAGCATGTTAAGCATCTTCCAGATATAAATATTCACTCAGCAAGGTCCATTCTTACATTTCCAACTGAATCAATGGCAGAGCAATCCTTCCTTGGAGGAGCTCGCTGCCAATGAGCAAATAAACTCTCAGCAGGAGTGAGGAGCTGTGATAGGAAGATGAGGCCAATCACCCAGCCATGGACCCCTTCAACACTAGACAAGAAACACAAGGCTGCAACCCTCCTTTGTAGCTTGCGCTCCAGAAAGCCTTTCAGCAAAACAGTGCTAATGCAGAATATAATTATAATCAATTGATGCTGGCAAAAGCTAGGCTATACCGATGATGATTGGCAAAGCTAACTCATTCCAACACAGAGTCACAGGGCTTGTGCTCAGTGTCACCAATTTCAGGGCCCTCTGTGTTCCCTGCTCAACCCAGGTCTTTGCTGCCCTTTCTCTTCTGTGTGCCCTGAGCCTCTTCCTGATGCAAAGGATGGTCATCTACCTTTGCCTTTTTATAGAAATGCTTCCAGGCAGAGTGCTCATCTGCTGGGTCTTCTAGATTCAGGCTTTGTTTCAGCCTTGTTTTATGGGAACAGGGAGTTCCCTCCCCAAAGGGAAAGGAGAGGCACTGGTGTCTTCTTCTTACTATGTCAGGGTGAAAACGAAGTAGCTGTTGCAAACCTCTAAAACTTTTGTCAACTGCCTTTCTTCAAATTGGAGGGGGCAATGCAAACAGCTACTTCAATGAACAGATGAGAAGCACGACTTAAGAGCTAGGCATTATTTCAATGACCTACTCCTAGGGAAAAATCCTAAGACACCAGTGAAAAATCAAAAATAAGTAACATGACAAATTACTGATGCCAAAGAGCACTGAAATATCATTTCAGATTTTCAGATCAACTCTTAGTTCCAGAGTTAATATTTGGGAACATCCTTACTGTTGGGAAATTCATATCTGCCCTGAACCTCGATGCTGCAAAGCCTCTATTTTTATGTGTGATAGTTCTATATATAAAAGATAAATCTGCGAAAAAGCCTGAAAATTATGACCTTTTCAAAATGTTGAACAGTCATCAGAGCTGAGCTATATGCCTTGACACTTCCTGACCATACACTGCTTTAATCAGGATCCCTCAACCCTATGAACCACGACTGGCACAACTATAAGCTAAACTGCTTAAATCAGTCTAAGCCTTTAGAGCAGTTTAAGATAACTAAGCCACTTAAAACTCATTAGTACTAAGAGTTAAGAAACATCAACAGGATATCAAAGATCTTGTATTACAGCCACTCTAGCACTACAACTTTCTCAAATGTGCACACTTCCAGCTTCATGAACCCATTGCAAGTTTTTGTAAGTTGAGTGCAGCTAAAGGTTTGCCTTGTGATCTTGCCTTGATGATCAATCCTGAGGTAGTCCACAACAAGTCAAATTTGAAGCACTGGGGTTATCCATCTTTTAATATTTATCCCAAGAGCAAACTTGACCAGAAAATATGGAAAACTGTCTTGCTGGTTTTGTTCATGTACTTAAAAAAGTTAGATGTATATTACTTCTTGACATCACTTGTCTCGGCATGTTTCATAATTTTTTATGTAAGTGTGTTGGGGAGAGAATTAAAGAGCATGTATGATGGTGTAAGACTTGTGAGATGGCTTGAGATTGATATGACTGCATTACTCATGAGTGGCAAAGCCTCAGTCAGGTATATAGTTCATTTCTAGAACTCAGTTTTCTGCATTTTAGAGGAAAAACTCTTAAATATTTTTCAATAAGTGAAGTCTTTTTCAAGAATCTTATTCTAGTATTTCTTCCATAACCCCATCTTCCCTTACAGAACAAATTAACTGAGCAGCACAGGCAAAATTACCATTGCTGCTTAGAGAGGTGAGGCAGGTGTCAGGGCAGAAGGAGGGAAGGAAGAAACAGAACAGGGGCCACATTTGCTGAGTCCCAGTCCTCATGCACTGGCACCTATGGCAGCTCCAACAGTAGCCAAAATCTTTGTACTGGCCAAGCAGGCGCTGTGGCAATCATCACTTTGCAGCCTGTAGCAGTCTGCTGCCCCAGGCAGACCTGTGTTGCCTGTGCTTGCACTAAACCTGTCTCTAGCTGCTCCGGACTTGTGGCGGTATCACAGACCTCCTCCTACAGCTTCTGTGAGAAGGGGAAAAATGTAAATAAAGCAGTATATGCACCTCAAAAAAACCACTTTTGTCTTTTCTTTCTGACACCTAGTTATTATGACTAAAGGTCTGATATCTTGCCATAACACTTGCTTGTGGCCACATATGTGCTCTTTAGTCACAGTGTGGTAATACTTTCATTAACATAAGCCAGAGGGAGAGGGGATGAGAGGAAGAAGCCTGACATAAAGAAAATGGCAATACTTTGAGGCTTCTTAAGGAAGAGTCGTAAGTCCCAGAAGAGACAGTTTAATTCGCAGAGTCCAGAGGTGGATGTAGCTTCTGCAGTCGGTCACGTTGACATCATAATTTCTCAACTGTTTCTTTATACTCTTCAGACCATTCTCATGCCATAAAGGGGGGCTGAATACAGTTGCAAGGACAGTCCTGGCTTCTGAATGGCTGCAATGTTAATGGCGTTGTGTGAATTACATTCCACAATGCTTCCCAAGTATTAAAAGAAAACTAAACAACGGTAACATCAACATTTCACCTTAGTCTTCACAAGGTTTATCATATGTAGCTGGAACAGCAGCTCCTCATCAGCCTTTCCCCACCTGAGATAAAAGAGAAACTATTCATGGTGGAAAACTCATATCCACAGACGTACCCTAAGAAGAACCCCCAGGTACCTAGTTTGCCAGGGAATTTCAAAACTATGTGCTGAACATGAACAACAGTCTCAGACGTAAGTTCTGGATCTGGAGAGGAAAATCCTCCGCCTGTGGCCAACCCCCTTCTCTCTGGTGCCTGTGCTCTTTGCCTGAGGCCAGGCAGGTGCTGCCACTGCTGTGATACTTCAGGCTATGCTGCTTTCCACGTGAAAGGCTGACACATTTTTACAGAATTTAGTTTCCAAACTCTAGGTCCCTTCTAACCAGGCAGAGCCTGAGCGCTTCAGTCCTACACTTTTTTCAGATTTCAAGAAATACCAGAGTAATGACAAAGGCACTTCTAAAAAGCAGGGCAGCTTCGTACTGAACTCCAAACAAGGCAAAGGAGTGAGTGCACCAGAGCTTTTCAATTGACAGTAAGATTTCTAATGCGGGCAGATGTACGCATTTTGCATCATCTTGTTCTCAGAAGTGGGTGATATTTAAAGTTTTTTTGTTTTAAATTAAGCAAAAGAGGCCTGAGGTAGACACCCAGCATGGAAAATTTCAGCCTGAATGACACAGTTTAGCAAAGTTGCAAGCAACTTCAGGGAGGGGAAAAAAAAAAAAAAAAGGAAAAAAAAAAAGACTCTTGCAATGGAAATGATTGTGCAACCTTAACTGTGGTTGAAGGTAACTATCGCTGCCTAGGATGAGTACATTTGAGAGGCTACCATCTCATATAAAAGCTGCGAGCTGTAATAGGCCATTGTTTGGTGCTGCATTCTTGAATAGCTTTAGCAAATGCAGAAGACCAAAGACTAGGAAAAACAAGGTAGATAAAAAGCAAAACAAAAGCCTACAGTAAGTTCAGAGAACACTTGTTTTTTCCGTACAAACTGTATGACTGGACATTGTAATTTCTGGAGAAGGGCAGGGCTATGTTTCTGGTTTTAGTGCAGAATAGTTATAAAAATTGAATGACTGAGTTTCTAGGTCATAATGCAAGCTGTCATATGTACCTCTTTCTGCCTTTCAAAGTGTGATGACTCTCCAGTTTCACTGAATCACACAGAATCACAGAATCACTGAGGTTGGAAAAGACCTGTAAGATCATCAAGTCCAACCATCAACCCAACACCACCATGTCCACTAAACCATGTCCTGCAATGCCACGTCCACACGTTCCTTGCATACCTCCAGTGATGATGACTCCACCACCTCCCTGGGCAGCTTATTCCAGTGTCTCACCACTCTCTCAGTAAAGAAGTTTTTCCTAATATCCAGCCTGAACCTCCCCTGGCACAACTTGAGGCCATTTCCTCTTGTCCTGTCGCTTGTCACTTGGGAGATGAGACCAACACCCACCTCTCTGCAACCCCCTTTCAGGTAGTTGTAGAGAGCGATAAGGTCTCCCCTCAGCCTCCTCTTCTCCAGACTGAACAACCCCAGCTCCCTCAGCCGCTCCTCATCAGACTTGTGCTCCAGACCCCTCACCAGCTTCGTCGCCCTTCTCTGGACACGCTCCTGCACCTCAATGTCCTTCTTGTAGTGAGGGGCCCAAAACTGAACACAGCATTCGAGGTGCGGCCTCACCAGCGCCGAGTACAGGGGCACGATCACCTCCCTGCTCCTGCTGCCCACACTGTTTCCGATACAGGCCAGGATGCCGTTGGCCTCCTTTTAACTCTCTGGGCACACTCTTCATCTGGGTTAAGTAAGTGCAATACCACTCAGGAGAGGTCATGATCTAGTCCTACTTACCATCCTCTTCACTGATCGTTTACAAATAAAATACGGAGTTTAAGTCACTTGATATGCACAGTCTATCACTCTCCATCCAAGTTGCCATAACTAGATAATTAAACAGCACTGGAGATTAAAATGTACTTGAATTAAAAGGTTTGGACTCTTTGCTACAGTTTTGTCATTAAATGACTCATCTACTATTGATCAAAGCCTGCAATTATTATAATACTTTTCTTTTCCCTAAGACATAAAAAAAGATGGATAATTGGTCACCCCAGACATGAATGCTGCACTTAAAACATTTAAAATTATATAATCTCTGTTGTGTGTGTCCAGTAGCATTTGGATTTTTCTTTATTTTTTTCCAGTAGCTATACATATATGATGGTTCTTTGTATTTCTGGTTTTTCTCTCCCTCTCTCAAAAAGGCACATACTCCTTTTCAAGCTTCTCGTCCTAACAGAAATCCTGACATGTTACAATGAATATGTAACAAATAATATTGTACCTTCTCTCAAAGAAAACAAACATTTATGTGTCTCCTTAGAGCACATCCACTTCTAGAAGTTAGATGCTAATCAAGGTTTGAACTTGCTAACCTTACTTCAGCAAAACTTCTGTTCAACCTGCCTAGCTAGGTTTACAGCCAAGTTGTTTCACAGGAGCCACAAATGAAGTGAAGGTCTGTGTCAAGTCAGGAGACAAAACTGCTGACTTTATTGTGGCCTGTGCTCTTGTGAGATGGGAGGGTCAGTTGCTGGCCCAACCCTTGAGACTGTGTATCGAAGCAATACGAAGTCCACTGTGGATCACAAAAGGTGGGATTTGGGAAAGAGCAAGTCTCAGGTTGCATCGCCATCAAGACTGACCTTCTAGATATCTGACGAGGGCTGGAACAAGTCCTCTTTGCTCTGTGCCTGCCCAGGGAAAGATTAATTTCTTGTGCAGTGTTTTTCTGTACCTGAGTGTTGGTCTGAAAGACCTTCCACAAAGACTAGAGAGGCAACAGCACAGGAAAGAAGGTGAGGATTTTGCTTGCATGGTATTTGTGTCCCCAGCAATAAGCTGCAGTGACTCTAAAAGGACAGTGGTGCCACCTTGAAGAGGCATGGCCTGTGAAGGCCACACAACTCTCAGGGAACTCTGCAGGTGTGGTGGATACTGATGGAAGCTTGACTTGTCAACTCCTAAACCAAAGCTATATATGCTGCAATTCAGTAGACCACCCACGGTCAGATCTGATGCATTCCTAGATCTCTATAAAGGGAAAGCTTTTTCAGTCAGATTGTATTTTCTTGCCTCAAGGACTATGAGGGATGTGCACTTGGTTTAGTGGCCTCTGAGGACTTCGCCAAGGATGCAAAGTAACTGGAGGGTACAACTGTCCCTGGTATTTCTTTCCTTCCATGCGTTGGCTTTCTTTAGGAAACCTGGGGCACCTAGGATGCTTATACAAGACACTCGGAGCCACCAGTGCATCAGCTCCATTTGCCCTGGGACTAGTTCATCTCTTGGGTGTACCTGTTGCATCACTGGCACAGCTGCCATCAGTGAGCTGCGAGGCATCGCTGCACATGCTCCAGCATTTGTTGTTGTCCTCTGTCCAGTGACGCAGCACGGCCAAAGGACTGTGCATTCAACACAACCCATCTGCATGTCGGGTAATCCACGATTGCCCCTGGCTTTTTAACCATCCTCGCCAGGACTGCTGCCCAGTTTGCCCACAGCTCTTGAAAACACACCACTTCTTTATTCTTTGTGAAAATAAACAAGCTTTAGAACTTTGGTATGTTAATCCTAAAAGCCAAAAGAAGATACAGGACCAGCCACCTGAAGAAATGTAAGCCACAGCCTGTCATGGAGATCGGTAAGAGTTTAGGTGCCTGTATTCCTTCTTGGACTTGGCCATTTGCCCGACAGCACTTACTATCAGACTTAGTTTTTCACCAACTGTTTCCTGCAGCCCACAGTGAAAGCAAATTCCCATGAACTTCCACAAGGGTTCTGCCAGTGTAAGGCCACTCTTTTTCAAAGCAATCCTCCAGCAATGCTGAGAAGAGATTTGGTAGAAAGCCTAGGCTGAGGAATTTCTTCCTTGAATGATGAGGTAATTTGCAATAGCATTCTTAGTGGTGTTATTAAAATGCCATGACTCAGATATAGCTGTGAGAATGTTAAGGACCTGATTTATTTTTCTGTTAGTAGAGTTGATTTGTGTGCTTGAGTTTTTTTCTTTGCAGGGTCAGAACAATTCAGAGTCTTTATCTTGACCACTTGCCTCTAGCCAGGTTCACTTTCTGCTCTCCACAGCAGTGGAAAAGTTTTATATTAACACATAATACACCGAAATCGAGAAGGAAAGCATACTGGATTTTCTTTCTTTTCAAAATCTTAGCTAAACTACAGTGAAGTTTTGACCTTGTGTTTAGGATAGTTCTGTAAACAAATGGGTGGACACATGCATGATCTTAGCAAACAGCAGCTTTAAATATATTTTGGGCATCAATGTGACATTGTGGGGTGCTGACTAGCTTGCCAAAAACTGGATTACCTGAATCAGCACTCATTTGCAAATTCAGAACCTGACACCTGATCCTTAAGGGCTCTCTTTTGCTGGTAAGCACGCAACTTATTTTTTTAAACTGACACAAATTTTCCTGTATCAAATAATGCATTTTATCTCAGAAGACATATTAGGTCAATGGTTTGGGCTGATGAGAGATTAAAATAGTAGCATGTTCTAACTAAAATAATACAGACCTGAAAAAGCTTGGTATGGAGGAAAAAACAACCAACCAAAATCCAGCCACACCTAGAAAAAAGATTACCCTAGCTCTAACAGCTTAACTCTTTTTTTTCCATAGGAAAAAATGTGGTTCTTCTCTGTCCCACTGGCAGAGAAAAAAGAAGGTGATGCTGGCTGATTTCCAGTATTCCGGCCAACCACAGGAGAACATCATCTGAACTTTTCACAATTCAAATGTCAGAAAAGCATGGCAATACCATTAAGCCTTATGAATGAGGAGCCAGTGAAACTTCAAGAAGTATGGGACGGGTGTTTCCTTCTCTTCCTCTACCAGTTTCATGCCATTTCTCTGCCTTCTTAAGATCAAGCTCCCTGTCCTTTAGTAAGCCTGCTGCCCTTCCTAGTCTTCTGCAATCACCCGCTGTGACAAGCATATAGCACTTGCTGCACCACATTGTGTGTTAATGTAGTCAATAGTAGCTAACCCAGCAGTGACACTTCTGGACCCGCTCCATGTGATACCGCTGATACCGCTTCCCAGTCAACAACAATTGGTGCTGTGTACTCAGCGCCAGCCATTTGAGAGTACCCCCTGGAGCCGAAACTCACAGAAACCTGATCGAAGTGCTGAAGTCCCCACTGCTGCCTGCACCGCCACCTGTGCAGCACCAGAGAGAATCGGGGGGAAGAGGTGTCTTGCAAACACTCGGGCTCCTTCACCCTCCCCTTCATCCCTTCCCCAAACCCACCCACCCATCACTGAAGGTCTGTTTCCCCGATTCACTCCCTCAGTCACTCTTCATCAGCTTGGTATACCTTCAAGGAGATCTCAGTTGCTTCTGGTCTCCCTGTGCTGTGTCACTGCTTGTGCACCCCACCTTGAGAACCCCCGGGGCAATCCCCACAACCGAGCAGGACTCAAGACCTTGCCCCTAGCCTGGTGTTCAGTCTCTTCTGCTCCTTTGGAAGGATCAAGGTACGTACCCATAGAACTATGGCAAGGGCATCAGGTACAAGACTTTGTCCGGTCATTTCATATGAGTAAGAGCTTCCTTTCCTCTTCCCACAAATCTGAGCTTAGTTTGTTGCATGCTGTTAGACAGTAACTACGATTGATTCCTGCAATTGCTCCATATCAGAGATGGGTAAGTGAATGTTTACCAAATACTGGTACTTTGGAGTTTGCACAATATTATTAGGTAGATCAGCATAATAAAACACTTAGGGATCCTTTGATCTAAAGGCTGCGCATATATTTCAGATCTGAAATGTCCATGGTACCAGAATATTTGCTTATGTGCACAATTCCACATTACCATGCACTGCACAGGTTCTTCCTGGCTTTCCCTTCAGCTCTGCTAAGTCAGACGTTTTAGAATTCAGTGTCACCTGGCTTTGCCCTACACATTGCCACAATCTATCAGTGAAGAAAAAAGCCTACTAACTTTTTGTTTAAACAAAAGATTAGAATTTAAGAAAAGCAGCATTTCTAGCAACACCATGCCCAGTACAGATCTTCAAGGATTTCTGATGTACTTGCTTCAAGGTGATCACAGCTGTCCTCAGAGAGGAACTTCTATATAGATCATGGTATTACACATCACTAGGTATATTACCTTTGAACCGAGTTCAAAGCAGGTTGGACCTGCTGTTACTGGAAATAAGTAATTGTACTAACTGGATAGTTAGATCCCAGAATAGTGATTTTATAACTAGGGAGAGTACTTAGACTGCAGTCTTTCAAATCTCTGAATATATTATAACTTTACTACTTGGCAGCATTCAGGGAACAAAAAAAAATCTGAGTGCCACCTTAATGAGTTCTTACTAGCGATACAAATATTTGGGCTTCTGGACAAAAGACGATTATAGGTTAAATGATATTTGGATAGCATCATGTGGCTGATTAAAAATGGAATAAACTGCTAATGCAGTGAAGAATGCATCTGTTTGCAGGCCTGAATTGACTTCTAAAATGAGAGGAGAAAAATTTCTGAAAAGTTTTCTCATTTTAGGTACTACTGTGTACAAGTTACACATATGGTTTCCATTAGGCATTTTTCCAAAGGAAAAGGAAAGGAAAAGAGACAACAAAGGTGAAATACATCTTACTTTAAACCCAGGGATTATTATTAAGGGGTTTTGGTGGTTTTTTTTTTTTTTGGAATTGCAGTTCTAGTCTGATAAACTGTTATGCAAACATACTACTAACTCAACAGAACTGCTGCCATGGAAATGGTTCTCCAGCAACTCTTCTCTCTTCATTGAAACACAGTAGGGTTTGTCGCTCCCCCATCCCTTCTGCCCTTGCCTGCATTTATTCTGCACCATGAAGGCAATATAATGGACTTCTCTCCTTGGGCACCATCACTATGGTGTTTGCCTTCCAAATTAGCCATACCGTCTGAGGCCCAGCAAAACCTATGGGAAGAAGCATCGAGAAGGCAGGATTTGACTTGCAGAGCCTTTAAGAAGGTTTATGTGGAAGACTTGATTCAGATCCACTAAGGGTTTTAGAGGACTGTAGGACCGTCCCTTATTTTTTAAAAGATACTTTTCTTTTTTAGATAAACTCCAGCCACAGAGGCCAATGCAGCTGTGCTCCTAAAATGGTACCCCAGAAATCAATCTGACATGATGTTACTTTTGGCGCAAGGTGACAGACTGAGAGCTCTGGCAAGGAGGAAAGCTCTGCTCACCCGTGGGGCCAGGCACAGTGCAGTGCGAAGGGGCTCCTCCTTTCTTCCTGCCCCGCAGGATGCAGCGCTGGATAACACGAGAAAGGGAGATGGTGTGGAGCACCCAGGAGGGTTGTTCAGTCTCTGATCTGCCGTTTGTTTACAACCCAAGTCACGTCTTCAACCTCAGCCCGCACAGACACGAAAAAGTTCGTTTTAAACTGACCAACAAATCTAGAGAAAAAGGCATAGCTACGCAAGGACTTATTGTCAGCGCCAGAGTAAGCGCTGCTGCCTCATCTAAAAGTGGCCTAGGTCCATCTCTATGAGCCAGTATTTTCTCCTTGGGAACAGCCCCACCTTTGTGTTGTGGAGCAAATGTCCCCTTTATCTCTCTGTCTTTCAGGTTTTTATTCATAAATCAAGTACCTTGTCTACTAACACTGCTGTGAAGAAAAATGCTTGAAAGAGGTAATGTACCTTGGGGGGGGGGCGGAAAATCTGGCACCTCGCTGACCTGAAATGTGAATGAGTTCTGTCCTTTTGTCCTTTACTCTTACTGCCTTTCAAGTGGTCATTTTATGACATACTCTCCCACTTTTTCCCCACAAAAGAGAAAGACAGAGTGACATTTCCCAGCCTTCCACTCTCCAAACTGACAGCAGTTCACCTCTGTAGTGACTTCTTTTTTTTCCCTTGTAAGCGGACAAGTACTTTACAAACAACAGAGTATATGTTGTGGACAAGTGATGGACAAGTCCCACACTGGTCAGGAGAAGCATCCAAAAATCTAGATCCCATTCTGAGCTTCAGAGGGCATCCATCTCCCTTCATAGTAAAAATAGGCCAGAAATACAGTAAGAATAGATGTCTCTCATGGGGTTTTGGTACATTAGCTCCTGTTTGAGGCCAGAGCTGTCTAAAAATTTGGAAGAGAAGGTTAAAAGACATTTTGGTGCTCATAGGAGAGGAGATTAAAAAAGGAGAAGGAGAAGGAGAAAAGAGAAAAAAAGGAAGAAAGGGAAAGAGAAAAGGAAAGTGAAAGGGAAAGGCAAAGGCAAAGGAGGAAAAGGAAAAGAGCTTCACATTTTAAAGAAGGATTTGATTTATTTTCTTTGGATTAATTTGCTCATGCCCAAGAGCTAGTTAGTCTCTGTGATCAGGAGAAGCACTTCCCAAGGCCCTAGCAATCCTCCTCCTCACTGTCCTGCATCACATGCAGTCCCCTACAGAAACGAAGAGTACAAAGCTATTGCGAAATACTATGAAATCAGATTGGCAGGACCTTGTACTCCCCATGTCCTTATGCTGCAGCACGAGGATTACACACAGCACAGGGAAATGAGACATTAATCTCCTCTAGCCTCAACACAGGAGATCCCTGCTGGGGGATCTGATGTTGCCATTGCCAAGAAGTGTCAGCACCCAGTGAAACTGGTGGGAGTTTAGGGCGTGCAAAATAAAAGAAATGTAAGACTTTCCCTGGACATGTTCATGTAGAGCCCTTTGACAACAGTGGGAATCCCCTCCTGGGTTCAGCTGTTCCAGACCAGACTGGAAATGCCAACCAGAAAACAAAGCAAAGAGATGCTACTATTGTCCTTCATTTATTTAGCCTTATTGTAGTGTAAACAGACATGAAACCTGAGAAAGCAAAAGCTCAGAGCACATATTATGCTTTGGGGGTGTTTACAAACTGCCAGACCTTTATGAAAAGAATAAGCAGGAATTAGGAAAAAAAAAAAAAAAAAATCCCTTGAAGATATTTCCTGGTTCCCGCTCAAGCGTGTGAAGGAAGAAGGAAGACTTACTCAATTTGGACCAGTTCCAGATACACCCTGTCACCTGCACATGGGGCTTTGCTTTTGGTAATGTTTGTATCCGTGTTTGCCACTCAAACTGACAGAGCCATGAACAGCAGCAGCAAGCCAAAAGAAAAGGTTGTCTCATGCAGATGGTGGAAAACCAGGCTTGGCAGCTAGTGGGCTATGGACAGCCCTGAGCAGTGCATGTGAGGTGCAGAGGGAGGAGGAGGATTCACCTAGATGGCTTGGTGGCATGGGCCCTCAACCAGAGCTGATAACAGAGCCGTCTGTTTCTCTCCCTTTTGTCAGCTTTTTGATGGAAAAAGAACAGCTCTTACTCAAAATCTATTTGGGGTTGGTCTGCAAAGTCAACTGCTCTTTACAAAAAGCTGCCATTCACTCAACAGCATGGTATTTACGCGAGGTTCCTGTTTCGCTATGTTTTCCTCATGCTTGTGGTGCTCTAAATCTGGCTGCGCACAAGGGCAGGAATTTCCAAGTAGACGGTTGCCAGGGTTCTCCCTTCAACACACCACAGGGTCTGCTAGGCCAGGTCACATTAGCAACCACCAAGTCTGGTATCTTGTCTGAGGCATCAGATGATGCCTACTTCTCAAGAGGCAAATTCAGAATGCCATGGACAGTGCAGTGCTGGCTATGAGAGAGAAAAATTCTCCTAAATAAATCAACTACCCAGTGTCCCAGACCTATTGCCATCAAACTCCATTTTCTCTTCTGCTTTGTGCTTCACGTACACTTCCCCAATCACATGATGGCTTTCCTTTCCAAATCTTGGGCAAACTCCATCTCATGGGAACCCACACTCTTTCTAAAAGGATGGACCAAATCCCTTGCCCTTGGCATGCCACACGCCACAGGGCACAGCCCAACAGTCCATACCAAACTGCAGCCAGAAGCCAGGCATGTTCAGCCACCCTGGGGAGAAAGCAGGCAAGGGAATGGATGCTCCCATTGTCTGTCTTACAACTCAAACAGGATTTGAAATGTTGCAGGACCTTCCAAATAAGTGAATGTAGCTCTTCACGATGGTGATGTGGAGCAAGTCAATTGGATTTGTGAATAGCACAAAGCTTTGCAGGAGACAGAAATGCTTCGATGGCTTCTACAGTGGTGTAAGGGACTGTGTAAACATATCACACTTGATTTTCCAGACAAACCCAGGCACTTAAATGTCTATTGAAATCAATGACAGCTGTCCAAGTCCTGTCCCACTGGAATCATATAATTCAGCAAATTTTTCAGCATTTCATTCCTATCCAGTTATTTTCCTTTTGGTTTATCTACATTAAAGATTTATGAGGTGGGCCCAGAAAATACCCAATACATGTGAAGTTGGGGTTAAGAATAGCCAAGGAAGAGGGATTAACTTGCATAAATACCTTCTGGAGAAGGATCCAGCAGCCACCACACTTCAGTTTCTCATTCCCGATGAGAAATGGCAATGCCTGTGCTGCTCATTCCTGGCCCCGGCAAAAGGCTAATACTAAGGGGCTGAAGGACTAAAAGGCAAGTCCTGAGACTTGGCAGCCCCTTCTGCTCACAGATTTTCCCACTTTTCCTGGGGCTGGTGTGACATACCTACCAGCTGGTGCAGCTGACTCTGACTGCCCTCTAGTGCGGGGATCAAACTTGCTGAACAGTTTAAAAGACGGGGATAGATACAAATGGAACAGGCATCTACAGCTGAACAGTGAGCCACCTCTTGCTCAAGCATGGGAGGTCTATGGCTGGCAAGGAGACTCCCAAGTTGTATTCCAGGTGGCACAGTGGCCATGAATATGAGGCCACCGATCTGCTTTAACAGTGCAGAGCAACCGGTTAGCCCTTCTGCTGCTGCAGACAGAATTCTCATGCAAACCATGGGTAAATCAGTAAAGTATCACCAAAACAGAAGCACCACATCATAATTCTACATTTTAAAGTGTCAGATATGGCTTCTGGGGGTGAGGTGTTTAAGAGAACACTTGGTTAGTTCAGTCTCTGTCTCACATGTCAGAGGTTGACTACTGAAGCAGTTCATGAACCTCCTCATCTTACAGGAGGTTCTAGAACTTCTTTTCCATAAAAGAAGACAATATAGTTTTGAACTACTGAAATCCATGAAAAGTCAAGAAGAATATCCTTCTGTGCAACAGTGGAATCACTCAGGACAATTTTAAATAATCTTGATTTTTCTCATTGCTTCGGGCTTTAGAGACATTGTTAAGATAGAAAACAGAGCAACCTCACCGTTAGATTCAGCAACTATCCGCAATTAGATACAGCAAGTTAAAATTACATTACTGGAGAGAAAAGATCTACTTACAGTGGTTCCAAATAGACATCTGAGCTATTTATCTTCTTCTGTACAGCTGGTGTATTCCGGCTATGCTTTGTATCATGAGATAAGTGAATCTGAATGAGCTGGGTCAGAATCACCACATTCTTGGGATCCATTTGATAGCTTCCTGTTGAAAAGAGGCATTCTAATGAGATGAATTTAATAATGTGAAAGATTCAGAAGAATGGTAATGGACTACAGAACCCTTTATCTTTTAAAGTCTTTTGTAGCATATCAGTTCACGCAAGATCATCCAGCCCATGGTCCTTTCTCTGAGAGGCCAAGCTCTGGGCAAAATACAAGAAATGGTATAAATTTGTCATGTAATCCATAATAGATAGAACTTCTTTCAAAACCATAGTGCTAATGAAGCACCATTAGACAGTCAGTGGTAGTAAGTGCCGTGTCTCTGTGGCTGCATTTAACTCACATGAGATCTATTAATCCCTACCTGCCTTTAGCTCTCTAATAGTTACTAATACACATGCATACTTGCACAGATCAGCCAGCCTGCTGCCCATCCACATTCCTTTGGCTATATCCCTGTGAAGCTTCTCACTCTTTGAAGTTTTATCTAGCCTAAACGAACTAATTATCTGCAAACATTACCATCTCATACCCATCCCTCTTCCTAGCTCTTCTAATATACATAAATGGGACCTACCGTGCTTTCACCTAACTAAAAATCAGCCCAAGGTACTGCAGCCAAAACTTATTTTAATTTCAACAGGCAATTAGAAGTCTGTGCAGAAGAAATTAACATCCTCATCTGGTTCCTTGTAGACACTTATCCATATAAACCACAACGCTACAACCTGCAGGTACGAATTCAAGGACAGATACCATGACACAGAGTCTAATTATGGTCAGAGCTTGAAGACATTGGTAGAAATTGTTACCACTGCTGCACCTATTCTGTGACTAGTTAGAAGATTTTACCTTCAAGGGCACTTTCTAACCCGCAATAAACGCACCTGAGCAGCTTCTTTTGGTCACCTGTGTAACTACTTTTGAGAGTACTATTTGTACCAGGTGTATCTTTTGTGATGCCTCCACCAACTACAGTCAAATGATCACGCTTCAGCAGCAGACCCGGGAAGAGAATCCCATTTTTATAAATGTTTCTTGCTCTTGGCACTACACAGCCAGATTTTGCGTGTGGATGTGGCATTATGGCATGTAGCTTGATGGACATGGTGCTCTGTGGTGTTGGGTGGGTTGGTTTTTGGTGTGTTGTGGCTTGTTGTTGTTGTGTGGTGGTTGGCTTTTTTTTTTCTTTTTTTTTTTTCTTTTTTTTTTTTCTTTTTTTTTTTTTTTTCCAGGTTGGACTTGATGATCTTACAGGTCTTTTCCAACCGTAGTGATTCTGTGATTCTGTGATTTTCAAGCTAACAGCAGCAACATCTGCACACAGATAGTGTAACTTCCCAGTAATAAAGATGTGCTGACTCCTCGGTGTTAGTTCCTGCCGGCTGAAAAGAGCTGGCGACACAGAGACAGACACTCACAGCGTGGAGGTGAGTGTTTAGCACTGGGGCAGCAAACTGAGACTTTGACAGACAGCAAACAAATAAGGGGAATTCTTTAAGCAGCTGTTTCTTAAAATGAATCTCTTGCCAAACTCAGAGGTCTTGTTAGACCTTTGCAGAATCAGACAGAAGGATCTTTAACTATCACTGCCTTTTTCAAACTTAATTGGCTTATCTCCTCAATTCCCCTGGGAGGAGTGTCAGTATGCAAAGTGATATGTACATGCATACTTGCTCTTCCTCTCTCTTCCAGAGGAATTCTTAGTGTATACCTGCTGCTGCTGCCACTGCTCCTGCCATTGAGAAAGAGAGATCATTTCAGACCTATCGGGCTTTTTGTCCCTATAAATGCAGCCACATAACAGCAAAACAAATGCAGCAGTTGTGTAACAATTCAGTGTATTTGACAACAGCTGGAGGAGGAAGAGCATCTGAAAAGCCAAACCACCAAAAATGCCACCTCCCTTAGAAAAAAAAGACATCCCACTGTAAACAGAGTTGGAACAGGCCAGCTTGTACGTCTGAGAGAACAGTCTTAAGTGTAACACTGACCACAGCTGAACAAGTTTTTCTTAAGCTCTCCTCCAATGTTGTGTTTCAACTCTGTCCTTCAGGGGCACTTTCTAACAAGTATGCATAAACTTCATGCCAAAATATGGCTCTATCTACCTTCAAATCAGAGTCATGGGAAAGACTCCCATTCGCTTCAGCAGCGTTAGCTCAAGTCCTCCCTCTAACCTAACCTACTGCTGAGAGCTATGTGTCTCCCTAAACGGCCCAGATGTCCCACACTGATAGCACATGGACAGTGTATCATACTGATCATAGTATGGAGCAATAACTCGCCTGTTCTTAAACCACCCAGAACTAGTAACCAGGAATGCAGAGATAAGCACAGCACATGGTACTTTCACAAGGGTCCAAGGGAGCTTCATGAGCTAGTGGGTACCATCCCCACTCCTCTATGCCCTGTTGAGAACTCCAGCCTGTGGATCCCCGTCTGATCACCTTTACTCTCATGACCAAGCATCACTCTTCTGAAGTCAGTGCAGTGCTATTACTGCACAAGCACAGGAAGAAGTTAATATTATCTATTTTCTCACTTACATGCTCTTATGCAGCAGTAAATAAAAGCTCGAAGTAGCTTACGCTTAGTGGAAAGGGAGCAAGGTGGCTGAAATTTACTGTAGGGTCAGAGCATGCACACAGGCTGGTACTCCTGGTAGCAAATGAGCTCCTTCCCTAGCTACCCTACAATGGCATCTGCATGTGTCTAGAGACATGCAAGGAAACAGTCTACTGTCATTACTATTTCAGAACAATAAAAGCAAATATAACAAGACACAACTGCTTTTCAGTTACAATTGCTGTTTTATAGCATCGTGCAAGACAAATGCTCCCCCCTCCTCCTCCCACTTACCTAATATAATATTTATTAAGATTAAGATTGAGATTTAGTAAATCAGACAATCTTAAATTCAGTTTTCCACAGCAATATTAACCCTGCCCGACAGGGCTAGTCAGACAGCAGGATGTGACAGACTATAAATCTGGCAAATAATTTAACACAGTACTGTTATTTTGCCTTTTGCTTTAGGGGTACACTCACGTGCCAATGGGAACACAAAAGCAGAACTCAAAGGAGAATTCTCTAATGTAACCGTTTTAAAAAATTGACTTATACCACTAATTAACTTGTAATTATTTTTTACAAGCCCAGTTCCATGCAGGTAGCATCTCGTCAACCAATACCTTCCATCAAACGTATCTGCATTTAGGTATTTAGTACATTATTTGCTTTCCCATAACAGTAGGCTCTAGCAGTTCTTACTCCCCCATATTTTAATCCCTTAGCCATCACTGGGATTTTTAATATGGAATATTGTGACTTTAAAGATGTCTCAGTCGCACTGTGGTTACAGTGCAAGCATGCTGTGGTGTTGGACAGCATAGTCACAAACTTTCCCCGCTCCTCTGCTGGGCTAGGAACTATGCTACCGAAATCCATGCTACATTATTGCTCTGAAACTGTCCCGGAGTTCCACCTCCTCCAATAGCTTGTAACTAAAAATGGAACCCTCAGCTCACCCCCAAGAGGTCACTAATTAAAATAGGTATTTTTAGACTCTAGGTATACTCAAATACACTGCAAGTGATACTATAAATATTTTGTGGTTTTATTTTCTTATACATTTAGTCTCTAGAGAAAGGACAGAAATTTTACCTTCCCTGTAATGACAGCCCAACTTATGAAAATATATACTGGATATAAAACCGAGGAAAGAATAAAACAGAAGGCATTCAATGACTTCAGTAGTTAGCCTTTCAACTACATCAGTGGGTGATGGCAGAAACAAACAAGTGCAAAGCAGCAACCGAGTAGCTGAATTTACGGCATCACCAGCTCCGACTACATTTTAAAGATAAGTTCATTTTCCCACTTTTTGCCTTCCCCTTTCATCTTCCCTTCCAAAGAAGAAAGCATTCTTTGCTGTCTCAGCTAAGGCTAGAGAGAGGCTTTAGGGAAGAGGAGACGAGGGTATCTGCAATTTCATCAAGTTCCTAAAAGCTCAAAGCGAGAAACATAGCCATCACTCCAACACTTTGGGTTTCCTACAGCAGACCGGGTGGGCAGAGACATCAGGGGGAATTTCCTGTCCCCTCATGGGTCTGCGCAACACTTTCTCACCACCTCTTCACCATGTGCTGATGCCGTGGATCCCATGTGCAAGACACAGAAGGGACACCTGAGTCACCTTCTGGCTTGGGAAGGAACCTGAAAGGACTACAGAAGGCTACATAAATTGCTAAAATGCTGGGAATCAATGGAAGGGGCAAACCACCCCTTCATCATTTCTAAGACTCGTAGGTTTTAATATGGCATATGGAAAAAATGGTTTGTTCAATTCACTGTTCAATACATTGCTTACATTACTGGCTTACACAGCTGTATGGTACCTAGACATTTTCCTGATGCTGATGCATCCACTTTCATAAGACTTCCCAAAGAGAAAGGCTACAGCTGTTAAAAGTGTTTTACAGATGGGGAATGGAGAGACTGAGATCGCATGACAGCTAAGAACTGAATGCAGGTCTTTGAATCCTGGACTAATGCTTAAATTATCGTATCTTCCTTCCCTTTTCATCCATAATTCTGGTTGGTAAGCATCCACTGTGACACAGAGTAGCCCAAGAAATGCACTAAGATTTAGATTTGTGTACTTCTGCTCTTCTACTCTCCTAAATTCACCAAACATCAGAATAAGCTGGATAGGCAATTTTAATGCAAGATCTTTGACACTGGAACTCATTTTCTGTAATGGACCCTGTTTTTATGCATTGCCACAATGAGGTTTTGTATTCAATGCTCCAGGAGGGCTGACCTGCTCTCTAAAGAAGGAAGATGCAGTGAAGAGAACTAAAGAAGAAAAGAAGTTGAAATCCACGTTAATCAGTTAGGAAGTCCTTGATAACCATCCTAAGATGTAGTAAGTGTATTTTGCTTCACTGTAGTTTTGCAGAAAGGACGGGTGCTTTTATAGGGATGAATACATAAATTCAGATGACGAGCTGCTTATTTTGTGGACTTCAATTTTCCTAGTACAAGCAAGGGAGCTGCTCTTAACCTTAACAATTATAGCAGCTGTCTGTCATTCAGAAAACTGTAAGCCCTTGACAGGAACAGGTCTGGTCTCATTACAGGGAAGAAACTGAGGCACAAATGCCACAGTCAAACACAGCAATTTTCTGTGGGAGATTTAAGCTGTATTCCTTTTCCCACATGTAGGCTAGTGAGCTACACAGATCTTTCTTATTCAATATAAAGCTAGAATAATGTACAGTTACTGGCTTCTGCGCTCAGACTAACACATAACATCCTTTTAAGTTACACAGGCTAGAAGAGAGATTTGGATAAATTTAGTAGCATTACTGTAGTCTGGTTGCAACTTTGCTAAAGTAATATAGATTTAAGGGAAATAAAATTTAGTGACTATTTAGTGAGTTCATGTAATTGTGGTTTTTGTGAAAGGTGAAGAAACATCACGGAGAAGCAACAGTGAAACTCTTTGCCCATCTGTTAGCCAGACAAGGAAACTGGCAGTCAGGCAGTCAAAGCTTCCCTTAGACTACCAGCAACTGCACCGGCTGAGTTATCTATTCAGAGATGTCTACCCCATCTACTCATAAAGCAGGATTCAGTCACTCAGCCAGTCACTCATCTGATTTTTTCCCCCTCCTCTGCTCAGTCCTTGGGGGACACTATTCTTTTCCAGGGCAGCTAACTCTGTGACATCTATTTGTAGGAGATACCCTCCCCTACACCCCTAGATGATGGCATGAGGAAGTCCCTTGCTGTCACTGCAGCCTAGAATAATGTTTTCTGAATTATATTTGGAATGAGGCAAATGAAGTCAATTCAGGCTAAACTCGGAATCTGCTGACACTCCACTGAAGTGGAGCCCAAGCCCAAGTCCCCATGTGAGTGGCTAACAGATATGTATGTACAGAAAGGTATATACCACTAGAAAGTCACCCCATCTATCCTCATAAAAGTTGTTTCAGTTCAGAAGTTCTCAGAAAATCTAGAACCAGCTCATGTTTGCATGAGAAGCCAGAGAACTTGAGCAAAAACGCTAAGTTTATCTGGCTAACTTTCAAGCTGAAATCCACTCCCATGTGAATTATCAAAGATACTATATATCTAATTGCCAGTAACAAATTCCACAGCCATGGCTGCTGAGGGGCTGGAAAAATTAGGAAACGATCCCTTTCAGGCCAATTTCCTCCAGCCCCTTAGAGCTAGCAGCTGTAGCAGAAGCCAGGAGAAGGGACAGAATCAGTTTACTCCAGTCTCAAATCTAGTCTTAGTCAAGGATATGAACTTCATCTCCTAATGACTATAACGCAGCCTTTTGGAGCTGTCTGGTATGATCCACATAATCTGCTTAAGTAGTTCCAAGGCATTTTTTTCTACAGCCATAACTGTTTCAGTTGGGAGGGTGTTTTCTTTTTTTTTTTTTTAATTTACATACAGAAATGGTTGTATTGGCATCATACACCTTTATACAAATATAATGTTCATTCCCAGTAAAGGAGAGATCACAGAGCTTAAACTCCATCAGGACATTTAAAGTCACTGCAATTTCTCTGTGTAGACAAACCTCATAATTTCCAACACTATCACGGTTCTTGAGATTTGGCTTGTCACAGTATTGGAGAACTTCCCAAAACTCACCATCCCGAAACATTGTCACAATACACAGGATTCTTCCCTGCAGACTCACTTCGTAAAAGCAGACAGAAGTTACACCCAGGAGCCACCAGCCTTCAAAGTCTACAGCCTTTTGTTTCTCTTCCACAAAGCTGACCTTGAAATATACTTGCTGCAGCTATTCTCTCCCTCTGCTCTCGCTCTGAAGAGCTTGCTCTGCTCTGCCTGCCTGACGTCCCTGAGTCATTATCTGTGTCTTAATATCCATCTCTGAGTGTCTCATGTGCAAATTAAATGACAGAAATAAAAAGCTCCACTCTTAATAACATTTCTTAGCAAAAAAAGATCCAAAACTGTGCCCTGCCATGACCCTCTTATGGACTTGCGTCTTCTCTGTCGTGAGAAGCTGGAACGCGTTGCATCAGGTTTCAAAGACCTGGCTGCCTGTGGAGGATGATAATCTCCTCTCAGCAGCGAGAGAATTACACTAATTTGCAGTGCTATCAATTATTTCGGAGCAGACAGTCAGTGAATCCAGTCCCAATGGCTCAGAACTGCTCCCATGTGCTCTGATCCTTTAACCCTGGCCCTAGCAATGGCACTTCTGCTGCCTCCGTCTGCTGAGGAGTCCTTTCCACAGCCTCGAGGAGGAGCTCGGCTGGGACAAATGCTGAAAGCAGGTGGGCAGTAAATGGGTTGGGATGAGCTCAGAAGCATCTGCTCCCACCAGCTCTTTGTTAGCCATGGGGGAGATGCGTGAGCCACAGCCACCTCTCTCCACAGCAGCCAGAGCAACAGTTACTGCCACGTTCCTTCACTTGTCTGCTGGGACTCACCCTGGCAGTCTTCCCTGCTTTATTGCTACAAGCTGACAGCTAGGACCACAAGGATAGCTTGAAGCTGAGCAGTTCCAAAGACAGGAAAACACTTCTGTGCATCTCCCCAGAAGGTTTCAGAAAATATTGAGGAATCAAAAAAAACCCCTTCTCCTCTTGACTACTGGTATAAATCTAACAATGTTTCTATTGTCTCTTTTTCCCTTTTTTTTTTTAAACTCGTCTCTCCTATAAGTGTGTCTTTGAAATGCACAACCTCTCCACCTAATCTTGCCAGACCTGGACCTGGAAAAATAAAAACCAGCATGATGTAGACTGTGTCTCAGAGCTCATCCTATTCAAAAGTTTCTGGCTAAGGAAAAAGGAATCCCATAAGGGCAGAAGGTAAAAGGATGACCTGCCCCAGCAGAAGTGTAAGGACAGAGGTGCACTGGGACCTCAAGACCTTCAGAGGCAGGAAAACACAGGTGCTGCCTGCTATAACAAAGCAACCCCTTATGACCTTCTCCTCGTCCTCCTCCTTTGAGACGCAACCACTGGGCAGTGGCATTTTCCTGAAACCCATGTCTGGTCTCCTCAGGCTGCATGATCCATTTGTACACCAGAACGAAGGACATTATTATCCTGAAGAAGGACACAAGAAACAGTGGAGATTTACAAAGAGACTAAAATATTAGAAGAGGAGGAAAACACATAGAAGATAGAGCCAGGGGAATTTGATACAACAGTCCCACAGTTTACTGAGTGTTGCAACAGTCTCCAGAAATGCTCTGCAAAAATGTCCTACAGGGCACTGTATCAGGCTCTGAGAACAGCACTGGTTGACTCTCCACTGGGCACTTTGACTTCAGCCAACAAGTCACATCTGGGGAGACAAGTACCATCTTTGGTGATATGATAAAGCTGCTGCTCGCAAACCAAGAAATCTAACAAACAGCTGCAGAACTCCTGACTGTAGGCATGGCATAAATTGCTTAGGAGCCTAATTTTGCATGTAAATGGCAATCAGGCTCTTAGATCACTCGGGTTGGAAAATTTCACAGTGGACCATCTGTAATGCGCAGGAGCGGTAGTCCTAAGCCACAGACCTTTTGCTCACCTGTAGAAACTCAACTGTCTGGGAGCAGGGTGTCCTTTGCTACTCTAGAGAACAAGTCTTTTGAGGATTGGCTGAGGGAACTGCGGTTGTTCAGTCTGGAGAAGAGAAGGCTGAGGGGAGACCTCATCGCTCTCTACAACTACCTGAAAGGAGGTTGCAGAGAGGTGGGTGTTGGCCTCTTCTCCCAAGTGACAAGTGATAGGACAAGCGGAAATGGCCTCAAGTTGCTCCCGGGGAGGTTTAGGCTGGATATTAGGAAAAATTTCTTTACTGAGAGAGTGGTGAAGCACTGGAACAGGCTGCCCAGGGAGGTGGTGGAGTCACCATCACTGGACGTGTTCAAAAAACATGTAGGCATGGCACTTCGGGACATGGTTTAGTGGACATGGTGGTGTTGAGTTAATGGTTGTACTTGATGATCATATAGGTCTTTTCTAACCTTAATGATTCTGTGATCCTATAGGGAGAAGCTGCTTGTGACCTCACATTCCAGTGATGACCTCACGCTGGCTCTATACCAGCGATTTCTATGGAATTATTCCTGGTTTACCACATTGTAGACAGGAGAATCTGGCTCACCGAGATGAACGTGTGAAAACTGGCAACCCTGAGAAGATGCCACCATGCCCTGCCACCTGCATCTCCTACGCCTGAAAGACAAGCCCTGAAGGGGAATACCTGCCAAAGAACTTCCACCTCGCATTACCATAATAAAAACCATAACAAAATAAAAAAAAATGTTGCCAAATTAACAGAAAAGCTCATCAAAAAACTACCTTGGCAGTGTCTAATAACAAGCTTTTTAGAAGCCTATATTTTTCCATAGCTGCAACTCTTCAAAAATGTAATGCTTTGTTTTGACTTGACTAAGGGCTGGGGTGGGTAGGTGGGTGGTCTGAAATCCATATGGGCTGCTTTAATTACCTTAGTCACACCAGCAGCTTCAAATTACCACAGCATCCTCTCTGTTTTTTCCTGTTAGTAATGACAGAACCTTAAATTGAAAAAAAAATTCCCAGTTTATTTAGCTACAAACCAGCATACGCTTCCACATTTCCCTTTCTAGAGATCCTCAGCTTATGAGGTGTTTGCTCCCTGGTGACTGGTTTCTCTAAGTTTTTGGAAATAAAGAGCTCGGCATGTTTTGTGTAGTTATTCTCTCACTGACTTGAAATAGTACTTATTTATTCCACTTTCCTGTGGTCCTGCTTGTTCATTCTTATTGTGTTACACCTGTCAGTACTTGGATGGGAGACTTTAAAGCAAACCCTGCTCAAGGGTTGACCCAATACCCTCACATGGTATCTGAAGGCGCTCTCTGATGCACTGTAAAAGCAACAACAGACCAACTCTTTAAAGATGCCTTTTCTAGAGGGTCCCTGTTGGAAATGGTGTACCTCAATCAAAATTCCTAGTACTTCTCCCACCATGAATGTCCGAGGAGCATCTGCTTGACAGTTTTCCATTTCCTGAACCGATTTGATACATCATGGTGTCACGCAGTACCCAACAGCTGCTGTTCAACCCAGAAGTAGCTACAGCTCTGCAGTGGGTGAAGTTTGTTCTGTGCAGCCCTGGAATCTCCACATTCTTGCAGTCCTGAAGAGGGTTTCCTGTCCTACAGGATGAATCACTTCCTTTTGATTACCAAAGCCAAACTTTTGCCAGGCAGGTAGCATTTTAAGACTCCAGGACTGCACAAACAACACTTGGGAATGCTTGAGAACAAAATATGATTTACTTGGGTACCATACAGCCACATTATTCATGCAAATCCACTGCCAAGAGAGTCTTGTCATAATATACAGTCTATGTAGGAACAACAAAATGAGGAAAAAAGTCCTTCTCATAACCAGTGGGACATCATAAATCCTGGGTTCCAAAAGTTTCAGCCCTACAGTCTCGTAGGACTGCCAATTTCTTTATGCCTTCTCTCTCTTTACTGAGGCTTCTGTGTTCCCACCAGGTGCTGTTGCTGTCTCTCTCTCTTCAGGCTTGGATGGATGCACTCCTCCCTCCTCTTTCAGGCCACCCCTGCACTCTCTGTGGTGGCAGCCCCCAAGTGCACCAAGGGGAGCGAGAAAAACACCAGAATGCGCCCAGATAAGCACCAGCAGGGAAGTAGTGTGGATGGCTGTAGGGCCTGAGTCAAGGACATATCAAGACGACCATTTAGATCTGTCCTCATATCCCCTTTAGGCCATAAATCAGCTTTGTCTCACTGGTAGAGCCTTTTTTTACCCTTTTGTTCTCTGCTGGTGATCCTTTTATGAAGGCTGGAGACAATGTGAAATGAAAGAGATGCTGCTATTACTGCACTGCAGCCTGCGAGGTGTGGAAAGAAGCCAGCAGCATGATCGCTTGGTCCTGACTACAGCTTTTGTGGATGCTGTTGTGATGGAGACTGCACATGGTGCCAGCTAGCCTGGGGAATAGTGTCCAACAGGCAAACCCCTCAAACTTCAGGCTGGCAAAGTGGAGTTTCCATACGCTTCGTTACAAGGGACAGCTCTGTCTAAGAGATCACCAGTCAGCCAGGTCCTTTATACGCCTCCCTCAGCCAGCTCCAAGGCATACATTAAACTCAATATGCTGAATTATGAAGACAGCTCACAGGGCAATAGGAAGCTGGGGGAATTAAGTTTCTTTGGAAGAGTACTTTACCCCAGGGGCTGAAGCAGAAAGACTCCCATGAAACTTCTTTGTTGACCTCCATATATTTTAGCATGGTATAAATACTTGTTTGAGAGCATATGTATTGGGCAGGGTTGGCAGGGGGGGAGAGCGGGGGGGGGAGCTGCACAGTGCCCTATGTGGGAGAAGATCAGGGATTGCCCAGTGCCCGTCCCCGCCAGATCCAGCCAACGGAGCAACAGGGAACACCAACCCACCATGCCTCAACATCACGGCCAGTCAGAAGAGCATATGGAGCCTCTGTGAAAACGTATTTAAGAAAGGGCAGTAGCTGCTCCTGGAGCAGGAGATACCAGAAAGAGAGGAGGAGGCATAAGTGAAGGTGTATCAGGAGACACCCATGCAGCAGCACGAGACACCCAAGCAGGAGCAGAGCAAGAGACATGCCAGAGCAAAAGGAGGCACAAGAGGAGACATACTTCTAAAGGGACTGCAGCCCATGGAGAAACCTGTGCTGGAGCAGTCGAGTTGGAAACAAGGAGCAGCAAAAGCAAAGGTACCACAAGACACCAACCCCAACCTCCTGTGCTGCCCCTCACCTCACTGAGGGGACTGAGCATAGCGTGTGGCTGGGGAACCGGAGACCAGCAAGGAGGAGGTACCCAGAGGGAAGCTGGGATATGTTCCTTAAGTACTTCTTTGTGTTCTTTATTCCTCAATTCCAGAATCAGTAATTGAAAGTTTATGTTAATAGGCCATAAATTAAGTGAAATTCCCCAACCCAAGACTGATTTTGCCCACAACAGCGCGCCACTTCACAATAACTGTATTTATGTCTATGTCTACATGCAAGTGAACACGTGATTGTGTGCTGGAGGACACACACTTGCACATGGCATACATATATAAGGTTTTGGTATATGGACATGACTTTGAAGATAAATCCTCTTAATTTCAAGAATCTTTCAGTTCTTCCTTGCTCGTGGGTCTAGTCTTCTAGCTGAGCAACTATGTCTATTTTTGCAGCCCAGTGGGGTTTAATTTCTAGTTTTGCAGACCGCACAGGAGCCACTGGCTATGGGTTCTTGGTAGATGTGGAGTATTTGATGTGGTGTCTGACCATCTACAGTGACTGCTCCACAAGCAGTGAAACAAGACAGACCGCTGTCTTGACAATATTGTGGAACAGGAGAGGATCACAGGGAAAAGAGACACACAGGAGAGGTTATTTTCACACCCCTGCTGTTTTTGGCAGTCCCTTTTATTGCTTATATTACCAGACACTTCATGTTACAGGGAAGGAGAAAGCACCAGGTTTCATCAGCCTTGAGTTCAGAGGCTGGTGTGATTTTATCAGAAACCACATGAAGTGGAAGAGGAGCCTTTGAGAACCTACATGCGGGGGAAATCGTAACACAGCGGTCAACTTGCCCTTGCATCAGGGGCAGCCAGCCTTTCCCGACTGTGTTAGCAAAATAAGAAAGACTGTCCTGGGCCAAGTGCCCCCACACCGCAACGCCCCAGGTCCATGCCTCCCCTACCGAGCAACCACCCAGCCGACAGCACTTCACTCCTGCCCCAGGGCTCATGGCCGAGCACTGTAGAGAACTGCCCCTGGGCTGCTGGCAGGTTGCAGGCAGGTGAGAAGCCACAGGCTGGCCGCTCCTGGGGACCTGGTGTGACTGTGGGGTGAGACTCTGAGAGTTCCTAGATGCTGGCTAAGTTTGCAGACTGGATATATTCGGCACGGCGGATAGAGCCGGGACTCAAAGCTATGTGCAACTCTGTTTGTTGTTCTGCAAGTGTATTTCCATAATCTGTCTGTGGTGTAGCCTGTACTAGCCAGTGGGGAGCTTTGATAGAGAAGGCTCTTAAGAGTTATTAATGAATTATGTTGTGGTAAAAGCAACGGCAAATAGAAGTCGCTAATTTAGTCAAGGAAGTAATTTTAGGGTCTGGTTGGTTTTGCTACCACAGTCAAAGATTAAATTAAGGAATTGGGGTTGGGCATTGTTGCTTGTCTGGAAGGTCAAGCGAAATGCCTGGATGTGTAGAGCAATGTTGTTGTGCGTTACCAGGGGACTCTGCAGGAATCAGAGGCAAAGGTGACACCCAGGGCTGGGCAGCACAATTTCTGACACACTGTCACAGCATACCACAACGTTTTAAGGCTTGTTTAAATGCGGGAGGTGCGCCGATGGAAATGCCAGAACACATGTGCAATCCCGATGTGACCCATTCTGACAACTTTATAATGTAGGTTTTATCTCTGCAGATTGCCTAATGCAAGAAGTCCTCAGCTTCACTTCCATTAGCGAGTTACTTTTGTTAAGATTCACACTTGTTTTGGCCACTCTGTTTCAAAGGCCACAACTTTTGGGAAGAAAATACACTGAAAGAAATTAACCTGACAGTTTGTATCGCACATTTCTTCCCTAAGCTATCTTAAAATCCTGCAGAAAATTTATTACACAAATACACTGGCTACCATCTCATTTTCCCTTTTCAGAATCTCTGAAAAACTCAATCTGTTAAAAAATCACAAATGAGGCAACTAGCAATGACAACATTCAAGCAAAAACTATTTTTTCAAAATCAGGAATTATTTTCTTTTTTTTTTTTTTCTAGTTTTTAAACCTTTAAATTTCACAGCTTAAAGGTCTTCTCAGCAACCATCAGGGAAACATACTCTAACTAACTAAAAAGAAAGCTGACCCTTGGTTAAACTCATAACTCATAAACTTGAAACTTCTGACTGCTGAGAAACTCCCAATAAAATAAGGAAAGCTGGCAGTAACTGCCAGAGCGAGCTCTTGAGGAATCAGTGACTGGCTGGTTTGGGAGAAAGGCTGAAGCAAAGATAGCTTCATACTAGATTTAAGCCAGCATTGAGTCTCAAAATGGCCTATAAAAATAATAGAAAGAGCCTGTAAAGCTATTTCCTGATGAAAGAAGACCTTGTCCTTCCGGGCTTAGGATATGTCTGTGAAACTGTCTTATTCCCTAAACCTGCCTTTGCTGTCAGCAAGATATACCTGAAATCACATAGCTTTGTAGGAATTATTCAAATCAGAGACAGGAGTTTAAGGAATTCCAGGCACTGAAAAAATGTCACTAAATATGTTTGGAAAACAGCTTGGTTTTACCTTGCTCTGATACTCAGGGATCCTAAAGAAGAGGTCTGAGCCTTAGTAGTACCCTTTTCCCCATCCAGATAAAAAGGTAAGAGGAAAGGCCTACCAAGAGGGCCACAGATACATCATTCAAGGTGCGCTCCAAGGTACACCCAGCTCAACAAATGCATCACCACAAGCCCACTGAAAATCTTCTGTCCTTTCACCTCCTCTCAATTTTCTTTCATCTTTTCTTTTTCTTTCCCAACTGCTAACTCCCCCATTTTGTTCCTTCACCCCATTCACTCAAACCTCCTTGTCCCTATTCCTTTTTTCCACCCATTTTTCTTCTCTGTTGTCCTCCCATCAATTTTTCCCTCACAATTCACCTTGTTCCACCCCACAGCTCTTGTTCTGCTCAGGGCATAGAAGAGTTGACCCAGGTTTGGATTCCGAAGCAGGATCTCACAGGATCACAGTCCTTAAACTAGTTTTTCTGGTGCCCATTTATGCAGGGCTTCACCCTCCTGTTGATTTCTGGCGACATCAAGTCATTCTCAATAGCTGATTTAACTTGGGATCATATGGCCCAAGGAAAGAGCCTACCAACAGGTATGTTCTACTGAGGAAATGTCTCTTCTGCATGGGCACATATTCTCCCTTTGTCTCCCACCTGATTTCTGTGTGCTCTCTGTCTTGCAGAAGTGACTTCCGTTTTTCAGACCTCCCCCTATATAGTTATAGGCATTTTACATATAATTTCCAAACCAGCCATTGTTTTGCTGCAGTTGTCTCCTTTCCAAATATTTGGCACTTCTGTAGCCTTCCAAATGATGGCACATAAGCCCACGTGACCCACATGACAGATCATGAGGGTTATGTAGCTTGATTTAGCTTATCTCCTCAAGCCTGTGTCAGCAGAACTGAGAACACATCTTGACATCCTGGATGAGGTACCCAAAGTAGGTTAACTATCTGCCTTCACCTACAACGCAGCACCTGACAGTGAATGTTTAGCATCTGGTGTTTATCCATTTGAGGCTGTGGTAGTTATTTGTAGCTTAGACCAAGGGGTTCATGCTCAAGAGTCTGTGACAGCCTTTGCTGAGTCAAAATGCACCAAGAGAACAGGACCAGCAAGAAGCTGTCAGGATCAGTGCATTGCCCACACATGCCCTAGGCTCCACTCCTGTTTCTACTTAGGGATATCGTAATAGCACCTAAAGGCTCACCCAGAGTGAAGAGCTAACTGTGCTAGATGTCACACAAACATACTGTTGAGGACAGTCTGTGGCACAGAAAGTTGAGAACTGACACAGTTAGACAAAGGAAAAAGAAAGCATTATCTTCCCCAGAACAAAGATGGGAACTGAAACAGTAACTGTGACTTGTCAAGGTCACTCAAGAATTGAGCAACAGAGATGAGAACAGAAATTTTTATTTTTCTGAGTCACAGCTCAGTGCCTCAGTCACAAGACCATCCTTCATCTCTCACTCTTACCCCAGGGGAAGAACATGTCGTTCCTATTTGCTTACCTAGCAGCAGTCCTATCAACAGGCAATACGGTCCTTCTAAGCGAGCAGGGTACCAGCAAGAGCAGAGTCTGAACTAACAGGGACACATAGAGCTTGCCACCCTGCTGGAGGCACATGACACAGCTGGTGTGCATTAGAAAGGCCGCCTGATTCCTACAGCACCCTCAGATTTCGTGCCTCATGAAGTTGACAGAGACAAGGAGAATTTGCAGCCCGATCCCCCTCAGATTAGGTTTCTGAACATTTCCTTTATGGCATGTGGAGAGAATCTGAAGGAGAGCTCAACAGCATAGATATTTTCCTGGCAAGGGGACGGACCTTTGAAGCTTTCAAGTGGTCCCAGAATAAACTTCATGACTTGGGAATGAACACTATGTGCTGACAACGTCATCAGTTCACGGCTTTAAAGGCAACCTTCAAGGCAGCTCTTCTTGTGCCCATTGCAGTGCTGTGATCCAGCCAGATTTTCTGGAAAGAATGCAATGGGTTGGGTGGAATGCCTCCGTGGGATGCCTCCGTGGGCATGCACGGTGGTGGGGACATCAGCTGGGGCATCAACGGATGGGGGACACTTACCCTTGAGAGGCAGATGTGACTCAGAGCTTTCTGGTAGGCAGAATCCTGCTGTTTTCAGTGCCTCTAGATGGGTTCCCCTAAGGAACCTGGAATCTCACTGCAGGGCGAATGGAGGGGTAAAGAAATCATTGGGGCACAATACAGGAGAAGAATTGCAACAACAACAGTGACCTGGTTTAGGCTGGTATAGCACAGCCAGACAGATTATGAAAGGCCTTACAGCTATCTAAAATAACCGCATAATGAAAAAGCAGCAATTCATATTAAGCGATTCGTTGAAGAAGACATCCAGGGATTTAAATGGGAAGGTGGCACTAGTCAGGTAGATGGTTTGGGATGCGTGCTGGCTAAGGAGCAGTGCACAGGATTAAAAAAAAGTTACTCTGATCAAAGTAGATGTGGGGGCAAAATCTTGGCTCTACTGAAATCCAAGACAGAGAAAGACTTCACTGGAGTCTGGGTTTGGCTGTGGAGATCTGCTGTGCTTATAAGCCTGCAGGAACTGGTTTTGCTCATAGTCTCAGCATGGTGGATATACAGTACTGCCATGTACTTCAATGGCATCTAGACCTGTTTATGAGGAAAACCTCTGCTAGCTAGAAAGTACCAACTTCTAGTTTCATCATACACCCCATCTCCAAAGTCTTTGAAACCTTGGGGGAGTTCTTGGCTTCAGACAGAAAAGCTGAACAAGCAGAGCTTCACCTGCTTCTCCACGTGGTCCTGTGAAACATTTCTTAAATATCTTGAAACAAAGGGTTTTTCTGCATGAGGACAGGCACCAGCCCATTCAAGACCCAAGTTTCATGATCCACCCTTCTACTGTAATGGAAGTTTCACTTCACACTCCTACCAGGTCCTAGGCAGAGGCTGTGCAGCAGAAGCAATAGCAGGAACTAGTGTCTGTCTGCATAAATGTTCCTGGGCTCAGGACATTTTCTGACAGTGGGAGAGTAGAAGCAGCCATGGGCAAAGGCAGTCTTTCTTCAACAGGGAGCCCCACTCAGCTCCTGACCTTGCCCAGTTGGATCTCCAAGTTCATGACCATTTTGCCTTCCTACAGGGCGAAGAGGAGTAAACGCATTATTACTGTCTTACTCATATCTGCCCCCAGTTTTAGGAACAGATCAGTAATTGGGATCAAAGCTACAAGCAAAAAGCTGGTGACAGATGAGCTGGGTAGGTTTTGTAATTGACAGAGAGAAATCCTGGGGTCTCCCCACTGAGATTAGCTTTTATCCTTGCAGATTCTCCCACCCAGTGGAAAGTAGTGTAGGAGAGCATGACAGAGGAGCCATATGTAACGACGGACAAACACATACAGATGATGCAGCTGCCTGCCACTGTGTCCTTGAGCAGACACAACCTTTGCTGGAGTTTAGTTCACTATTTTTTGCCTTCCTCTTTCTTATGCTGTGTTCCCATACTCTAAGGTGATGCATTGCCACATCACCACATACTCATTAAAGCCTGCGATGACAGTCCCCAGAGCCAGCGAACTCCCACAGCTACTTTAATCACAGGTCAGAGAAGGGTTAGCAGGAAACCAGCAGCTGGAAATCACCGACGGAGAAGCGGATGTGACAGTTAGGCAGCCTGATGAAAGAGGCCAAGCAGGAATACACATGCAGGGGAGAGAGGGTCACGTCACAGGATCACCACTTTCGTCCAGGGTTAGAATCTCTTGCTGTTATCACGATGCGATGCCTCAGACAATAGGGGATGAGCCCACATCAGTCATTCGGCTAACAGGGAAGAAGAAGAATCCTCCTGAACAAAACAGAAAGCTTTGCATGAAGCTTTGCAAAGGGGCAGCTGATGTATGAAGTGGGCTTCTCTTTAATTATCTTGCCAATAAAGAAAGTGATAACTCTCCAGGGGGTAAGACTGAGGTGTGGTAGCAGATACAGTGAGATCTGAGCCCTCAAGTCTTCACCATAGTGTGTGAGCTCCTTAGCTGGGAGAGGAGACGGAGAGAAAAAGGAGAGAGTGGGACAGATCTGTGGCCCCAGCTTTGTCAGAGAGTCTGTGGTATAAAGCAGGCAGAAAGCTGATCAAAAGGATTGCGCTGAGGCGGAGTGTAGCAGTGTTTCTTAGCAATCCAGTCTTTATGAAAAAAAAAAAAAACCACAGCTCACTGCTTTTTCCTTACAATCAGCTAAAAATTAGACTAAAATTTTGTATATGCCTTTATTTTTTCCTCCTTCTGTGAAATTAAATAGCATTTACTTTCTCCCTCTCCTTTTTGTTGTTGCTTGCAAGCAAGAATGTAGGTGTGTATTTTCTTTCGGTGTGTATTTTTACAGCATTTTGTAGAAAACTTTTAATGTCTTACCAAGCACCTGTGGTCTTTGGACAAGTTCATAAGCACTGACATGAAACACCCAGCTTTATGTCTCTTGCTTCCCTTGTTATTTAGGAGCAGACAGGGGAGAGCACGTATAAATCTCTGGCCACTACAGCAGTCTCCAAGGGACATATACGTGTGGCACAAGTAGACCAAACCCTAAACTCCTTTTAATAACATTCTCTTTGGATCCATTTCAATCTCTCTGCAAGGTGAGGATTAGCTGAGTAAAATGTTAGCTTATGTTACCTTGCCCTGCACACTTTTCTCTGAGACAAATATTAACCTGATTTGTCTGAAGATCTGGTCCATTATGATTAATGATTTCTCAGACACTTACAGCACTGACCACATTTATACACAACTAAGTTATTTTCCTTGTAAGCAATTGCACCAAAAGGTACATCCATATAAATGGGACAGTGACCAGAAGATTGTGAAAGGCAAGAATCTCTGTAACTGGCTGTATAGTCAGATATGTTCACCATATCACAGTTGCTTTTGAGACTCCCTGCTTGGAGAATGATAAGAACGGTCTCCATTCTGATCACAACTTAAACACATAAAAGTTCTGATACTGCAGAGAAAATCTCCCTACTCAAAACACCAGGCTCGCACGAGCCTGCTCACCCAAAGGGCTGCAGTGGCATTGACAGACCCTTTCCATGCTGCACATAAACTTTGTTTCTGGAGACAGAATAATTACAGTAGAGCGTGAATGATATGTAATTAGCTGTTTTTATCCAAATCAGAGCACATGTAGAGACGAGCTGCAGCTCACTCTGCCTGTTGAAGGATACGCACACGTGAGTTTCCTTGCATTGTAGATCCCCCCAGAATAGTCATTTCACATCATTTCAAGAGTCTTGCATAGCAACTGCAGCATCCACTGCCTTTGCTTTCTTCTCTGCCAACTCTTTTTTCTCTTCCATGCATTATACTGATGGGAGTTGCATGTGGCCCACTGGCTCACATGACAGCACAAGAGGTTTGTGTCCTGCTCTGTGGCACCCCTGTCCCCCCAGATGGTCTTCAGGGGTTCACAGATGACACTCACCAGCTGTGCGTGGCATGGGAGGGGCAGCACAGGGGAGACAGAGGCCGCAACGCTGCAAAGAAAACACAGAGCAAAAGCTGCCTGCTGAGCGGAGCACAAGGTGGGAATTAATTGTATGAGTTTTACTCTTGATGAGCAAGATCTGGCCAGCCTGTCATATTAGCTTCTATCCACTGTATAAAACAAGAAATCTGCCCAAGGGTCTCCCAAAGCCCTGCTTCCCATTTGTACACACATATTGTCTCAGCTGGCATCACAGTAATTCATTTGTCTTACATTCCTCCCAACCAACCCCGTGCTGTTGCTGTAGTGATCTACAACCGTGAGGGCCATGAGAGCAATGGATGGAGCAAATGGAGAACCATGAGGAATCAGAGGGCAGAGGCTTGCAGCAGGGCACCCGAGCCATGTGCTTCAGCTGGCAAGGAAAAGTGAGTGAAGCGGACATGAGCAAGCTTGGCAGAAGCAAACTGGGAAAAAATGGAAAGGGGAAAATAAAACAAGGAAGACAGAGTAGCAGAGACACTGGCTTTGTGGTTAGGCAGGGAGTAGGGATTCGGTAGACAATCTGTTCTACCACGGACTTCCCGAGTGACTTTAGGCAAGTCACCCCATCATCTTGAACATCAGTTTCTCTTCTGTAAAAAGCTTCTGTGATAAGTACTGTCACAAAATGTCATGAGGAGCATAAATACAGCACGGCAACCACCTTGTAAGTGATAAAAAACAGGCTGAACAACACCCAGAAGAAAGAAGGCTTTCATCTGAACAGCCTCAACAAAGTCACAGTTCATGGGAGAAAGCAAACAGAAACAGACTGGGAAAGAGCTGGGGCTGTTTCTGTCTGTCTTCATGATGGGTCTGTACACAGTGTAGGCAGTTACTATACTTTTAGGAAGCTCTTTTGGCTCATCTGTTAGTATCAGCATCACAAGGCTGTATCCCCAATTTGCAAATACAGTGTTACCTCGTGCCCCTCAGTACCAGGGAAGGACAGGGACCTTCTGCTGAAATAGTATTTTCCTTTCCTTGCTGTCATTCTCTCCCTACCAAGTATTTTCTAGTGAAATCATTGTTTTGCACCCTGAGTTGTACTGGTGTGGCTGAAAGCATAGACTTAAATTTAGGTAAAGTGGAGACCTCTTGGATATGGATGCCACCAAATTGATTTGTGATTAGGCAAATATAGCCCTAGAAACCTCTCGGTCACTGAGTGCTATCACAGGAAGCCACAGCACGAAATGTCTTTCATTTGAGTGAAATCCTCTCAAAGCATGCTGGCTTCCTTTCCTCGCCTCTCCCATTAGAGACTGTTTCCAAACCTAATTGCTCTGATGACTAGAAGCTTTCTTCTAATTTCCAGGCTCAATTCTTCTATGGTCAGTTTGTACCCACTTGTTCTTGGGATACAATTGTCGTTCAGCTTTAATAACTCCCTCTTCCTCTGATTTTTACACCCCAATACATTTTTAGAGAAGAAATACAGCCTCCCTCATCCTTCACTTTGCTGGCTGTAACAGCCAGTCTCTCTTAGTGTCTCCACATAGGCTAGGAGTCTCCCTGCTCCTAGTATCATCTGCTTGCTCTTCTCTTCACCTGTTCCCATTGGAATATATATTTCTAGTAAGTAGGTGACAAGAATTGCACTCCATTTTTCAGATGAGATCTCTCCTGAGTCCTGCATACCGCTAGTCACTCTTCCCTCTCTCTCTGTATACATTATAGGGTATTATTTGCCTCTTCACAATTGCAACATGTTGGGGCTCACAGTCACCGTGTGATGACAGTGTAATATATTACTAAGTGCACGCTTTTGTCCTTCTCTGGCATCTCTAACTGTTGAGCCACCACAGTGTTGCTGTTATGGATGCTGATACATCTCTGCGTATTAAAGCTAATGCACTAGCAAAGCCAGTTACTGAATTCCATTCTTCTAACCTGATATCTTCCCTTTCTGTACAACCTACCTTCGTCTCCCTATCAGCCAGCTCTTTATCCGCCTTCTAACTTTTTCATAACTTCTATTTTAGCTATTAATTTCACATATGGCACTGCGTCAAGTACTTTATTGTAGTCTGGACAGATAAGATCTCTATCATTTCCCCTATCCAAAACAGCTGTCTTATCAAAGAGAAATATCACGTTATTCTGGCATGCCCTGCCTTTGACAAACTAATATTGCACTGTACCTCATTGTTCATTTGCCTCCATGTTTTTTTATTATTCCTTACAACAGAGTGGCTCTAAAGCTGTATGCACTGTGGCGGTCAGAAGAATGGGTCTGCATTTCCCTAGATTACACCCTTTTCCTTTTCTTAGAGATAACAGAAGTACTGCATCTGTTATTCTGCAGTCAGACAGTGCCACCAACAACTGGATAGATTAATTAAAAATCCGCCCTGGAAGACTTGCCATTTCATATGCCAGCTATCGCAATACTCTGAGATATTCTGGTCCTTGTGACTGGAGCTGATCAAGATGCTTATGTTCTTGTTTCATCTCAAATGCAGTAATTTCCTTTTCTATACACACAGCGCTTGCCCTGTGTTCTCTCTCCACTGTCAGAATTACTGAAAACTGAAGTATTACTCGTTTAATTCATGCTGTCCTGGGGTCACACCTATGATCCCCTCTTTACTTTCCCCAAGCATGCACAGGTCCTTTCCATGCCGTGTCGCAAAGGAATGGTTTGTTGTTTCTATTACATGCCTTTGCAAGGTCTCTCTCAGGTTGGCCTTTGATCATTCTTCATTAATCCTTCACAGTTTTAGCCCCCTTGCCCTCTAACACACAGCAACCGTCGCTGTGACCTGCTGCTCACTTCTGGTGCAATCTCTGCTTTCTGTGCTCACATCACTCTAACGTACCATCAACAGAATGAGTTTGGAGCCAATATAAGAGATGTCACAGAGGCTTGCATGGGTTTAACAATAATCACGTTCTAAACTATTAAAAATTAAACTTGTGCAACAAGTGTGTGAAGATACGCCCTAAATCCTTCACTGAGATTTAAATGAAAGCATTTCATGCCCACGACCCGGTTGCTCTGGGTCAGGAAGAAAGAAGCATTTTTTCTCCCTGCCTGTTCTACACGTTCACTTATTTTGTGGATTGTCTCTTTTGTATTTTTAGAAGTGGATGTTGCTAAGGCAACCAAACTAGCTGAACATTTTGTTTCCCTAAGAACAATACATGTTTAAATATTCAGGCAATTTCCCATTGTTCGGCAGGAATGGTGAGATCAGTCATATTATCCAGACCAGATGAGGGAAGTTTAGGTTGGCTTTCTATTATATTTAAAAGCCCTCAGTGTGCTGACAGCCATTCAACAGCTCTGTCCAAGGAGGAACAATATATAGTAGACACATAGACTACCCTCCATAAATGGGAGAAATGTTTAGTTTTATTCCCTTCTGTTACACTCCCCACAATAAACCAAAGTACATATGTATTTCCAGGTAGCCAAGCTAGGTTCACCCCTGTGTTGAGGCTCACACAAGACCTGTTCATGCTCTGAAAGCACACCATCAGATAATGATAGTATCATACAGGTCAGAAGGGGCAAAGAAATGATCTATCTGATTTATCACATCCTTCCCTCTTGCTTAGTCTGTGGCTTTCAGGCACACGTTTCAAGCATCTGGAGAAGATTTAGAATAGTTCTGCAGAGCCAGCTGTTTGCTGGCACCCCCAAAACTGGGCTGGTGATGGGATCCTGCGCATGACTCTCACCTACCTGTATGAAGCCCACTAGCTGGACTTTGCACTGGAGCAGATTACGAGGGGCTGGCACAGCCCATTCCACTGGCTGATCTGTGATGGCAGGAACCACCACCTCACGAGTGGCTTGGAGCAGAGTGCGGTGTCCAGTTCCCTGCAAGAGAGCCAGAACCATGCACTGGGACTGAGATACCTTGAAGTCTGCTTCATTTTTGGGATGATCACTAAGTGTGCTTAGCTTCACCTTCTCCATTGACATTGTGAGATGGTTAAACCTATAAAAACCTGAAGAAAATAGGATTATGGCTTAAAAATATTTATTGAAGAAGTGCCAAATACTATTATAATACTGAAAAGAGCAGGGGGAGAAGAGGGGAAGAAAGAAATAAAGGCGATTAGAAGTGTGAAAGTGGTCAGCATGTGAGACTGCAAAAGGCACAGAGGCACAGAAAACATGGCACAGACAAGAAAGGGGATGTTCTCCCAGAGCTGATCCATAATCCAGAAGCAGGGAGCAGCCTGATACTAAAGGATGGAAGGTGCAGAGGAGAGTCACGATGGGAAGGTAAATGAGGAATACAGGACTGAAGCTCCTGTCAGTGACAGCTGAGATGCTGCACAGTGTAAGCAGGCATTCCTCCACTGAGTGACACACAGCACACACCTGACTGACTAGTGTTACTATGGGATGGAGCTATTTATCCTCTCCAATACATCCCGCTCTGGAAATGTGCAACTCCCTCTTCCTTCTAAGTACCTTTTCTGGAGACGTGAGCAATAAACCATTAACACTGGATAGCAAGTTATCAATCTGAAAAGAGAACTTTAGAAACCTCTTTGCTTTTCATTATTTGGTAGTTTCTGTGTGTATATTCGTGCTCTTCTCTGTCTTTCTCTTTTTAAAAGCGAAGCACATCACCTAGAGCATTCAAATACTTTAGCCTAACAGCTAATCGGTGCAAAGAGGTTTGTGCTGTTCAAAGAGCAATAGAAAGGTCTCCTAGTTTATCAAGGCCAGATCCAAGCATACCAAAAAGCAAGAGAAGTGTCCTA